>NW_006160034.1:1015912-1080280 GCF_000334495.1 Tupaia belangeri chinensis
CCCCAAAAAAAAAAAAAAAAAAAAAAAAAAAAAAGATACTTAGAAGAAATCATTTTCAGGGAGCAGAGGAATCTAAGTCTAGAGTCTTCAACTTAGCAGTGTCAGCTCAAAATAAACCAATAGGGCATACTATCAAATAGATGTATTCCCATTGCTTGGTTCATTTTCATTGCATTGAGAACAATTTTAGCTTTTTTTTTTCTAAGAGTATATCTCAAGAGACTGGTGAAGCTTATACTTCCTAAAGTCTTAGTTTTTCAGGTTGATTTTGCTCCAGTGAATCATGGCAGGTGTGAAGACCCCAGCTGGTTTCTCCAATGAATTTGTTTTTCAGCAAGATAATCACCATCCATTGTAGGTCTGAAGCATTTCTCTTATTTAAAAAGTAAATAAATACCTATTTGCAGTTGCAGGTTCACAAGGAATACCATAACAGTCTCCGCATCTTAGTTTCTTTGCGGGTATTGGAGTGGCCCTAGTCCCAGTCGCAGATCCCGGGTTGGACCATGTTGGGAGTGGTCTGAGGCGCCTAAGATGCTTCAGGACTCTGATTGTTTTTGGAGTTAGTTCCGTCTTTGGAAGGGGCACTTAATGAAAGATTTGCAGCGTTATGTCTTTTTCTGGTTTGTTAGGTTATATTGGGGCAGTGGCTATTTGGGCTTTCTCAGCTCAGTGAGTTTCCATTTTATTTCCATTGTCTGTTCTTTTCTGCTAATCTTTATAAACTGTCTCACCTTAACTGTGTCTGATACTCCTGGTGTATGAGATCCTTAGCTTCGGTGAACCAGACCAGGCAAGTTGCCATCATAGGTTAGATTCATTGCTAATTAACATGATATGGGTAGTTTTTGATCAGGGTAGTATACCACCTGAGGGCATTTAGAAATGTATGTAGGGTCGGGACCAGCAGTTAGCATAATGGCTATGTTGCTGGACTCTCATGTAGTTGACTGCAGTTCGAGTCCTGGACCCAGTGGCTTAAACTCACACCGGGCACGTGTGCGTGCATGCCCAAGATCCCGAGAGGAGAACGGAGGAGAAGGGATTGCAGCATGGCCATCCCCCCTGGGGGGTGATTTCTCGCTTTCTGTCTCTCTTTCTGGTGAGTGCATGCGCTCTATAGGAAAAACCTTAAAAAAAAAAATAAAAAAGAAACGTATGTGGAATCTTTTTGGTGGTTGTAGGAATCTGGGTTTGCAGGGAGGGGTTCAAGTGGGATTTAGTGTACAGGGGCCACACCGACACACCAAATATTGGCAAAGATGTAGAGCAACAGGAACGCTCATTCATTGCTAGGGAGTTGCAAAATGAAAGGCAGTTTAGCAATTTCTTCCCCAAAAAAACACACTCTTAACCATATGACCTAGCAATTGCACTTCTTGGTATTTGCAACCCCCCCCCAAATTGAAAACCTACGTGTGTACAAAAACTTGCACATGGATATTAGCAGCACCTTTATTCATAATTGCTAAAAACTTTGAAGCCATGAAGATGTGCTTCAGCAAGTGAATGGGCAAATGCACTGTGGTGTATCCAGTCAGTGGGATACAATTTAGCCAAAAAGAAGCGTGCTGTTAATGCACAAAAAGACGTGGAGGAACCTTAAATGCATATTACTAAATGAAAGAGCAAATCTGAACGTACTATGAACTATATGATTCCAACCATTTTATGTTCTGCAAAAACCCAAACTATGGGGACAGTAAAAGGGCCCGTTTTCCCCAAGGATTGTTCGGGCTAGGGGGATAGGTAGTAGGTAAAGCACAGAGGGTTTTCTCGGGGAGCAGTGAAAATGCTCTGTGTACCCTAATGTAACCTATGGGCCTTGGGTGATACTGTGTCAGTGTCATGCATCAGTGATAAGAAAAGCGCCACTCTGGTGGGATGACAACGGGGTGCCGTGCGTGTGTGGGTGCAGGGTGTGTATGGGAGAGCTCCATATTGTCCTCTCAGTTTTATTGTGAACCTTGAAGTGCTCTTTTTCTTTTAAGAGATTTTTGCCTTAGGGTGTGTGCACTCGCTGGAGAGAGAGACAGAAACAGTGAGAGAGAAAGTGAGAAATCACCCCCTGGGGAGGATGGCCCCACCGCAGTCCCTTCTCCTTCATTCTCTTCCTGGGATCTTGGCTGCACGGACACACCCAGCTTGAGTTTCAAGCCATCGGGTCCAGGATTCAAACTGCAGTCAGTGAGCCACACGGGAGTCCAGCGACGTAATTGCTACACTCTCTGCTCCCCCCCAAACCTTAAACTGCTCTTAAAAATGGTCTTAAGAAAAGGTATTGTGAGGTTTGGATTTTAGCTTTTTAAAATTGTTTTGGTTAGTTCCTCTATTAAAGGAGAGCAGGTATTGTAACACATCATCAAAATATTCAAGTGGCTCACTGATCAATATGCAAAAGGACATTTAGAAAATAACCATTTAGGGGACCGGTAGGTGGCGTGGCGGTTAAGGTGCTGGACTCCAACATGGCTGACTATGGTTTGAGTCCCAGACTCTTTGACTTGAAAATCATGCCGGGCACATGTAGGTGCATGCCCAAAATCCCAAGAAAAGGGACTGGAGTGTGGCCATCCTTCCAGGGGGTGATTTCCCCCTTTCTCTCTCTGTCTCTTTTTGATGAGCATACGCACCCTATGATGAAAACCTAAAAGCAACACAGTCATAAGGTATGTGGTGAACGTCCCTAATCTGAAAATCTGAAATCTGAAATCTGAAATCCTCCAAAATCTGTAATTTTTTGAAGGCTAACATAATATCATAAGCAGAAAATTCCAACCTGATGTTGGGCCAGAAGATTCTGTGGTGGTTAAGGCACTAGATCCCACATGGTTGACTGCAGTTCAAGACCTGGACCTGGTGGCTTAAAGGACATACCAGGCCTGTGTGTGTACATGCCCAAAATCCTGAGAGGGGAGTGGAGAAGGAATGCAGCATGGCCATCCCCGCAAGGGGGCGATTTCTTACTTTCCCTCTCCCTTTCTCTCTCTGTCTCTCTCCAGTGAATGAACATACCCTATAGCAAAAACTTAAAAAAAAAGAAAAAATTAATTCCAACCTGACCTTATGTAACAAATGGGTCACAGTCAAAATGCCACATTACAAAAATATTGGTCAAAAGTACCTTCAGGCCCTGTGTATAGAGTGTCTATGAAACATAAATAAATTTCCTGCTTAGGTTTGGATCCCATCCCCATAATTTCTCATTATGAATATGTAGATATTACAAAATCTGAAAAAAAAAATTAAAATCTGCAACACTTCTCTTCTTCAACTGTTCCAGATAAGGGATACTTGACCTGTATCTTAAAACTCACGCCAGGCGTGTGTGCGTGCGTGCCCAAGATCCCGAGAGGAGAATGGAGGAGAAGGGATTGCGGCGTGACCATCACCCCTGGGGGGTGATTTCTCGCTTTCTGTCTCTCTGTCTCTCTCTGTCTGTCTGGCAAATAAATAGAAAGTTCTCAGAGGCAATTAAGGCAGAGTATTAAAATCGGCTAAGTCTTGGTAGTGGGTTTCTATCCTGTTATCATTTTTTTAAGAGAGATTTTTGCTATAGGGTGAATGTGCTTACTGGAGAGACAGACAGAAGCAAGAAATCACCTCCTGGGAGGATGGCCATGCCATAATCCCCTCTCCTTCATTCTCCTCTTGAGATTTTGAGCACACATGCACACACGCCCAGAGTGAGTTTTAAGCCCCCGAGTCCGGGACTCAAACCACAGTTGCCTACATGGGAGTCCAACAACGTAATCATTCCGCCATCTACTGGTCCCTCCTGTTATGCTTTGGATGTTTCAAATTGTTCATAGTTTAAACATGTCGGTGTATCAGGACAAGCATGGAGCGTGTTTTTCACGTTTAGATTTCCACTTCCTGCGTTCCAAGCAGATTTGACTGAATAATTGCTTTTATAAAACCCTATTTTAAAACACTGTACAGTTCGTTAACGTCGGAGGGAACGCCGTCCCTCCCGCTGACCTATTTGCCAGAACGGAACGCGAGCTTCCTTGTGTTAAGTCGCCCCGCAGGATAGATCCCATAATCTCATTTGTACCCAGTTTTCTATAATTACATCTGACAACGTAATTAAACAAAGGAGTCCTCTTTATGTTGAAGATAAAAGCATACTCTGTTAACCATCCAGCCAAGGACCACAATTGACAAAAAGCTTTCTCTAATTAGTAGGATTGTCAGAGCGCGTTAGCGTCAGGCTGTGGAAGAGTAATGACTCTCTCAGAAACGAGGGCCACTTCTGGAAACTTTTTTTTTTTTTTGGAGAGGTTTTTGCTATAGGGTGCGTGCACTCAACAGAAAGACAGAGAGAGACAGAGAGATAGAAAGTGAGAAATCACCCCCCGGTGGGGATGGCCATGCCGCAATCCCTTCTACTCCGTTCTCCTCTCGGGATCTTGGGCACACACGCACACATGCCTGGCGTGAGTTTAAGCCGCTGGGTCCGGGACTTGAACTGCGGTCGACTACATGGGAGTTCAGCGACATAGTCATTACGCCAACTGCTGGTCCAACTTCTGGAAACTTTTGATGGCAGTGGTTGATAGGACAAGCTGGCTGGTCCTTCTGCCTCTTATCTCAAGACCTGCTTTCCCACAAAAAGGAGAACAGGGATCCTCCTGGGGAATGCTTTGGTGCCAACAGATGGGGACTGAATGACCCGCTCGCCTCTTTGGATTTCTTTGTTTTGGTTTTGGTTAACCACATATTGATGGTTAAGCCCACGCCATTTGTTGCATATTGGCAACAAGAAAATGACATTTACCTAACTCAAGACATGCAAATGAAAACAAGCGACCTTTAGGTACGCAGCCGCTGGTAGGAAGTTATTTATCCCATATCCAGAATTGATGAGGCATTTAATTTTGGCAAGTTGTAGTAAATGACTCCCACCAGGTGTTTAGCTGCAAGCTTCAGACTAAAGCCATCTGCGAAAAATCTTCGTTTTTGCTGAAATTAACCAGATACCGTTTGATGTTTGGAGTGAAAGACCGACGTTATTTGACGGTGTGTGTCATCGTTCTTGCCTCCCTTGGAAACATGGCGTTGTGTAAACCATCAGGGTTTAATGCTCATCTTGTTACAGGCCCTGTCTTCTTAAATCCTTGTAGCAGCTCAGTGAAGAAACGGAAGCGTAGAGAACTGGAACTGTCTGTCCATGGCAGAGTTTGCTTCAAAACCGTGTTAGTCTGATACTAAAATTCGTGGTCTCAGCAAATGCCGTGCTGTTGTCAGGAGGATATTCGTTGTTTGTTTTTAAACATTTCTAACACTTTTTTGTTGTTGCTGTTGCTACAGGGCATGTGTGCTTGCCAGAGAGAGACAGAGAGAGGGAGAAATGAGAAAAGATAGCCACACAACAGTTCTTTTGGGGAGAGATGCACATGTGCTTTTTCAAACTGGCGGGTCCTGGACTTGAATCACGCAGCTGGTTATTTGGGATCCAGTCACTTTAACCACTATGCCACCAGTTGGCCCTGGTTATTTGCTTTTTATACATACACTCATACCTACCTACATACATATACATACACATACACACACATATTTTTAAAGAATTATTTATTTAATTTTATTTATTATTATTTAATTTGACAAGAGAGAGACAGAGAGAGAAAGAGAGAGAAAGAAAGTGAGAAAGCAAGCCACCAGGTCCGGGACTCGAGCTGTGGTCGGCCATGTGAGACTCCACCGCCTTAACCACCATTCCACCTGCTGGGCCCTGGTTGCGTGCTTTCCTGTCTGTTGTTATCCATATAGTTTTATGGTGTTTAGTTTTTTAAAATTTTAAATGATTTAATTTTTATTTTTCTTAAGGAGAGTCTTCGGAGAAGATAAATGGTGAATATTGGGTTAATACTTAATGTATTGGAAATATACATAATGTTGACAATTATCAGTATCAAAGGCTAAAATAAGAGCATTTCTATTAGCCGTCAAATACACACAAGTATGTACTTTTTTATAATTCATTTTTAAGTTAAAAAAGGAAATCTGAACGTTAACAGGTTGAGCTATTAATCTCTTGAACTTAGAAAAATTACTTACCGGTTTGCTTTTCCCTCATCTTGTCCCCGCAGCGCTCCCTGTGTCTCTTTAGGTAACAGTTGTCCTGCTTGCATTTATTAGTTTTGAGGTCGTTTTATTTTTAAAGTTTCTTTATTTCTTCCGAGAGAGAGAGAGAAAGAGAGAGAGAGGGAGGGAGGGAAAGGGAGAGAGAAACACACCCTCGCAAGGTCTGGATGCGGCGATCCATGCCAGCCTCAGCCAGCTGGGTCATGGGCACACACCTGCTCCCACCATGCACAGTGAGCCCCCGGGATGCGAACCCGTGACCTTCCTGTAAGGGTGCATGAGCTCTGTGTTCCTGCATGGGCTGCCCCCGGCCTGCACTTCATGGTTTATTGCTCCCCTCTGCCTCTCACCTGGTCTGCCGCATTCACCTCTTTCCCCACACCAGCCTGGCGTGTGCCTGGCCGCAGTCCGTGCGCCGGGACTGCGTGTGGCCGGGGCGAAGGCGTCTGGGCTCCGAGCGTGGCCTTGGGAACGAGGATGCCGACTGCACTGCAGACTGGGGCTCGTGTCCTTCGGACTGTGTACCCCGTGTCACGGGGAGCTTCTCTCATGTCTGCCGTCCTGGGGACGAGAACAGACATGGCCAAGCCCCACTCTGTAGGGGCAGGAGCGCGGCAGGACTTCCTGTGTAGGTGGTGTCCCTCTGTCCTTCCCTTCTGCATACGGAGTGTGTCCTTCTGGACAGGTAGTGGCCATGTCCCTCCACACGGGCATTGTCCCTCCGTACAGGGAGTGTCCTGTTCAGGCCGTGTCCTCCCACACAGGCGTTGTCCCTCTGTACAGGGAGTGTCCTGTTCAGGCCGTGTCCCTCCACATGGGCAGCATCTTTCCACAGACGTGCCCTGCGCACAGGGGGTACCCTCCATCCGGGCCGCCCTCCTGTCGGGGCAGCTCTGTCCGCATCTTAGCCGTGTCCTTTTCTGAATAGTCATTTTAAAAAGCGAATACGAGGTATGTGTTATTTTTAATTACTGTCACTGATGTATGTAATTTGAAAATTAATGTTGCTGTAATTATATTGATCTACTGAATAGTTATTCCCAGCTTTTTAGTCAGACAAATTAAGCCTGTCTTTATGAATTCCTCTTCAAAGCCTCAAAGTGGTTGAGAAATCCGGAGTCGGCAGAATTAAAGCCTTTGTTCTGTGGTTAATTTAGCATGAGTTAGCAAATGTAATTGATTTTAAAAATGTGGCATCGAGATTAGATTTCTCTTCAAGGAGAACTCGTGGTCTCTGTTCTCTTTTGCCAGAGGTTTCTAACTTGTAACAGGCAAGTCACTGGGGTCACGGTCGAGACTGGAAGCAGGGCGATTGGTTTAGGTATGTTAGGGAGGAGTTAAACACGACACAGAGGGGACGTTTTCCTGTGGTGTCACAGAGGCCCTGATTCTGAAGAAGAGGCACAAGGCAATGTCCTTTTCTCTGTACTTCCCGCCTTCAACCTGGTGCGTGCTCTGAAGGAGGTGCTTGGCATTCTATTTATTTTTATTTTGTAGGTTTTTGCCATAGGGTGCACGCACTCGTCAGAGAGACAGAGACAGAGACAGAGTGAGAGGAAAAGTGAGAAAGGGGATGGCCATGCTGCAGTCCCTTCTCCTCCATTCT
Organism: Tupaia belangeri chinensis; assembly: GCF_000334495.1. Classification (NCBI taxonomy): domain Eukaryota; kingdom Metazoa; phylum Chordata; class Mammalia; order Scandentia; family Tupaiidae; genus Tupaia; species Tupaia belangeri. The sequence continues at coordinate 1,023,609 of NW_006160034.1, forward strand.
CCTCTTAGGATTTTGGGCACGCACGCACATGCGCCTGGGTGTGATTTTTCAAGCCTCTGGGTCCAGGGCTTGAACCGTGGTTGGCCATGTGGGAATCCAGCACCTTGGTCACCATGTCACCTGTTGGCCCCACTCAGCATTCTTTTGAACAAAGGGCTGAATAAATGTGTGAATGAAGATGACTAGAAAATAGAAATGTACATAATCTCTCTCTTTTTTTTTTTTTCGCTGTAGGGCTCATGCGCTCGCCAGACAGACAGAGAGAGACAGAGAGACAGAAAGCGAGAAATCACCCCCCCAGGGTTGATCGTCGCAATCCCTTCTCCTCCATTCTCCTCTCGGGATCTTGGGCACACACGCACACGCGCCCGGCGTGAGTTCTAAGCCACCGGGTCCAGGATGCAAACCGCGGTCGACTACGTGGGAATCCAGCAACATAGTCATTACGCTAACTGCTGGTTCCCCCATAATCTCTTGATAGGATTGAAAAGTTCATCTGGGGCTGGCCCTTTAGCCTAATGGTTCGGGAGCCAGATTCCCATATGGCTGGCTGTGATTTATTTATTTATTATCATTATTATTTAAATTTTCTACAGGGCATGTATGCTCACCAGAGAACGAGAGAGAGAGAGAGAAAGAGAGAGAGAGAGAGAAAGCAAGCCGCCAGGTGTGAGACTTGAACGTTGGTTGGCCATGTGGGAGTCTAGCGCCTTAACCACCACACCACCTGCTCGCCCCTGACTGCGATTTAAATCCTGGCCTTGGTGGCTTGAAAACCATGCAGGAGCACTTAAGTGCCCAAATCCTGGTGGGAAGGAGAAGGTACAGGAGAAAGAATTGTGGCGTGACCACACCCCGTGGGAGAGCGCTTTCTCTCTCCGTCTCTGGCACGCACATTCACCCTCTGACAGAAAAAGAAGGAGAGAAGCTGCTAGCTGCCTAGGCCTTCTGGTTCCCCGAGAGTTCGCTGCCCCTCCCTGAGCTGTCTGAGGCCTTGATTCCCTGCTTCTCTGCCAGCTCTGTGTTAGGGCAGACACTGAGGCCCTTCCTCATAGGACACTCCACGCCTGCTGAAACTGCCCCTCCCCAATTCACCCATAAAAGACTGTGCTTGACCCTCACGGGGGGTGGGGGACGGAGATTCACAGTGGTAACTCCTCCGTGCCCGCTAGCGGATTAATAGAGTTCTCCTTTCTTTCTCTCCAGAGTGCTGCTCTTTCATCCTTCAGCATCTGTTTTTCTGCAACAATACTATTTAAAAATGTGTTCTGTAAACTCTAACAGTGCGAGTGTCAGGCATGGCCTTAGATGTGAAAGGAATTTCCAGGAATCTTTCTCAAAAAGCTTCTCTTGATTTCTGCCTGTGCTACCTCCTGTCCCGGACCACCTCGATCCAGAGCTTCCTCCTGTGGATGGGGGATATGCCTTCTCCATATCTGCACTTGCCATGTTGCACTGTGACATGTGGCCTGTGAGCTTGCCCCTCTCCAGAACTTTCCGGGGCAGGACTCATAACTTATTTATCTCAGGATGTAGCCCTTGATTCTCCCAGCCCAGTCCAGTAGTGACCAGCATGTAAGGACCAAGCACCTGCTACCCACATCCATCTGCCCAGGTGCCCCAGCTCTGCCGTCCCCTCCCCTGGAGTCGTCCTTCCCTCCGTCTCCACCTGTGAGTCCTTCTCAGCCGGCTGGTGCCCTTTAATGTGTCGCTCCTTGAAGTTCCGCCTCTGGACCAGGAGCACCCACATTGTCTGTGAGCTGTTAGTAGCAGGTGGAGGACTTTGGAGAAGTTCTCTTTCTTTCTCTTTCTTTCTTTCTTTCTTTCTTTCTTTCTTTCTTTCTTTCTTTCTTTCTTTCTTTCTTTCTTTCTTTCTTTCTTTCTTTCTTTCTTTCTTCTTCTCCCTCTCTCTCTCTTTCTCTCCCCATCGTCCCCTCCCCCCTCCCTCCCTCCCTCCCTCCCTCCCTCCCTCCCTTCCTCCCTTCCTTCCTTCCTTCCTTCCTTCCTTCCTTCCTTCCTTTCTCTCTCTCTCTCTCTTTCTTTCTTTTGAGGTTTTAACCTTAAGGTGTGTGTGCTGGCTGGAGAGAGAGAGACCAAGACAGTGAGAGGGAAAGTGAGAAATCACCTCCCAGAGCGCTTGGCCATGCTGCAATCTTTTCTCCTCCTGGCATCTTGGGCACGCACACACACGCGCCCAGTGTGATTTTCAAGTCACCCGATCTGGGACTTGTACTGTGGCTGGCCATGTGGGAGCCCAGCAACGTTAACTGCTATGCCATCTGCCCCCTCCCCTTACACGTTTCTTCCCATACACAGGTGCTTGCCACGGGGCTCAGCGGGCTCTACTCTTCGCTGCCCACGAAGCTCGAGGAGAAAGGCGAGGAGTGGCACTGCCTCCTGAAGGACGACTGGCTGCTGCTGCCGTCCCTCGTCCAGTTCATGAACTCCCTGGAGTTCTGCAATGCCGTCATCCAGGTACGAGGGCAGGCCGGGGCATGGCAGGCCGGGGCTGAGGGCAGACCGGGGCTGGGCATGGCCGGGGCCGAGGGCACGCCTGGGCCGCCGTGCAGCACGGTGCCATGCAGAACGCGGCACTGCAGAGTCAGCGTAGAGCATTGAGTTTCTCTTTTCTTTTTTTAATTTTTAAGAGCTGTTTATGCAGTATCAATGCTCTAGTTTAAGCCTAGTTTAAGCATGTCCTTGAGTGAGTGAAAAATGTTAGTTTGTAGGTTTTTGAGAAGTTTTAATTGAGACAAAAATGCGTAGATTTTATCTTCTTTATAAAAAGTGCTAATTCTGTTTTGATTATCCACTCAAACATCAAAAAATAAGTTCAGTGCCTGACTCATTAAATAGATATTTTTAGTCTTCTAAGTACTCCAAATTACACCACTTTTACTTCAAGGTCTTTTTGGGAGTTTACAAAGGAAAACACTTTATTTTGCTTAATGGTGCATACTACATAAAGAATATTGTTATCCCAATTGAATTTAGAAGAAGTTAAGCATCTTCTTAGAAACACAAATTAAATTTGCTTTGAAATTGGCCTGCTTGGGGGAGAAAAACCTCCACTGAACTCTTGTATATTTGGCTTCTTGATTAGATTTTTTTACCTTTACTTTTCTTGTTGCTGTTTTTAATAAAAATCAAATTTTACATATACTTAGGGATATGTGGTAGGTGTTCATCCAAAACGCTTTACTTCTATACAGCATAAATATTTCTTTAATATTGGATTTATTAAGAAATCAAGTTTTCTTTATGGTGATTATAGGGTGAAAAATGTTAGTTAGCGTCTGTTTATCTCCCAAATAAAGAAATAGCTTCTGGAGCAAACTAAATTACTTTAGTTTCTATCTCATTTTTATTGCTAAGTCAAAGGAAGTTTTATTTGTATATAAGGTAAATGGATTACATTTTTATGGTTTTTTTTTTTCCTGTTGATATTGTGTTCTGTCAACATTGTCTTGCAGAAATGTGTGAAATAAAAAAGACGAAACCCTGGGACCAGCAGTTAGTGTAATGGCTATGTCGCTGGACTCCCATGTAGTCATCCATGGTTCGAGTCCTGGACCCGGTGACTTAAACTCACACCGGGCACGTATACGTACGTGTCCAAGATCCCAAGAGGAGAATGGAGGAGAAGGGATTGCGGTGTGGCCATTCCTCCTGAGGGGTGATTTCTCGCTTTCTGTCTCTCTCTGTCTCTCTCTGTCTGTCTGGCGAGCGCATGCGCCCTATAGCAAAAACCTCTCCAAAAAAAAAAAAAAAAAAAAAAAATCTCCTCCCCAAATGTACCTGCAGAGAGCGGGTATCAGCAATTTAAAGATCAGTTACTCTCTCTTTGACTTTATTCTTTTTTTAGTTTAGACAGAGAGACAGACAGAGAGAGAGAGACAGTACATCTCCAGTAGGTTTTGCTGCCCTCATCCAGCCTCAGCCTCAGCCAGCTCTGGGTAACAGGCCCACCCAGTTCCAGACACAAACCTGGAACCTTCCCATGTGAGTGTCACATTTTACTACTGTGTCACTCTCTGCTTCACCCGCTCTTCTTTTTCTTTTTTTAAAGTTTTTGCCATAGGGTACTTGCACTTGTCTGAAAGAGACAGAAAGAGACAGAGAGGGGAAAGTGAGACAGTACCCACACCCCCAATCCAAAGGGAATGGCCACACCACAATCCTTTCTCCTCCATTCTTCTCTCTGGATTTTGGGCATGCATGTACATATGCCCAGCATGATTTTTAAGCTGCTGGGTCCAGGACTCAAACCATGGTCAGTCATGTGGGAATCCAGTGCCTTAACTACCCTGCCATCTGCTGGCCCCACCCCCACCTGTTTAAGAAAGAGATGTAAAACTAGTGGGTGTGGTTAAGAGCAGGGAAATGATAGATTTCATATTATTATTATTATTTTTAGAGGTTTTTTGCTACAGGGCGTGTGCAGTCACTGGAAAGACACACACACACACACACACACACACACACACACACAGAGAGAGAGAGAGAGAGAGAGAGAGAGAGAGAGAGAGAGAGGGACAGAAAGAGAGAGAGAGAGAGAGAGAGGGATAGAAACAGAATGTGAGAAATCACCCCCAGGGGGCATGGCCATGGTGCAATTCCTTCTCCTCCAGTCTCTCGGGATCTTGGGCACGCACGCACACGCACCCGGCGTGAGTTTAAGCTGCCGGGTCCGGAACTTGAACCGGGGTCAGTTACGTGGGAGTCCAGCAATGTAACCATTATACCATCTGCTGGTCCCAATTTCATAGTATATTTTGTAATCGATTCCATATCTTGGGTTATCAGAAAAGCCATGATGCCTTTTTTCACATAGAAGAACACAGAAATACGTCATTCCTCTTCTGACAAGCTAATACTTCTAAGATATTTTCTTTAGGGGTGCTGCTGCAAAGGTTAGTCATAAAAAGTATTTGTCACGGGTTATCATTGCTAAATACATTTTGAAAAATCAAGTATAGGAAATATTGTACCTTTTATAACGTTTTCTGCCTTTGAACATTATTTTTATGAAAAGATTTTTCCCCCATGACTAAGAAAATACATTGTCAAAATGGAGAAAATGCCTTCTTCTAGCAAGTAAATGTATTCAGTTGTCCATTATTGACAGCTATATTCTTTTTTCTTTTCTTATTAGTCACAAGTTAGATGGAACTTAGAAGTAGGAGGCAAAAACTTTGCTTTCCAGTTTGTCAGTTTTAATTTGTGAATCTGTATATACTCTCAGTCAATTTGTTGTCTTCCTCTCTCTTTTTCTTTCTTTCAAGCTTCTACCTAAAAATTCCTAGCTTTTTACCTGGAAACTCTGACTTCTATGAATTTTAGCTAAACTGTCTATATTTAAATAAGCCATTACCAAAAAAAGTTACATATTAGTGTGAAGTCTGAGTTAGTCTTTAACCATGGGATAAATGCCCATATTTGGGTTTCCTTTTTTTAAAAATTACTATTTACTTCATTTTATTATTATTTTAAAATTTGTTATAAGGCACATGTGCTCACCAGAGAAAGAGCGAAAGAGGGGGTGAGAAAGCAAGCTGCCAGGTTTGGGACTTGAACCACTGTCAGCCATGTGAGAGTACAGCACCTTAACCACCATGCCACCTGCTGGCCCTTCCTTTTTAACTTTGGCATAGACTCAGGAATGTTTGGCTTGTAAGAAGACCCAGAGGTTGAGCTGTTCGTCTTTTTCATGACTGCCCGTTTCTCCCGTAGGTGGCTCACCCCTTGATCCGCAACCAACTCGTCAACTACATTTACAATGGCTTCTTGGTGCCGGTCTTGGCTCCTGCTCTGCATAAGGTCAGCGACTGGCGATTGCCACCTTCCGCCTGGTTCTAGTACAGTGCCGTTGACTCGACGGTAGCTTCCCCTCAGCCTTGTTCTCTCCTTTTCACTCCATCTGTATTTCCGTGTTTGCAAACACAGGTCTGACGTGACCACAGTGCAAGTCCGATGGGCTCCACTTGGTGTCACCGTGAGTGTCATTTAAGAGGGTGGTCCAAAGGACGGCAGATAGGCTGTGACGTGAGCCACCACAGCTACTTGGAACTCTGTGTTAAGCGTCCTCTGAGGCCCAGGCCTCACGGAGGATGCAGAGGAGAGGAAGCGGGATGGTTTTGCCATCTCATTAATAGAAGATAGTGCTTATTAGACAATTTTGTGACAGCAGAAACAAAAGTGAAACCGTGTTAAGGCCCCATCCAAGACTGCCTGTCCCAGTAGCACCACTCTGAATCCTTCTGCCTCTCATTTCTCTACTCAATCCACAGGTATCAGGAGACACCCAACAATCTAGAATTCTAATTTTTTTTGGAGAGATTTTTGTTATAGGGTACATGTGCTCATCAGAGAGACAGAGACAGAGAGACAGAAAGTGAGAAATCACCCCCCACCCCAAGAAGGGATGGCCACTCTGCAATTCCTTCTCCTCCATTCTCCTCTAGGGATTTTGAGCATGCATTCACACGTGCCTAGCATGAGTTTTAGGTCTCCTGGTCCGGAACTCAAACTATGGTCAACTATGCAGTAAGTAGTACAACGACACAACTATTACTCCACCTGCTGGTTCCTAGAGTTCTAATTTTTTTTAGTATTTTTTAAAGTTTTTTGCTGCAGGGGATGTGTGCTCACCAGAGAGACAGAGAGACAGAGATATATAGAGAAAAAAAGTGAGAAATCACCCTGTACCCAGGCGGATGGTCACACCGCAGTCCCGTCTCCTCCAGTCTCCTCTAGGGATTTTTGAGCACATATGGACATGTGTCCCAGTGTGATTTTCAAGCCACTGGGTCCGGGATTTGAACCACAGAAACGATCATGTGGGATCCAGTGCCTTAACCTCCCCGCCACCTGCTAACCCTAGAATTCTAGGAGTTGTTGTTTTGTTTTTCCGTTGAGTAAAGAGACTGGTGTGTAGTCCAGAGGGTCTTTGTCATGTTTTTGGAATCCCACCTCTGGTAGGGAGAGAGGCGCGGAGCCACCTGTCAGGGTTACTGGTGGACTGCCCAGTCTCTACGTCATGGGCTCTTACTTTATGAAACCCAGGAGTATCCGCTACGGCAACCTCAAAGCCTTGCTGTACATGCTGATGGGGTTTTGGTTTACGGCAGTGGGCTCAATGGAAGATGCTCATCTCTTACCATGAGTGCCTTTTGAGCAAAGTGGCCGTGTTTTCCAACTGAACAGGTTACTTGGTCTGACTCGGATCTGGGTGACTTGTAGGTTCGAGAGGTAATCTTGGGTGTGATTTGACGACATAGTACTGACATCGCTGTATTGTGTTAGTGGCCTGTGGGCAAAAATGGGCCTAGTCTGTGAAAGTAGGTCTGTCATGGGAAACGCCACGCTGGTGTTTGTTCCTGGGCTGTCCCTCTGTGAGTCGGTGTGCTGTGGTTTGGCGGGTGGGCAGGTGTCCTGTCCTGCATAGGTCTCTGAGCCTCTGCGTGGAGGAAGTTTCCTCTTGGAGAGAATGCAGCATGCTACTGGCATTCTCTGGCAGTTCTTATATCTTGGGTTCATCGGGCAAGTCATGACGCATTTTCTGCGCCAAGCTGTGTCAGGACTTTCCCAATGCCTGAAAGAGACAGAGACAGAGAGGGGAAAGTGAGACAGTAACACCCACCCACCCACCCCCAAACCAAAGGGAATGGCCACACCACAATCCCTTCTCCTCCATTCTTCTCTCTGGATTTTGGGCATACATGTACATATGCCCAGCATGATTTTTAAGCTGCTAGGTCCAGGACTCAAATCATGGTCAGCCATGTGGTCAGCCTTCTCTAACACTTCTAAGACCTTCCTCCTCATTTATTTCCATCCTTTTGGATACATATTTTGGGTTATTTTCATCCTTTTGGGTAAATATTTTGGAATATTTGCATATGCACAATGAGCTATCTTGGGGGTGAGAGCAAGTCTAAAGATGACATCCTTTTCCCTCACTGACCTGTTAATATGCATAAGAGAATTTCCCATACTGATCATTATTATACTTGCTATTTGTTTAGGGTATCTTATAACTAGTATGCTTTCCTGTTACAGATATTAGTGATAATTCTTTATCCGTGACTGAGGATGAGATCCCCTTGAAGAGCCTTTGTGAGGATTTTCTTTTTAGTGCCAGAGGGAGCATGAACTTACTAGAGAGAGAGAGAGAGAGCACCCCTCTAAGGGGGTGCAGTTATACCACAATCTTTTCCATGATCCTCTTTCCTTCCGTTCTTCATCCCATCAGGGTTTGGGATATACACGCACACAGGCCCGGCCTGTTTTTCGAGCTGCCGGGGCTGGGATTGGGACTGTGGTCAGCGATGTAGGCTCTGGCTTCCTGTGCACAGTGCTTACCCACTGCTCCATGGGGCTGGCCTCGTTGCAGGGCTCTTCCTGGCCTCTCTGCACTTCCCCTTCGCAGTCCTTAGCCTGCAGTGCGCAGTGCCATGTCGGATGTCGGTCCCGTGGTGGTAGCATGCTTTCTGGGGCAGGGCCCGCGTGTGTTTCGTTCATGGTGGTGTCCTCGTTGCTAGGCACGGTATCCTAGCTGTAGGAGACTGAGTAAGAGGTGCCCAAGGGAACGTCTGTAAAGTGCCAACAGAACCTTAGCACTTAATCCTCCCAGATGGCAGCTCCTGAGCGAATGTTCCATATAGAATGTTCCAGCTAATGTCCCATATAGCCCTGTGTTACCTACTGTTGTTCTCAGTTCTGCCCGTAATTCAACTATTTTATGAACAAGTTTTTCAACATTTATTTATTTATTTACCTATGTATTTGTTGTGATTTTTGGGCCACTGCGTCCAAGACCTGAGCATGGTTGGCCGTGTAGGAATCCAGCAAGCCAACCACCATGCCATGTGCAGGCTCCACAAACTGGGGGATTGTTTTTTTAAAGAGCTTTTTTTGCCATAGGGTACATGTGTTCACCAAAGAGACAGAAAGCGAGAAATCCCTCCCCGGAGGGCTGAAAGCGAGAACCCCCCCCCCGGGGGTTTGGCCACACTGCTCTCCCTTCTCCCTTCTCTCGGGAGCAAGCACGCACATGCACTAGGCATGACTTTCAAGCCACAGGGTCCGGGACTCGAACTGCGATCGACCACCTGGGAGTCCAGCAATGTAGCTATTATGCCATCTGCTGGCCCCAAAGCTATGGGATTTTTAAAACCATGACATAAACACATGCTATTGTAAATCAATCCATCAATCAAACCTGAGTCAGTATTGAATATATAAAATAAAAAGTGACAATTACTGTATAAGATTTAAATTTCCAATACCTAATTAGGATTCCTGACTTTTATCCACTGCAGACAGTTCTTCCCAGGGCTGTTTAGCAAGCAGGGAGAACAAAGACTATTTTTTTTTCTTCTTTAATTAATTTTTCTCCCTGTCTCCACTGTGTGTGTGTGTGTGTGTGTGTGTGAGAGAGAGAGAGAGAGAGAGAGAGAGAGAGAGACTTAGGATTAAAAAGGTAAAGGGCAGGCGATCAGCTTCTCCCCTGGCTCTTGGCCCCCTAAGCAGCTCATGAAGGAATGAGCTCTTTCCTGAGTGGCAGGGCCTGGCCTGAGGCATTGAAGTGAGTGAAGAATGAGAGAATAGAATGGGGTGTTTCCTGGGGAGCTCCCATTGGGAACAGCCATGTCCTCATTTTCTCTGTCCTCTCCTTGCGTGTGAGAAGGGATCCCTACAAGTCTGGGCCAGATGTGCTCAAGGGACTCCTGCCTGTCATACCTGCGTCCGTTGCCTTGCCAGCTGAGTGGCACGCGCATCCTGGATAAATTTCCTGTGTGCTGCCTCCGCTCGGGGTTATGGGCAATACTTGAGCAGCCTGCCGTCAGTGTAGGCTGTTGATAGAGGTGAAGTTACTCTGCGTCATACATAGTGTGTAAAAACTTACCTGAACATTGTCCCACATCACAATCGATACACACAGCATCTCCCCAGCATTTCTGAACCAGAGATGAAGTCGTTACGAGGCACTGTGGGTAACAAAAGGTGGGAAGTGAGAGTGTTTGACAACGAACACGGTCTCCACTTTCCTCTCACCACTCTGCACATGCGTGATATAATTCAGAATGAGTAGCCCTTACCAAAGTGCCTGGGACCAGCAGTGTTTCAGATGACAGATTCTGGAATATTTGCAAATACATAAGGAGCTATCTTGTCTATGTTTCATATGTACCTTGTATATGGCTGAAGGGAATTCTATGCAGCTTTTTTTTTTTTGATTTTTGCCATCGGGCATGTGAGCTCACTGGAGAGAGACAGAGGGAGACCGAGAGAGGGATAATAAGAACTCACCCTCTAGTGGGCCTAGCCATGCCACAGTCTCTGCTTCTCCTTCATTCTCCTCTTGGGATTTTGGGTACACACACACACACACACACACACACACACACATACCCAACCGCCAGGTCCAGGACTTGAACCGTGGTTGGCCATGTGGGCATTCAGTGTCTTAACCACCAGCCACCTGCTGGCCCTGTCTAGCACTTTTGTGTTGCTGCTTTTTGACCGCAAGCCCATAACATGAGGCTGGGTTTGGAATTTTCAACTCATGGCATCATATCAGCACTCACAACGTGATGGATTCTAGAACATTCTGGAGCCCAGATTTTTGGATTAGGGCTGCTCAACTTGTATTGCTCTGCAAGTTCTGTCATGTGCTTTCTCCATGCAACACCATTTATTCTTCTATGTTTGTACAAAGGTCTGTCTGACTTTATATTGAACGGCTGCATGGTTTTCTGTGGTGTGGACGTACAAGTTCATGATTTCTTACAAGAACTGAACTCCAAAAAGCTCAGAAAAATGAATGTTTTCTTATAATGGATTTGACCTACAGCCCAACCTTTGCTGAATTCATTTGGCGTCAAATTCCACTTGAATCAGGGGACCAGCAGGTACCGTGGTGGTTAAGGTGCTGGACACTCCCACATGGCCAACCACGGTTTGAGTCCCAGACCTGGTGGCTTGCTTTCTCACTTTCTCTTTCTCTGTGTATGTGTGTGTGTGTGTGTGTGTGTGTGTCTTGCTCTGGTAAAATTAAAACAAAATAAAATAAAACAATAAATAAAAAAATAATTATTTACTCAAAACAAAACAAAACAAAACTCTACTTGAATCTTTTTGAGGTTCTTTCTTTTTTTTTTTTTTTAGAGACAGGGTCTCACTATGCCCAGGCTAGCCTTGAACTCATGGTCCTCCTGCCTCGGCCTCCCTAGACCCGCTTGTGTTAATGTTTGTATGTTTTATGGAAGATATATTAACATACTTGATTATATTGGGTCCTCGGGAAAGTCATGACATAGTTTTTTATGTTTTTCTATGCAAAGATGTGTCATGTCTTTTTGGGCAACCCAGTTGGATGTTGCCCTAGACCCCCGGGAACATGATGGCAAATACATCAGCAGGTGCACATTTTACTCACATTAAGTTTTGAGTTCCCAAGTACACAAGTCCTCCACAGTTTGGGATAAGGGGTTGGAAGCCCGTTTTGGACATTTGGGGGGAAGGACATATTTTCAGAGATGGGTTCAAATCCTCCTTTGTGAAAGTCCTACTAAAGAAAACGATACTGTATAAATCCAGGTCGTTCAGGGTTAGAGCTGGCCTCAGATGTGGTGCTGCCTTCATACAGCACTGCGCTTTTTATTTATTTATTTTTTTTTGGAGAGGGTTTTGCTATACGGCGCATGCGCTTGCCAGAAAGACAGAGAGAGACAGAGAGACAGAAAGTGAGAAATCACCCCTCAGGGGGAGTGGCCACGCTGCAATCCCTTCTCCTCCATTCTCCTCTCGGGATCTTGGGCACGCATGCACACGCGCCTGGCGTGAGTTTAAGCCATTGGGTCCAGGACTCCAACCACGGACTGCTGGTCCCCAGCACTGCTTATTTCTGACTTCAGATTAGTGGGACAGCCCTCGTCCGACACGACCCAGTTCTGTTTTCTCTGTGTGCTTAATTCATCGAAGGAACATTTTCAAAGTAGAATATCCATTGGTCACAGTAGTCTGGGTTCTCAGGGAAACAGAGGCCGAGACGGGATTAAATGTGTGAGGATTTTATTTGGGGAAAAGCCACTGGTGGAGAAACAGGCAGTGAGACGGCCAGGACTCAGAGCTGTCCGATGCCCGTCTGGCCCAGGGGACGTGGCCGGGAGGCAGCGGGCTGCTGTTCCTGGACACTGTGCACTCTAATGAAGGCCTCCGAGCAGTGTCCCCGGAAACCCAGGCACGGCCAGGAGCCACCGTGGAAGTGTGACCTCCGTGCGCACGTGGAGAGGATTCGAGAGTGTAGCCGTGGGGCTCCATGCAGAAGCACTGCCTGGAGTCGGAGGGAGGCGGTGCATTCCCGTGACCCCCACATTGCTGGCTGACTTTTGAGGTTTTCCTGGTTGTCGATATGAAGAAGGTAGTCATGTATGTTTGCTCAATTTACAGATCCCTTTCCTGGTGTGCAGAGTACCCGTGTTGACATGAGTACCCCAGCACGTGGGGACCTCTTAGTCAGGCTTAGCCCGACACAGGAGCCCACTGGTCACGGTGACTGTGTCACGGCATCTACACCTGTGAAATCCCGGAAGCTGGAGTAACAAGCGCGTGTCTCGTGCTCACGCGGGGCGAGCGATTTCCCCACGCGGTCGCACTCAGGCATCCAGGCTGGTAGGACAGCCCTGGTCAGGACAGTCAAGGGAGGAGAACGCAGGGAATGGCCCATGGGCTCTGGGAGCTTTTCGTTTGTTTGTTTTAGGTTTTGTCATAGGGCATGTGCACTCGCCAGAGAGAGACCGCAAAGGGAAAGTGAGAAATCTCTCCCCAGGAGAAGGACCATGCTGCAGTCTCTCCTCCTCCATTCTATTCCTGGGATTCCAGGCATGCACACACATGTGCCCAGCGTGATGTTCAGGCTGCCAAGCCTGGGATTCAAACCACCATCGGCCAGGTGGGAGTCTAGTGCCTTCACCACCATGCCCCCTGCTGGCCCCTCCGAGAGCATTTGTATGGAAGTGACACCTGTCATTGTTGTCCATATTTCATTATCTAAAGCCAAGCAAATCACTCAGCCACGTCTGGCCTGGAGGAATGCAGCCCCGTGGTTTTCTTAGAGAAGAGAAGTCTAGAACGCCATGATGAGCCCTAACTGCTGTGCTTGCCAGAGAGACAGAGAGAGACAGAGAGAGACTGTCTCTCTATTTTTCGCTGGTGAGGATGTGTATCCTATGACAAATTCAAGAAAAATTTCAATTTTCTCATGTGCTGGCACGGCAGGGGCTGTCGGAGCAGCACTCTGAGCTCGGCCCCAGTATTCCTGTCTGTGTCATGCTGACCAGGGTGGTCCTCCTTCGGTGGGTTATTTGGGCTGCTTTCTTTAGAGCGTGTTAGACGTTAGAGCAGAAATTTGGGGCCAGGCCTGTAGATAAAGGCAGAGGCCTGGAGGGACCCGTCCTGGGGTTCAAGGTGGAGGGGAGGAACGCCATTGCACACCTTCCTTCCTGCAGGTAGCTCACAGACTTTCCCAGTAACTGTGACCCCAAAACAAGCCGGAAGCTTTTGTTTGGGAGGCAAGCAGCCAGCTGTGTTTCATCAGTACATGATTCTGTGCAAGCGAGCTCAGAAAAGCAGATTCTCCCACCATCTCCCCTGTGCTCAAACCATGGTTGAACAATATACAGGAGGAGAATAATTTCAGCCAGCCCCTTAAAGGCGTGTGTGCTGGGCTCATAGGGGCCACCCGGAGCCCATTTGTTTTACAGTCTTGTCTCCTGTACACGCACATCCATATTCATGATCTGCATCCTGCCGGCTCAATAATTCATGGCTTATTGACTTAGGCTGATGGATGGAGGTTTTTTGGGGACTGGAGAAAGATGCAAGGATGCAAGTGTGCAGAGGCTGGGGGCAGCCACAGTTGAGAGTCACCCACTTGCTGTTCGTGTGTGTGTGTGTGTGTGTGTGTGTGTGTGACTGGGGTGGGCAGGGACCCTGTGAAAGCCCTGGTTGGTTTTCACTGGCTGGGCACGCTTGGGGCTTTGATGCCCAGGGAAAGTATTAACTGAAGATTTTAAGAGCAATTAAGTACTCTCTTCGAATGATTATCGCCATTATAAAATATTAATGGGCTATAACTGGGTGCTGAGTTTACAGGAGGGAGACAGAGCCGCATGCCGTGAGGAGTGGGTGGGACTGCCTGCTACTCAAGTGTCGTTTAGCTCCATTTCTTCGGGCTGCACTTGCTCTAGTCGGGGAGGCTCTATGGGGTCCGGAGTGGGGACGGTGGAGCCATCCCCTTACCTGCCCTCTGGATGCCCAATGTGGCTCTGCTGTTGCCACCCTGCTGTTGTCTGTGCCATCGCCTAAGGAAAATGCCCTTGAACTCTTCCGTCTGGCTTCCAGTGATGTTGCAGGATTTCATCGATCATGCTATTCCCTTCCGTGGAAAAGTAGGAGGAAGAAAGAATGAAAACTGTGTAATTAGGTTGCCATCTGGCTTTGGAATTTGGGGATCGTATTCTTCGATTCCGGCGGTTCTTTTTTGAATCTTTTGTCACTATTTGATCCCCAAACTAGACTCTGCCTCTGGGGTGAGCTAGAAAATCTAGAGGGATGAGTTTTTGTTTTGGTTCCTACATTTCATATTTCTACTTGCGCATCTTAGTCATTTGCTTTTTTATTTTATTATCAAGGGTATGGGAGCTCAGTGGACGGAGAGAAAGGAGGAAGGAGAAAGCACCCCGTGGGGTGTGGTCACACTGCTGCCCATTCTCGGTCCCTCCATCCTTTTGGGCGTTCACACGTGCCTAGCGTGTTAGTCAACCTGCCGGGGCTAGGATTTGAACCGTGGTTTGCAGTGTGGGATCTGGATCCCTTAACTCCCAGGCTACAAGCCTGGCCCAACCATTGATTTTTCAATCCTGAGAGGCTCCTGAATGTCTTCTCGCCCTGTTTTTCTGTTTTTGTTTTTAGCTATCTATTCTTCTTCCTGTAATACTCTGGGGTTTTGCTCATATGGAACTTTGTTTCTTATTTTAGAGATTTTTGCTATAGGGCGTGTGCACTCGTTGGAGAGACAGAGAGAGACAGAGAGACAGAAGCAAGGAATCCCCCCCCCAGGGGGAATGGCCATGCCACAATCCCTTCTCCATTCTCCTCTCAGGATTTTGGGCACGCACGCACACATGCCTGGTGTGAGTTTTAAGCCACTGGGTCCGGGACTTGAACCATGCTTGACTACATGGGAGTCCAGTGAGGTAACCATTACACTAACTGCTGGTCCCAGAACTTTGTTTCTTACTGTGCCTGGAATAAACCAGTCACTTAAAATGGTCTCCTCCCCCACCATGTGGAAAGCATTCCTGTGTACCCACCTTGGCCCACAGACCACAGGCTGGTGTGAGGTGAGGGGTCTCAGCAAAGTCCTGGAGAAGGGGGGTCATTCTTAGGGTTGCTGCTGCAGTCCCAGCCTTGTACGCATCTCAGCTCCATGGGGCAGACCGGTGTTCCCTGCAGGCCTCCAGGCCCTGGCACGGGTGTGCAGGCCAGGCAGGCTCGAGCTCTGCAGCGAGGCCTGAGGCCCTGGCACCACCCACCCTTCTACTGTCTGTGGTCTTTGCTGGATGCTGGAGGTCTGGACTGACAGAGGGGGCTGCAGTTAAGGGCCTCTGTCTCCTCGGTTACTGTGGACTTAAGCAGAGGAGTACTGTGGAGGCAGAGAGGCCAGATGTGACCGTCACTCGAGCCAGTCAGTAATGGCAGTTGAAGGAGATAATTAAAAGGCCCAGTCGTGTCGCGGGCCCGCAACTATATAACACGGAGCGGCAGCAACCCTATTAAACCGGGACTGAAAAAGATCGTATCAACAGACGAAATTAATACATGCTCCATCCAGTGAGGGCCAGCTATTAAACAGACCTGGAAGATGTCAGTGACAAGGATAAGAGGCTTCGACTTGGAAATAGTTGATTTATTCATCGGAAACGGAAAGTTAGCGTGTGCCATCCGATATATTCATTTAGTGCATTAGAGTTAATGAACGCGGTTTCCGAGCAGTCTAGCCGAACAGCTTAACAAATGGGTTTGGAGGTGAGGGAGACCTTGGGTTGGGTTCTGGCCCTTGGCTGCTCTAATCAGTGATGTGACCGGAGCAGGATGCTGACCCGTGGGTGTGTGTTACCCACGGGTAATAAAGCCCACCTCGTTGGACTCTCATGAATGATAAGGCAATGCATTTAAAGTGCCCCTCATTGTCTCAGGCACTGCGTACTAAATACACATTCCCCATTACGAACGCAGCCGGCTGCACTTCTGCGGCGAGACGTCTGTCCCGTGGCACCGTGTATCGCTGGCCAGTACACCTTACGCCATTTCTGGTCACTCTGGTTCTTTAGTGTAGTAATATATCTTAGACAGCCTAACCTTGGGTCCTCTCTTCCCTTCTTTCTCTCGGAATGTGCTATCAGCTCAGTTATTCATAGAATTAGTTTCCTATCCTAATGCTCAGGGCCAGATGCTCTCAAACTTAAACATGCATTTACCTGGAAATTTTTTTTTAAAGATGTTTTTTGCTTTAGGGTGTGTGTACTCACTAGGGAGAGAAATTCAGAGACAGAGACAGTGAGAGAGCAAATGAGAAATCATCCCCCCCCCGCCCCCCAGGGGAGATAGCCATGCTGCAACCCCTTCTCCTTCATTCTCTTCCCAGGATCTTGGGCACGCACACACACGTGCCTGATGTAATTTTCAAGCCCCTGGTCTGGGACTCGAACCGCGGATGGCCATTTGGGAGTCCAGCAACGTAAACGCTGCACCATCTGCTGGCTCTACCTGGGAACGTCGTAAGAGCAGACTTGTGAGTTGCAGTTTCTGCTCTGCTGGCTAGAGAGGAAGACCAGCTCGAAGAAGCTGCCCTTGAGTCAGCTCCCCGGCGCTCCAAAGAGCCACCACAGGAATTCCGACCTGTGCTCCTCCCTGGCTCCTGTGCTAGTAACACACGTCCACCGGGCCAGGCCTCAGAAGACCGGGGCCCTAATTTTATGTGTGACCTCAGAGTCCTAACCAAGTTCAGGATCCAGTGAAGTCATCTGGAGTAATCCCTGCCCTGCCAGCCTCCCAGGACTATGGCGGACATCAGATAAGGCGGAGCTTTGGGAAGTCATGATGCCTGTTCCACATGGGCACGGTATTAAAATGGGGATGGGGCTGCCTTGTCCCCCTCTGGGGCTGCTGGAACCATGCAAACGGGCAACACAGATGCAGATGCTTTGCGTCATGGAAGGCCTTAGCCATAGCATGGTAGGGACAAAGGGGAGTAACAGAAGGAGTTCTGAGGCTCATAAATACTGGTTCTGTGAACGTGTCCCTGCACCCGAAACCTGGATGGGACGGAGAAGGGACCTCCACGGCTCAGGATGCTGGAGAAGGTCCATTATTCACCGCTGTGAGATCGACTCCTCTCCTGTGTGGAGCTACTGAGCTGGGTGGACAGGGACTCCAGGATCAGGGGAGCTCTTTCCCACAGAAGTGTCAGGGCTAGGGCTGGCAACGCGGGCCTGTCGCTGCTGTCCCGTGCCTCGCAGACTTAGAAGGAAGTGGCTTCCATCCCCTCCCAGTTCCGTTGGGTGCATGGGTGCCGTGGGCCGAAGGAGAGGGTGCTGTGTGTAATTTGAGGTTGCACGTACAGACGCGATTGGGAACGTCTCCAGCCTCATCTTTATTGGATAATTGACTGTAGCCATTATTACTTTATTTTATTTCCCATAATCGAGGTTATGAAATGGAAAGAGGAGGCGCCCAGACATTTCGATCCTCATACAAATACTTTCCCCCTCGCCATGTGGAAAATCCGAAGAGAGTGTTGTTTATCCCAGAGCTATCACTTGTGGTCCAACTATGGATTGTAAAAAAATGACTAATGTTTATTGTGGGAAGCCTCTGAGAATGAGGAAATAGATTCGACTAGAAGCCATTAGCATATTTGTTTCTTTTTTAGAAGTGTATTGTTTCTTTCAGACCCTTGACAGGGTCTTCCACGCCACAGCCCTCCCCGCAGCCTTCCACAGCCAGGATGACACGTGTGACCACGGTGCCCCCGAAGACTGCAGGGCAACCAGGACCCAAACCCGGGCCTTGCGAATGGCTTCAGTGTCATGTGGCAGCTCCCTGCTGCCTTCAGCCTCATCACCATAGCTGAGCTGTGTTTCTTTTTCTTTTTTAAAAAAATTAAGTCTTGTAATTAATATCCGAGGTCTTGTGCTGAGTTTCCAGACTAATTAAGCACCACATCTTTAAATATTTTGTAGACCCGAAGGCTGCATGTAAGGCACAATGCATGTATTCATTCGAGACCCGGGCTTATTGTTATGTGAACTAGAGCCCACGTCTTGCCTCTCATTTTGCATATCTTCAGAATAAGAAATGAACAAATTGGCCACAAGAACCGTGAGTGCATTACCGTGGCCTGCAGCCAACGTCATGGTGTCTTGGGGTATCCTGATTCCTCTGAAGTTGTATCTGTTTTCTTCTTCTTTTTAAAACATTTGTCAGAGTGCATATACACCTGCCTGAGAGAGAAAAAGAGGGAAAATGAGAGAGCACCCCTCCATAGGTGAAGGCCACACCATAATCCCTTCTCCCCTGCTTCCCCTTTTGGGATTTGGGGCATGCATGCACACGTGCCTAGTGTGTTTTTCATGCTACTGGGTCCCGGACTTGAACCGCACCATCAGGTATGTGGGGTCCAGCCACCTTAACTACCATGCCACTGGCTGGCTCAGAAAGCTGTATCCGATGCTGTGTCCAAATGAGAATCAGTACAGATTCCGGCCTACGTGAGTAGACTTTATTTCGAGAACAAAGCCGAAGGCAAATGCATTCACTGGTATAAACCCAGATGTCGTAGGAGCCAGTGAGTAGGATCTTTGGAAAGGATTTAACGTGGTGTAGACCTCGGAGTCAGACGGCCAGCGTCGCTACCCCAGGGGTGCCACTGGCTAGCAGGGGCCCGACGCTTAACCTCCCTGAGCTATTTCCTCATTTATAAGATAGTAAGGGTACTAATCTTACACGATCTGTGAAGGTTAAAGGAGTTGATACTTTAAAAATGATGCCTTGCACATAATAATTATGCACATTACCTGTTATTACTGTTCCTGTGTGGACTGGTATGTGTTTATTGAAATGTATGTAACAATGAATTTAGACAAGCGGATGGCGCTTTCATTGATCTGTCATTTTTTATTTTATTTTTAATTTTTTTTTTTGCAAAAAGAATTATTTAGTTAATTTTATTTATTCGTTCATTTATTTTAATTTGTCCAGAGAGGGGTGAGAGAGAGAGAGAGAAAGCAAGCCACCAGGTCCGGGACTTGAACCATGGTTGGCCATGTGGGAGTGTCCAATGCCTTAACCATGAGGCCACCAGCTGGTCCCCATGATCTGTCACTTTTAAAAAACTTGGCCCATTGCCAGGAGAAAATAGTGGGTCATCAGAAAAGTCACGATATATGTTTTTATGCAAAAATGCATCATGACTTTTCTGAGGAGCCAATAGGTAGAGAACTGTAGATATCAAGAAACGAGGAGAGAGAGCTCAGAAACAAAGACTTGGTAGAACCCGACTGTCTTCTCTTCAGCAAATCCCCACTTCCTCCCTCTTCTCTGGTTGTGGACTCACTTCTCCAGCCGTGGAGACCATCTGCTGTATCCTTGGGGGGAATCAGTCTTCCAGTCCAATGCCTGTGCTTTCCCCTCTCCTCCACTTGAGGCGCCCTCTCTTCCCTCTGTCCTTAGAGCCTTCTCACTCTCCCACATTCAGACCACACACGACCTCCTTCTGAAACCCTCCCCCATGAAGCCAGCGTGGCGGTTGCTCTTCCTTTTCTGAGTTCGTCTGGAATCACTCATGCGACACTTAAAGGTTGCCTTGTAGGATCATTTTGACTTTGTTACGTGTCACCGCTCCTACCAGGTGGTAAGCATCATGAGAATAGGGACTGTGCAGGTTTATTTATTTTATTTTATTTTTTTCTTTTGGAGAGGTTTTTGCTATAGGGCGTGTGCGCTCTCTAGAAAGACAGAAAGAGACAGAGAGACAGAAAATGAGAAATCACCCCCCAGGGGGGGTGGCCACGCTGCAATCCCTTCTCCTCCATTCTCCTCTTGGGATCTTGGGCATGCATGCACACGCACCTGGCATGAGTTCAAGCCATCGGTCTAGGACTCGAACCGCAGTCGACTGTATGGGAGTCCAGTGACATAGCCATTATACTAACTGCTGGTCCCACTTTGCAGGTTAATTATTTACCCATTTATCAAATAAATCTCATGTCAGTGTATTTAGCACATCACCATGGGCATGAGGGCATTGCGAGAGCTCTTGTTTAAGCGAATGCGTGAATGTAGATATGGTGATGAGATAGGGGTGTGTGTGCGTGTGTAGAAAGTGTGAGAAAGCAAGACGAAGACACTAAGGAGAGACGTGAATAGTTGAGAGTTGCGGGGGGGGGCAGATCAGGTTGATGAACTGATGCTTGGCTGGTAGGTAGCACCCTTGGGTGTCATGGAGTGGGAGAAAGGTGAGTTTAGTACTAGAGGCGGCTGTCGCTGAAAGTGAAGCAGCTCTCCATTGTGGAAGTCCAAAAGGGAATCAGACATAAGACAGCTCTTACTAGAAAAAATATGAAGGAAAATTCGGTATTTTATGGGAAATGAACGAGAAAATTTACCAGGACTCAGCGACGGTGCTAAGAGTTGGGTTTGAAATGTAATGTCTACATCGGAAACAAAATCGTAGGAGGGAAAACCGTCCTGTACTGATTTTGGTTTGGTTTTGTCTATGAGATAGTAAGTTACAAGTAATTGGCAATATGTCATGGCCATGGCTGGTTTATCAAGGCATCGAACTATCTGAATGAGGTGGTAGCATGTATATTTCTGTCGAATGCTTTAATACGATGAAGAGCTTCAACTCTCTGAGTTTTTCCTTTGAAGACGGAGTTCAGTGTTTCAGAATTGAGAAATGTGGAGCTTTGAAATCCATTAGATTTCCATTTCATGAAGGAGCTGCATTTGCAGCAAAGGTGAAGAGGGCTCTTTGGTCTCTGTATCCTTATTGCCTGGCAAGTGAAAGGCAATGCCTGGCACTCTGTAAGTGGTTTTCAGTCAATGAATTAAGATCTTAGCCTTTTTTTTTTTTTTTGAGAGATTTTTGTTATAGGGTGCACGCGCCCACCGGAGAGACAGAGAAACAGAAAGCGAGACCCCCCCCCCGGAGGGAGGGGATGGCCACACTACAAACCCTTCTCTTCCATTCTCCTCTTGGAATTTTGGGCACACATGCACATGTGCCTGGCACGAGTTTCAAGCCACTGCGTCAACCGCGTGGGAGTCAAGCAATGTTAACTATCATGTCCTCTGCTAGTCCCAACATTGTGGTTTTTAAAAGATTCACATCCTCGGTGGATCTCCTATAGCTTAATCTTTGTGTTGAAAGTTCTAGCCAATCTAAATGAAGAGATCAAGTTGGAGACAGAAGCATGTATGCTATGTACACTTTAGTACATAGACGTAATTTCAGCACTAGATAGGATTCATAGGATTTAGTCCCCTTCCCTCATTTTCAGACAAAGACTTCGAGGACCAAAGAGGTTAAGTAACTTGCTCATGCTCACGCAGCCGGTTGTGGGCTAAGCTTGGCCCAAACCCAGATCTGTAGACTTCAATAGCAACTCTTTCCATTATTCCCTTTGAAGTAAATCCCTGTACTATGTTTTCGTCCATGGCATGGGTTCAACTCCTGAGCTTCCAAAGCTGAATTTAGAAAGAATTCTCTTTATGCCTTTCTTGTGACATGGAAAACTTTCCAAGACAGCAAATCCCTTGCCCCTCAAGGCTCCTGCGTAAAGCAGGGCTGCTTGGGTACACCATATTAATTCGTTAATGTCTTTCCTCTTGTTAAGCCTGCTCGGAGAGGAGAGCTTGCACCATCTAGTGGAACTAAAAAGAGGCTCTCGGGTTTGATATTTTGGTGGCCCTGCTTTAAAAGGAAGACAGGAACGATGCTTTGATTGAATAAATCTGCAGAGTCTCGCCGAGAGCCGTGGTTTGTGTGAGAATGGCGTTAGCAGCACAGAGTGGAGGTAGGGTTGCCTTGGACTTCGGTGATCTGTTGACCAGCCTTATGCTTATGGGTGATAGGTGGGGAGGGCAAGGAAGTGGGTGAGTACATTGGCTTTGCTTTTACAACCAGTGCTTGGATCCTTTTACTCATTAAAGCAAAACATTAGCTCCTGTGAGGTGGGCCTTCCCATCATGGTTGGGAATTAGTCCAATCCCGTCATTCCTGGGCTCCCTTGGTGATGAGCTTATTCAAGAATGCGCAGGGCTCCACCTTTCCCATCCGCCCTACCTCCCTGTAGTGGGATCACCTCCAAGATGCAGATTTCCGTAAAAGCCCTCATGGGGGTGACCATCACCCTTGAGGATACAATAGAAGGTGTAAAAGCCAAGATCCAGGGTAAGGAAGGACTTCCTCCTGATGAGCAGACCCATCGGATCGCTGGCAAGCCCTGGAAGGTGGGCGGACCCTGACTACAACATCCGAAAGCCGTCCATGCGTCATCTCGCGCTGGGGCTTCGTGGTGCCCAGAAAAGAAAGACGTCTTACACCGCCCCCAGGAAGAATGAGCACGAGAGAAGCGGAGCCCGCCATTCTGGAGTCCGACCCCGTGGAGGAAAATGGCAGCCTTGGTCGTCTTCAGATCACTGGTGCTCGGGTTTTTATGGCCAGCCGTCTTGACAGACATGATCTTTGCAAACGTTGCCTGACGTACTGCCTCAGCAAACCAGAAGACAAGCAATTGTGTAAGAGTTAATATAAGAAATGAACTAACCTTTCAAAAAAAATGCATAGGATTCTGAAAGCCAGTTGGATAAATGAGGGTTTTGGAAGCTTCCCAATGACTCGTCTTCCTTCAGTAGAGACTTTAAATCCTTCCACAAGTTCTGGAAAATATTTTCCTTCTGGCAGGTGGGGGCAAGTGGTGTCTGTCACGAGGGTGGTTTGAATGAGTGGTGTGGGCCGGGGCTCTTCACTCCTTGTCCTAGGGCTCTGAAAGGCCATTCAGCTTCTGGACCTAGGATTTCTTTGAGAAGAGTTTCCCTGGTCACCTTAAAAACTTGTGTTGTGGACCAGCAGGTGGCGTAGTGGTTAAAGTGCTGGAACCTCACATGGCCGACTACAGTTCACATCCTGGATCTGGTGGCTTGAAACATGCCAGCCACATGTATGTGCGTGCCCAAAATCCCAAGAGGAGATTGGAGGAGAAGGGA
Organism: Tupaia belangeri chinensis; assembly: GCF_000334495.1. NCBI lineage: Eukaryota > Metazoa > Chordata > Mammalia > Scandentia > Tupaiidae > Tupaia > Tupaia belangeri. Next base: position 1,046,949 of record NW_006160034.1, read on the forward strand.
TTGTGGTATGGCCATCCCCCCTGGGGAGTGATTTCTCGCTTTCTGTCTCTCTATCTCACTGTCTATCTCTGTCTCTCCCACAAGTGCACACACCCTAAGGCAAAAATTCTGTCAAAAACAAACAAACAAACAAACAAACAGAAAACGACTTTCATCAACTGAAATATGTTCAGTGACACCTCGGCCCCTGCATGGTATGGATGTACCTGGTGGCTGCCATGATAAGAGCTTTGTGACAATGGGTCACACTCTATCACATGTCAGAATCAGTGAGGGACTTGTGGCCCTGCCCCAAGAGATTCCGATTTAGCTGTGTCAGAATGGGGCTTGAACAGGGGTAATTTTTTAGTGTACTGATTTACTTCTGGAGAGTGTTGGGGGTACGCCCTAAAGGGTCTTGTCATACGGTCCTTTCCCAGGCTTCCCAGCCAGCCAGGATCATGGCCACCTGTGGGTGTGCCTGGTGTGTTCAAATCAACCCAGAATCCAAACCTTGGCCTCCCGTGTGCTCTGGTATCACGCAGCAACACCCTATTGTCCGCACCGTCACCACAAGGCTAAACATGGTCTTTTTAATTTTTATTTATTTATTTATTTATTTATTTATTTATTTATTTATTTATTTATGGCATGCGTGCTTACTGGAGAGATAGAGAGACAGAAAGAAAGAAATCACTGCCTAGGGAGATGGCCATGATGCAATACCTTCTCCTCCATTCTCCTCCCAGGATTTTGGGCAGGCATGCACACACACACACACACACACACACACACATACACACATGCCCGGCATGAGTTTCAAGCTGCCAGGTTTAGGACTCAAATCATGGCTGACCATGTGGGAGTCCAGCGCCTTAATCATTATGCCCCCTGCTGGCTCCATAAGCACGGGTGTTTTTATAGCTCCCCAAATGGTTCTAACATGGAACCAGGGTTGGGAACTGTTGCCCAGTGCTATCCTTAAAAATACGTTGTTGGGATCAGCACTTGGAATAATGGCTATGTGGTTGGACTCCCATGTACTCAACTACGGTTCAAGTCCTGGATCCACTGGCTTCAACTCATGCGTGCCCAAGATCCCAAGAGGAGAATGGAGGAGAAAGGGATTGCACCATGGCCATACCCCCGGGGGGGGGTGATTTCTCGCTTTCTGTCTCTCTGTCTCTCTCTCTTTCTGGAGAGCGCACGTGCCCTATGGCAAAAACCTCTCAAAAAAAAAAAAAAAAGTTATGACTCACTGGATTCCATACCACGTCTGGTAGTGTCACGTGTACCTTATGGCTTTTAAATCATTTGAACACTGGAGATCCGTATTTGAAAATCAGCATTCCCTTGCGGGGCAGGAAGGAGGAATTACACTGTGCTGTGTCTCCACCTCCTGGAGGTGCTGGTGGAGCCAGAGTTGGTGTGTGGGCACGTCTGGGGAATGTGAGTGCTCTCGGGGACCGCCAGGGGCAGTGCGGGCCAACCCGAAAGCCTGTGTGAGTGGCAGCTCCGGGAAGGCTTATCATTGTCCTCATCTCAGGGCACTGATTCTGTATTGCTGGCCCTTGCCCCAGTGAGGGGAGGAAAGGGGGCTTCTCCCACAAAGCTTTTCTTGTCTCTAGGCGGTGTAACAGTGACTTTTTCCTCTTCCTGAGGTCTCCAGGAGCAGGTGCTCAGTGAGCTTCTGCGGGACGCTGTTTCTGGAGTCAAGCTCTGATCTGTTGTGGGGGCAGCTTTGTCCTGAGAAACGCGGCCGAATTGGTGGGAGGAGAGATGGCAAGTGATGAAGGGGCAGAGAGCAATGTTGCCCCTCCAAAACGCTGAGTCTGGACCTCTGACTCCGGGAGGCGGTGCCTTTGAGCAGATACGCAGTTTCCAAGGATTTGTGCCCTGTCTTCAGAGCAGGGGTGAGAGCGCCAGGAAACAGTTCTTGTCGTGGCTTCTCAATAGAAAGAACGTCAGGTTTCATATCAGGTGGCCCTGGGCTGGAGTCTGGTCTCTGCTACGTAATAATGTCCTCCCGGGGCAGGTTATGGAGCCTTGGCTTGCTCATCTGTAAGAGCAGGACCCTAATACCTCGCTCAGAGGGCTGAGGTGAGTTAACGTGGAGAATGTACGCAAAGCAACTCACCGAGGTTGGCAGGAGCTGGGACTTCCTCGATGGGGCGGCTTCTGGAATGACTGCTAGTTATAGTAGTAGTTCACAGTAACTGTAATAATGGATGATCATCATGATAGTAGTAATAATTGATAAGAAGGATGCTAGGGAACCAGCAGTTAGCATAATGGCTATGTCGCTGGACTCCCATGTATTCGACCGCGGTTCGCGTCCCAGACCCGGTGGCTTAAAACTCACGCCAGGCATGTGTGCGTGCGTTCCCAAGATCCCGAGAGGAGAATGGAGGAGAAGGGATTGCGGCATGACCATCCCCCCTGGGGGGGTGATTTCTCGCTTTCTGTCTCTATGTCTCTCTCTGTCTGTCTGGCGAGTGCACGCGCCCTATAGCAAAAACCTCTCCAAAAAAAAAAAAAAGAGGGGAGCTGGTACAATTCCCTCTCCGTTGGAAATGGTGGCTTCGTGGCTTGTGCTCTAGTTGGCTTTCTGGTTCCTCGTTGCTGTCTTTAGGTTTTCGCATAGGGCGCGTGTGCTTGCCAGAGGGGAGAGAGACAGAGAGAAACAGAGAGAGAGGGGAAGTGAGAAGTCACCCCCCACGGGGATGGCCACACCACAGTCTCTCTGCTCCATTCTCCCCATGGGATCTTGGGCATGCACAAACACATGTGATTCCTAAGGCATCAGGTCCAGGGCTCGAACCGCGATCAGCCATGTGGGAATCTCACTGTCCCTGTTGGTGGGGCCCAGCTGGGAAGGGTGTGCACAGTCCTCACCCTGACTCAGCACCGCATAGTTGAGGAAGCGCATCCCTGCTAGTCCCTTAGAATGCGCTTACTCCTTGGAGGCGTTTTCATCACTCGTCTTGTTTACATCCTGCTGTTTCACTCAGAGCGAAAAGAATACAGATGGTAATTTTAAAAATTATTTTATTATTTTATTGTTATTTTTATTTTGTCAAAGGGCGCATGCACTCCCAGGAGGGAGGGACGGAGGGAGGGAGAGAGAGAGAGAGAGAGAGAGAGAGAGAGAGAGAAATCACCCAGAGGTGATGGCTACATTGCAATCCCTTCTCTAGGGATTTGGGGTAGGTACGTGCAATGTGCCAGGCATGATTTTTAAGCCACTGGGTCTGGGACTCAAACTGTGGTCGGCCATGTGGGAGTCCAGCACCTTAGCCATTACACCACCTGCTCCCCCACACTTTGTAATTTAAAGAATGTGGAAGGGAAGTTAGTAGAGACGAAAGGAAATGATGACTTCTGGGGATTCCTGTGACGTGAGTCCTACCTGGCACTGTGGAGGGGCGTGGGCTTCGGACAGCCGGAATGGTATGGAGCTCAGTACCATGTTGCCGGAGCGCTCGGCCTCGAGTAGAAGCACCTGCGGGTCAGCCTAAGTGGGATTTGCACAGCTCCGGGGCTGCTGTGCGGGTTCAGAGAAGCCAGCGTAGTCTGACCAAGAAAGACGCTCCTACCCTCCGCGCTCTGACGAGCCGAGAGCTGTGAAGGGGCGTCGGGCAGGTGAGAGGCCACCACGGCACCTTTATTAGCAGTGGGACCGATGCCGGAGATGGGGGTGACGCGTGTGGGACGACCTCCGGACAGCTCGCCCCAGAATGCAACGAGCTCACTCAGACCCACTCAAGTACCTGTTGTTGAACACGAACTTCCTGGGGAATTCTGGTTCTCAGAAGACAAGAGAAAGGGACAGGTCCGACCCCAAGCTCATCCTCTCCTGGGGAAGCCTCACCGAGGAGGCAGAGAGGCCGGGGGGTTCTGCAGTGAGAAGAAACAGGACTGGGGCCTTCGTTTTTCTCTGTGAGATCGGCAAAAACCCACCCTCCCTAAATCTAACAGACTTGGGAGTGTTATAAAATTCATAAAAAATCGAATGTAGGCATTGGGGCTGGGGGGGGGGTGTTCTTAGCCCAAGGGAACCCTTTTCCTGATGCATAGAAATGTCCTCGGTAGGCTGGCTTTGGCTCAGAGTCTGGGGCCAGGTAGCCTAGTGTCTTTGACCCTACAGATTCCTGGTTCTGCCCTTTCCCCAGTACAGCTCTTCTCATCTAGCTTTATTACTGTAAACATCATGGGCCGTGGGGCTGGCAGGTGGCATGGTGGTTAAAGGCACTAGACTCCCACATAGCTGGCTGTGGTTCAAGTTTCGGGCCTGGCAGCTTACTTTCTCACCCTCCGCCTCCATCTCTATCTGGTCAAATTTGAAAATAATAATAATAATTAAGGCAAATAAAAATTTATAGGGCCATGGGACCAACAGGTGGCATGGTGGTTAAGGATGCTGACCACGGTTCGAGTCCCAGACCTGGTGGCTTGCTTTCTTACTTTCCCTCTTTCTCTCACTCTGTCCTTCTCTGGTCAAATGGACATAAATAAAAATGTAAATAATTCTTAATAGAAAATGATAGGGCCAGCCCATGGCATGGTAGCTAAGGTGGCTGGATCCCATATGGCCAACTACACAGTTCAAGTCCTGGGCCCAGTGGCTTGAGAAATATCCTTGCGCATGAGTGTGCGTGCTCAGAATCCCAGAAGGGACAGATGGAGAAGCCGGGACTGCAGCATGGCCATGCCTCATGGGGGGTGCTTTTCGCCCCCACTTCCAGTGAGCACTTGCACCCTATGGCAAAATAGAAAAAAGAGTTGTAGAAGTCAGGTGACAAAGCCGTACTCATTGCCTTTTCCCACACGCACACAGAGTAACGTTTCCGAGGCCGAACCAGGCCGCAGGCACCACAGCCTGATCCTTCAGTCGCTGTTCACGCCACTCCCCTCCCACGGTGAGAGGGAATCGGGGTCGCAAATGAAGCATGCGTTTACTTCTGATCTGAAATGAGAAATTAGATTTCTTTCCTGTCTTTCTTTTTTGATTTTTTTTCTAATTTCCACAAGTGCATGAGGGAGATAATGCCACACCAAAGGATTCCGTTCTTAAGCATCAGAAAAGATAGTGAGGGTCTCACCCTCGCTGCACACCAGGAAATACGAAAACTGACTCACATGGACCCCACCTTATCTGAGGCAGCCAGGTGGAAGCCAGTGCAGAGAAGGGAGGGAGAAGGCGGCCTGGAAGTTGGCGTGGATCTCATTTTCCCCTCCACTCTCCTAAGAGGGCATTAAACACGGAGCAGCCACAAATGCACATGAGTTTCTCAGGTGGTCGAAGAGCGAGGAGCACGGGAGATGCGCAGAGCCTGTCTGCTTGCCCCCTCCCCTCTTCTCTCGCCCTGCACTGCTGTCTTCAAGGACTGCTCTCCCGTCCCTGTGTGTCCGCTGGCGTCGGGGAGGCGGGGGAGGAACAGCCCTGAAGGTACTCCTCTGTGACTCCTCTGTGATTACCTGGTGCCAGAGCCGAGCAGATTTGAGCCGACAGAGAAGCGTGACCAGAACTGGCATCACCCAACTGGTCTGGGCGGACGCCTGCGTGTTTGCTTGGTCTCCCGTTGTGTGGGGGTCCTCTGCCTCCGGGAAAACAAACCAGGAGCGAAACCTGTCTTTTATCACCAGAGCGGCTTTTGTTATGGTTTTGGTGTTTAGGAAGATTGGCCTAACTATAAAATTTCACCCCAAAGTGATACACTTAACCCCGCAGCAGACCGAGGTGTGTGTGTGTGTGTGTGTGTGTGTGTATGTGTGTGTGTGTCGGGGGGTTAGCAGGCACGGGACTCTTGCTTTGTAATCCTTTCAGACACTTCACTCCTAGCAAGCAGCTGCTTGAGACTTTGGCCCCCGAGCCACTGACCCCCTCCTGCTGGGTGTAAAGTCAGACTCATTAGAATTCAGTGGTTCTGTCTTCTTAGTCAGGAAGAAAAATAGGGGGGAGCCTGAGAAAGCGTTCTTGGGGCTGGCAGGTGGCGTGGTGGTTAAGGTGCTGGACTCCCACATGGGCGACCAACAGTTTGAGTCCCGGACCTGGTGACTTGCTTTCTCACTTTCTTCTCTCTCTCTCTCTCTCTCTGTCTCTCTCGCCAAATTAAAATAAATAAGCAAATAAAGTAAAGGTAAATAATTCTTTTTTTTAAATAAAAAAGAAAGAAAGCGTTCCTTTCTTCCCAGTGGATTACTGTTACAGGTGGCCGTGACTCCAAAGCAGGGCGGGGGTAGACAGAAATGTTTCTATCAAGGCAACTTTCCTCCGCTCTTCAGGCGGTGTCACCTTCATCTAGAGACCCTGCTAATGAAGGCCTCCATGACACGGGCTGTGAGAACTGTTGTTGTTGTTGTTGTTGTTGTAACAGGGCTGCCAATCTCCACCCTGACACATTTACTGATTACGCTTGGGTATTTGACGGTGCACCAGATCCTCCGGGACTTCACATGGTAGATCAGATGTAGCCATTTCTGTATTAAGCTTGCAATCTTTATTATTATTATTATTATTATTATTATTTTATTGCTAGAGGGTATGTACCACAGAGAGAGAGAGACAGAGAGAGAGAGAGAGAGAGACAGAGAGAAGGCACTCCCCAGGGCATGGTCATGCCACAATCCTTTTTTTTTTTTTTTTTTGGAGAGGTTTTTGCTATAGGGCGCCTGCGCTCGCCAGACCAGAACAGCAAGAAGCGAGAAATCACCCCCCCAGGGGTGATGGCCACACTGCAATCCCTTCTCCTCCATTCTCCTCTCGGGATCTTGGGCATGCATGCACACGCACCCAGAGTGAGTTTAAGCCACTGGGTACGGGACTTGAACCGCGGTCGACTTCATGGGAGTTCAGCGACATAGCCATTATGCTAGCTGCTGGTCCCCCACAATCCTTTTCCCTCCACTTCTCCTTCCCATCAGGATTTTGGGTACACATGCACACGCACCTGATGTATTTTTCAAGCCACCAGGGCTGGCACTTGACCCGAGGTCAGCCACGTGGGATCCAGCCCCTGCACAGTGCTAACCACGGCCCTGTGGAGCATCCCAAGTTTGCAGTGGTGAAGAATGGCTAAATGCAGTAATCAGGCTGGACAGGGGGATCGACTTGACTTAGCAAAGGAGCCGAGGGGTTTAAGAAGCCCAGAACAGGAAAGAAAGTTGAGTTTTCAGGGACAGCATTTCTCTGTCACTACTGCTTTTTAAAAAGAGATGCTACATTTTTATTTCTTCCACATGAGAGGAGAGAAAGCCAGAGACAGGCACCTTCAGCAGGAGATCCACACCGCAGCCTCCACCCCCGGCCCACCAGCGAGGCAGGATCTTGCGCACGTGCATACCTGGTGTGTTTCAGGCCAACTTGGAATTCGGGCCTGTGGTCCAGCATTGCAGACCTGCGTGCTACTGCCTGTGTGCTGCAGCTGGGCCCCCATCACCACCACTTAAGGTGAAGGGCGTGCAAGGGAAGTTAAACCACAGCAGGTGGGATCTCTTACCGAGAGGAATCCTTTCTTCCAGTTCAAAAGGTTGTGAGTTACCCCTGCGCCATGTGGCCCAGGGAAGATGTGTCATCTCCGCCTGAGCTCAGAAGGGCGTGCTAGGCATTTGTGTTGGGCGGCCGGGATTAGAACTGCTTTCCTTCCTGAGCCTGCTTCTCCAGCGTTCTAGGGATTCTGTGAACTTGCCACGTATCTTCTCTGCTGGAGTCATCTGGAGTCCGTTCTCATTAGGTTGTGCGCGACTCAAAGAACTGAAGCAACAGGCTTGGAATAGTCCTGAGGTTGACGGTAGGCGGTCCGTAACTCATCAGGGGTACTGTTACTTTTATTGTTTTTCAAGTAACAACAAGAAGGACGAATCTTTCTGGAACAGTAAACAGGAAACGGAGGAATCAAGCGATCCTTGGAATTCTCTGCGGCTCTTTGCTTCTGGGCTGAAACCCCCTCGAATGTCCTTGGCAATTCTGACCGAGAGCCATGCCGTACAGTATTGGGCTGTTGGAAAAGTCATGAGGCATTTTTGCACAGAAAAACAAGGAAGAAATATGTCACAACTTTTCCAACAACACAATACCTTTTTAAAAATTTCTTTTAAAATTTGTTTTTACTGAAAGGTATGTGAGCTCACCAGAAACAGAGAGAGAAGATGAGAAAGCGAGAAATCACTCCCCCTGGGGATGATCATGCTGCGGTCCATTCTCTTCTGTTCTTCTCTTGGGATTTTGGGCACGCACACACATGCATCCAGCATGATTTTTCAAGCTGCTGGGTCCTGGGTTCATGGAGTCCTCCATGTGGGATCCAGCCACCTTAACCTTCATGCCACCTTCTTTTTTTCTTTTTCTTTTTATGGAGAGTTATTTTGCTATAGGGCGCGTGCGCTCACCAGACAGACAGAGAGAGACAGAGAGGCAGAAAGCGAGAAATCATCCCCCAGGGGGAATGGCCACACTGCAATCCCTTCTCCTCCATTTTCCTCTTGGGATCTTGGGCACGTACGCACACGTGCCCGGCGTGAGTTTTAAGCCACCGGGTCCAGGACTCGAACCACGATTGACTACATGGGAGTCCAGTGACATAGCCATTACGCTAACTGCTGGTCCCAATTTTTATTTTTAAAGTTTTTTCCATAAGGTGCACGTGCTCGCCAGAGAGAGACAGTGAGAGGGAAAGTGTGAGATCAACTCCCAGGCGGGGGCTGGGGGGATGGCCCCACCACCATCCGTTCTCCATTCTCCTCCTGGGATTTTGGACACACACACATGTGCCTGGTGTCAATTCCAAGGTGCCAGGTCCTGGACTCAAACCATGGTTGGCCATTACGCCCCCTTCTGGCTCCTCATGTTTAGCTAACGTTTGCTGGATAGTGCCATTCCTGATGCAGTCTCATTGCCAGGAAGTGGAGGAGATTTAGGGACCACCACCCCCCCAGAGATGCAGCATCCCCGCAGTTGCCCATATTCATGACAAGGGAATCTGCATACTGAGAGCCAAATGGGAAACGTGGGAACAGAATCAACCAGGTGCCAGATGATGGAAGGGTCCTCGGGGGCCAGCCGGCCGCAGGATCAGTGTGTGTTCACACCGGAATCTGGGCCAGCGGGGGCACCGAGCGCGTGCTCTGCGGGGACAGAACCTTGGAAGGACCCCCTGGCTGGAATGCGAGTGCTCCCTCCAGGAGGGGCCCGAGTGCCTGGTCCTCACCCTGCACACCCGCTCCACCTGCTGCCGGCAGTGTGGAGTCTAGAAGGACCTGAAAAGCTGTTTGCTCGCTGCTTCCCTTTGCCCGGAGGCGTGAGTGTGTTTCACTGTGTGTACCGAATCACGGCTGGGAGAGGGCAGAGGCCGGCTTTTATGCTTAACGTATTTTCTTCAAAACATGTTGTCAAAGCCTTCGCTGTAGCCCTCGTGTCATTTCCTCCATCCTCAACTCTCCTGGGACCAAAAACCAAAGGTGCTGACGTGGGACGCTCCTCGGGGGAGGTCCGTGTCGGTGGCAGCGCCGTGGGTGGCCTCGAGGTCGAGGAGCAGAAGGGGCGCGTGGGGGGCTGAGCTAGCAGCTGCAGACGCTGGACAGACCTTGAATAACTGAATGTTTTCTGTCCTGCACTGTTGGCAGCCCGGCTGGGCAGCTCGCTGTGAAGCAGGATGCCAGTCCTCCGTCCTGACCTCAGGGTTCTCACCCCGGTGCCCTGGGAGAGGGGCAGGGGAGGGCCACCAGCTGCTGCCTCCTGCCTGTGGGCTCTCTGATGGCCGCGGGCTCCTGTTGGGAGAGTCCAGCCCCTGGAGCCCCCCCCAGCATGGTCTGTGGGTGTCCTCCCCAGACTGTCCTTGTCCCCACTCCCATGGCAGCCACTGGGCTGAGGACTTACAGCCAACCCGGAGGAACCTTGTAGCAAAGGGTGGCTTCTTCCTTGGAGAGAGTGCCACAGACACCTGACCTCGCTGCCCGCCACCTGCCCGAGTGACAGAAGGTAGGATCCATCTGTTTGCTCCGGAGCGACTGGATCACACAGAAGAAGACAGTTAGCAGGTGGGAGATGCATTTTTTCAGGACCCATTTAAGCCTGCCACTACAGGGAGGGTTCTGGTGCTAATTTAGATGCAAATGGAACCACTGGACCGGAGCTGATTACAGAGGGGCCTGGTGTGTGGGTGCTCCATTTCACGCCCACCACACGTCCGGCGGCCCTGCTGCGGCTGTGGTGGGCACGCTGGCTGGGGAGTCTGGCCGTATTACATTTCCGGGTTGTGTTCCGGCTTTGTGGCAGCGGGGGGGGACGCACGGCGCCACCTGCTCCCTCCCCTCGCCATCTTTACAGAGGGACACGAACTGCTGTGTCCACTTCTGAGATGCTGGGGATTCTCCCACACACCCAGACACACAGAGACAGACACACACAGAGAGACACACACACACACAGACACACACACACACACAGACAGACACACACACACACAGAGACACACAGACACACACACACACACAGAAACAGACACACACACAGACAGACACACACACACACAGAGACAGACACACACAGAGAGACACACGCAGACAGGCACACAGACACAGAGACAGATACACACACACAGACAGATACACACAGACAGACACACACAGATGCACAGACACACCCACCCACAGACACACACAGACACACACACACACAGAGACAGATACACACACAGACACACACAGACACAGAGGCAGATACACACACACACAGACAGATACACACAGACACACACACAGACACACACAGATGCACAGACACACCCACACACACATAGACACACACAGACACACCCACCCATAGACACACACACATACACACACACACACACAGACATACATACACAGACTAAAACACAGACCCACACCCCTGGGGCTCGCGGGCTGAGCTGGGCTGCGCTGCAGTAGACTGACTATACACAGACCCACAGCCCTGGGGTTCGTGGGCAGAGCTGGGCTGGGCTGCAGCAGACTGACTACACAGACCCATACCCCTGGGGCTCGCGGGCTGAGCTGGGCTGGGCTGCAGCAGACTGACTACACAGAGCTGCCATCCTGATCTCGGCAGGGCGCACGGTTCTTCCAGGCCCGGGCATTTACTGACTGTACACAGACCCACACCCCTGGGGCTCGCGGGCTGAGCTGGGCTGGGCTGCAGCAGACTGACTACACAGAGCTGCCATCCTGATCTCGGCAGGTCGCACGTTTCTTCCAGGCCTGGACATTAAAGAGTTTATTTATTGTTTTTAGTTTCCAGTTTGACCCGAGAGACAGAGAGACAGAAGGAAAGTGAGAAGGCAAACTGCCAGGTCGGGACTCCAGTGATGGTTGGCCGTGTGAGAGTTCAGTGCCATAACCACTGTGCCACCTGCCGGCCCCGACGTGCTGTGTTAACATCCAGAGGAGAGGGGCTGCTGAGGGAGCGAGGGGACACGTACGGCACAGACGACTATGACGACACCACGTCCTGCTTCCCGGGGATGCCGACTGCGGCTCATGACAGAAACGTGTTTACGCACTTGCATACATGTTTCCTGAATGTATAGGCAAAGCACACGCACATACGTCATTTCACTTACGTGTTTTTTCTTTTTTTGGAGAGATTTTTTTTTTGCTATAGGGTACGTGCACTCACCAGAGAGACTGAGAGAGATGGAGAGACAGAAAGTGAGAAATCCCCCTCCGGGGGCATGGCCACACCGCAAACCCTTCTCCATTCTCCTCTCAGGACCTTGGGCATGCACGCACACGTGCCCGGTGTGAGTTTAAGCCACCGGGTCCGGGACTTGAACCGCAGTCGACTACATGGGAGTCCAGAGACATAGTCATTACGCTAACTGCTGGTCCCATAAAGCTAGCTTTTTTTACCATAGAGCACATGAACGCACTGGAGAGAGACAGTGAAACGGAAAGTGAAACATCACCTCCCAGGGCCATGCCACAATCCCATCTCCTCCTGAGAGTTTGGACACACACAAGTGCCCGACATGATTTTCAAACCACCGGGTCTGGGACTTGAGCCGCAGGTCAGCCATGTGGAAGTCCAGCACCTTAACCACTACATCACCTGCTGGTCCCCCTGGCAGGTGTTCTTTCGGGTGGTGGTTAATCTTATCCTGACGAAGGTCGTTGTTTGTAGAAACGGAACTGTCCTTCGGCTGTCGCGGTCCTCTGGTCTGCTTTTACTAGCCAAGAGCATCCTTAAGCTTTAGTGTTTTTTAACTCAGCTATCGTGTGTGGCGTTGTCAGGCAGCGTCGTTTGCTACCCCGGCCAGCCCGCTCTTTCTAGGACAAGGGAACGCATGTTGACAGTCATCTGCAAGGCCGAAGGCGGCGGCGATGGCTGTCCTTCATCACTGCAATGCAAAGAGAATCCCACCTCCCTGCTTTGCTGGAACTTCTCAGGCGTCAGCGGAAGGTTCCGCTCCCCATTCTGCACGGCAGACTGTCCTTCCTCTGGGGCCTCGTTGTAGCTTTCAAGTGATCACGCCAGGCTCTGGCCTCATCCTCGTTGAAGAGGTTACCCATTTGGGGGGATTAGAGGAAGTTTCTTGGACTCCGATAATGGGCAGGGAAAGATTCTCTGGGATCAAAGCCTTCTAAGGTACAGAGGGGGGATGCAGTGGATGGGGGAGGTGACACAGGAAGGACCCGGTGTCCCCAGTCTGGGTCACAGTTTAAGGAGAGAGTGACCTTGATGTAAAGAGTTTGCAACTTGAAGCTTCGTGGGATCGGGTTTTTAATATTTATAGCACGTTATGTAAATGCTGTCTTTCCGAGTGCTTTCTTCAATCCTCTTAGCTTATAAATGACGGCTTTGATTTCTAAAAAAGAAATAAAGTCTTTTCACTTATCCCGCCCTAGAGTGGTAAACAATAGAAGCTTAATGCCCTTCCTTTCATGTTGGCCCCCGAAGACGGAGACTTCAATTCCGAGGGGTTTATGGCTGGGCTTTGGAGCTGATCGAGGTCGGTGTGACTCAGGGGGAAAGGCTGACGCAGCGCTTTCAGTACAGAGGGGCCCCCGCGCCACCCTTCAGCTGTGCAGTGCTTGGGAGGAGGTGGGACATGCCGTGTCATGGAACCAGGCACATGCCCCGTTTGGAAGGACCGCATGACCTAGTGAGGGAGACTGCTATGGAATGAGACCATGACCTAGACCGTAAAGGACCCCGATGAGGCAGTAGTGGAGTGGGTGCGAGTTACAGGGAACACGTTTGGGGTTGTGAGTATGTACTGTCCCCGGACCTGGTGACATCAGTTACAATGTTATAAAGACATCTCCACTCTCTACATGGGGCCTTCACATGTCTCTACTCTCTACGTGGGGGCTGCACATTAAGAAGACAAGTGGGGCCAGCAGGTGGTGTGGTGGTTAAGACGTTGGATCTCACGTGGCTGATCGCAGTTCGAATCCCGGACCCTGCAGCTTGAAACTCAAGCTAGATGTGTGTGTATATGTGCCCCAAATCCCAAGAGGAGGATGGAGGAGAAGAATCGCAGTGTGGTCACCCTCCGGGGGGTGATTTCTCACTTCCCCTCTCTCTGTCTCTCTGGCGGGCGCATATCCTGTGGCAAAACCTTTCAATAGAAGGAGGATGAGTGAAGTTCCGGTCTGGCAGGTGTGAGTCCCTAGATCCTCTGGGCTGTCCTTCATTCGGGAAAGCGTGGTCTGTGTGCCAGGACTTGCACACTGGCACAGCGTGGGGCCTAGGCCGGCATTGGGAATGCCGTGGCAGGGGACTGGAGAACACGGGAAACCCCAGGGGAGCAGCGGGTGGTTTCAGCAGCAGGGCCGCCTGGAGCAGGCTCTCCTCTCGGTGTTATGTATCTATCAAGAGCTGAGGCTGCAACCAGCAGTTAGCGTAATGGCTATGTCGCTGAACTCCCATGTAGTCGACTGTGGTTCGAGTCCCGGACCCAGTGGCTTAAGCTCATGCTGGGCGCGTGTGCGTGTGTGCCCAAGATCCCGAGAGGAGACTGGAGGAGAAGGGATTGTGGCATGGCCATCCCCCCTGGGGGGTGATTTCTCGCTTTCTGTCTCTGTCTTTCTGGTGAGCGCATGTACCCTATAGCAAAAACCTCTCCACAAAAAAAAAAAAAAAAAAAAAGCAGAGGTTGACCTGCTTCTGTTGCCGGGTTTGGGCCACAGAAGGCCTTTAAAGTTGGCGGGGTGCCTCCGCGGTGTGGGGTGACACGGTGGTGCGTTGAATATGTGAGGAGCGTGGTGTTGGTGCCCCGCTGCGGGGAAGGGTCTCTGCTCCCGATGCTGGTCCTCAGCCAGGCAGTGCACCGCCCGGTGAGCGCACGTGGGTTCCGGGAGAGCAGATGCAGACAGACCACATGACATGCCTGCCGGGGAGTACAGACAGCAGACAAAACTGATCTGGTAACAGCCCTGGAATCATTCATCTAGAATGTGGTTGAGCACTGAGAACTTATTTATTTTTAGGTTTTGGCCTTAGAGTGTACACACTCGGTGGAGAGACCAAAAGAGACAGAAAACGAGAAATCATTCCCCAGGGGGATGGCCACGCCGCAGCCCCTTCTCCATTCTCCCCTCGGGACTCTGGGCATGCATGCACAGGCGCCCTGCGTGAGTTTCAAGCCTCTGGGTCCAGGACTCGAACCATGGTGGGCCATGTGGGAATCCAGCACCATAGCTGCCATGCCACACTGGCTTGAGCACTGAGAACTTTTTAAAAGTAATTTAAGCTGTCCCGCTCCATGCCTTGGGGTTAAGGGAGCTGGATTCCACTTGGCTGACTGCATACATGCTTCAGGTCCCAGCCCCAGTGGCTTGAAAAGCATACCTCGTGCTTGTACCTGTGTGCCCCAAATCCCGACGGGGTGAGGCATGGAGGGGAAAGGGTCGTGGTATGACCATGTCCCACTGGGGAGACTTTATCCCTTCCCCTCTCTCTGTCTTTCTGGTGAGCAGTAAAACAAAACCAAACCTAAAAATCAAAACCAAAACAACCAATTTTTTTTTTTTTTTGGAGAGATTTTTCACTGTAGGGCGCATGTGCTCGCCAGACAGACAGAGAGACATAGAGACAGAAAGCAAGAAATCAACCCCCAGGGGGGATGGCCACGCTGCAATCCCTTCTCCTCCATTCTCCTCTCAGGATCTTGGGTACGTGCGCACACACGCCCGGCGTGAGTTTTAAGCCACCAGGTCCGGGACACGAACCGCGGTCGACTACGTGGGAGTCCAGCGACATAGCCATTATGCTAACTGCTGGTTCCCCAAAACAACCAATTTAAGCAGCCCAAACAGAAGTTGTTTGTAAACTGTCAAGGATTATGGAGTATGAGCTAAATTTTTTTGCTATGTAAAGTACATGTTTGTGGAAAAATGTAAAAATAAATAAATGAAAGAAATAAAAAAGAATTAATTGGAAAAAAAAGAAAAAAAGAAAGTAGCAGCCGGCGTCCGTAGACACACCCACTCAGGGCTATGCTGTACGTATTAGGAGCTCTGGACATCTGGTTTCTAAGCTGATCTGTGGATTTTGAAAGCAGAAAATTCAAAGGGGAGAGGAATTTAGTGTAGTCAGAATGGCCCAGTAATGATATCGACAAAATAACAGCTAACTTTTTAAAGGGAGGAGAGGGAGGATGGGGACTGGAAAGAGAAGGTACACTCACTCAGACATGGCCGCCATCTGCTTTATTGAAAACAAGCACAGTGGACTCCTGGCGGGGCCTCTCTTGGGCGTGGTGGCCGAGTCTGCACGTTCACACCCTCCCTCTGGGGCTTGGTTCGTCCCCTCGAGTCTGTCAGTGGGCCTTAGGATCCCGGAGATGACCTCCATTGATCAAGAGATGCCATGATCTGCTTTCAGGAAGACAGAGAAGGGGGATACCAGCTCTTCAAATATTCCCAACCAAAATGTTTAAGTTTCAAATTTTGATACCTTGGGGCCGACAGGTGGCGTGGTGGTTAAAGGCGCTGGACTTCTACATGGCCGACCATGGTTTGAGTCCAGGACCTGGAGACTTGCTTTCTCTCTCTCTCTCTCTGGAAATATTAAGAAATAATCATAATAAATAAAAATAGTTAAATAAAATAATTCTTTTTTTAAAAAAAACCCTTTTATGATGCCTTAAGCATCAAATCCTCAGCTCTTTTTTAAAACTTGACTTTTCAGAGGCTTATTCACTGAAAAATTGATGTTTTAGTGCATGGGAAAATCACTCCAGGTAGAAAATATTAATTTGCATTGTAAAAAAGTCACAGTTACTTTATATGCATTAAGCTTTTGCATCTCACTTTATAAATAACACTCTGTGTATATTACTCAATTGTAAAGAATTGACTTGGAACCCTCCAGAAACACATCTGAACATCTGCAGCTCTTGGGGTCTGTATTTCTCCTTAGCAATTTATTATATGATCATTTTGTGATAGACCATCTTCCTGGAGGTAAACTCTATGATGTTCCCAGCCCCTTGTACATAGCACCTACAATAAATGTTTATGGAGGGACTAATAATGAAACAAGCTGAACAGAGATGTCTAATTAATCCTTTACTAACCATGCAAATAGTTTCCATTATCTTTTTTCTCCGTTTTTGATTACACACTAAAAATCTTTATGGTGTTTGAACTGCGTTTGATGAGCAGGGTTGTCAGAAGCCTTGAATCACTTCTGTCTTCTGCCTTTTGCTTTCCCACCCCACGTTAGAGGGCGGGAGCCGCAGGAGGCCCCGTGGCATGTGAAGAGGTCGCGAGCTCCAGATGGACCTCCGGAGCGCCTTTTCTCGGCAGGCGTGTTCGGGCCCCGATGGGGTCACTCCGGGAGGCCGGGGTCGTGGGGAGGCGCGTATCCCCGGGTCGCGACGAGAGGCTCACCCGCGCCTGCTCTGTCGTTGGCGCAGGTGACGGTGGAGGAGGTCATGACCACCACCGCGTACCTGGACCTGTTCCTGCGGAGCATCTCGGAGCCGGCGCTGCTGGAGATCTTCCTCCGGTTTATCCTGCTTCACCAACACGAGAACGTCCACATCCTCGACACGCTCACCAGCCGGATCAACACCCCATTCCGGGTAAGGGAGCCCCGCCGAGAGGGGGCTCGTGACTCAGTGCGGATGGCAGGAGAACTCATTTTTGGGAGGAAATGATGACTATTCCCCTCGCCCACCTTCCCCTCCTCCCTTTTCTGAATCCATTGCCTTCCGTTTGGGCAGAGAAGAACTGGGTCACGGGTCTTGCCCTAGGAGACCTGCTGTCAAGGAGGAAGCGCTTCCCACCTTCCCTGGGACGTTTTTCTCCGTGTCGGCACTTTCTTCTGTAGAACTTGCAGAATGTCCTTCTGAGAAGTCAGAGCTGGGAAACATCCGGGCTCAGGGGCTGATCTAAGGGTCCAGGTGGTATCTCCTCTTTGAATTTCACGGATCTCAGGAAGTACTCGGATTCTGTACCCCTCTGCTCACTTCATGGATTCTTCACTTGTTAAGAGCTATTTATGGGCCAGCCAGTGGCAGGGTGCTTAGGATTGCACATGGGTGCCGGCATTGTTTAAATTGTAGGCTCCCTGGGACCAGCAGTTAGCATAATGGCTATGTTGCTGGACTCCCACATAGTTGACCGCAGTTCGCGTCCCAGACCCGGTGGCTTAAAACTCATGCCGGGCGCGTGTGCGTGTGTGCCCAAGATCCCAAGAGGAGAATGGAGGAGAAGGGATTGCAGCGTGGCCATCCCCCCGGGGGGTGACTTCTCACTTTCTGTCTCTGTCTGTCTGGCGAGTGCACGCGCCCTATAGCGAAAACCTCTCAAAAAAAAAAAAAATCGTAGACTCCCATGGCTTAAAGAACACGCTAGGCACATGTGTATGTTTACCCATAAGCCTGAAGAATGGAGTGGAGGGGATGGCGGTGTAGCCATCCCCCATGAGGTATGATTTCTCTCTCTCTCTCTCTCTCTCCAGTGAGCACACATGCCCTATAGCAAAATTTAAAAAATAAATAAATAAATGAAATGAGTTATTTGTACCAAATCCTAGAGAGGAGTGTGGTTTGTCTTACTAGAAGAATTCTTCACAGAGACTTGAAACTTCCAGGTTTATTGGTAGGTGACATTCAATTGGCTGATTTGGGACGTGGCCGAGGTTCGGAATACCTGTGAGTGAGCGCACAGGAGGCCGTGAGGGCCTGGGACCGGCCCTAGGAGTATGGCTGAGTCAGCTCGCCTCCCGGGACATTTGAAGCATAGGCACTATTGTTTGCCGGATTAGCAACTAAGCAGCCATTTTTTTCTTTGATGGGGGTTCAGAAATAAATCAAGCCTTCAGGATTCTCAGAAATTTGGGCACTCCCAGTATTGACGTGTGGCCAGAAGTGGAGTTTTTACAGGACCCTAGGAATACATTTCCCAAGTTTCGATGAACTTAAAAGGACTGAAATCATGCCCGTCATGTTCTCTGATCACAATAGATTGAAATAAAAAATGATTAACAAAGAGAATTTGGGAAATTCACAAATGTATAGAAATTAAACAACACACCTAAAATAACCACTAGGTCAGAGAAGAAGGCCCGAAAGCGATGAGAGTTTGCTCTGAGATGAACGGGAATGAAGATACCACGTACTGAAATTCAGGAGATGCAATGAAAACCAGGAAGCCTGGCATCCCATGTGTACAACTTGGATGAAAATGGTGGATGCTGCTCTCAAAAATGTTGGTTTGTGATCCTGCCAAATGAATTTCTGGCAACACGACACTGACTCATGAATACTTCAGTGATCCGCACAATCTGATCAAGAAGAGGTAGCTTTCTGACAAAGAGTTTCTACATATTTTATCATGAACAGAGAATTGTATTTTTACTGTTCACTCTACTTTCGGTCATGCATATTTGTGTTTTCTTTGTTATAAAACTTAAGAGTTACTTCAAAAATATCACTTTAAGATATACATTTTTTAAGGGAGATTTTTATAATAGGCAACGTGCTCTCACTGGAGAGACAGAAAGACAGAAAGCAAGAAATCACCTCCCCCCCCGGGGAGTGATAGCTACCTCACAGTCCCTTCTCCTCTCAGGATCTTGGGTATGCATGCGTACGTGCCTGGCATGAGTTTTAAGCTGCTGGTTCTGGGACTTGAACCTCAGACGACTGTATCAGAGTTCAGTGATGTAAGCATTACACCATCCATTGGTCCTCCAAAAATGTAAATATTTGGTATGAATTTAAATATAATAATTCTGTATATGTGTGTAGATCTCACTGTAACAATATTATAACAAAACTGTAAGTTATAAGAAGAAGATGATGATGAAGGAAAAAAGGAGAAAAAGAAAAAGAAGAAGAGGAGAAGAAAGATCTAAAGTTCCTAATCTAACCTTCTACTTTAACATACTGGAAAAAGAAGAACAAATTCAAAGCAAGTAGAGAAAATAAAAGCCTAAGGATTGGAGCAGAAATTAATAGAAAAATAATAGAGGAAAATGGATGAAGCCAAAAGTTGGTTCTTTGAAAAGACTGACAAAATCAACAAACCTCTGTCCAGGCTAACAAAGAGGAAAAGATTAGAATTCCTAAAAGAGGAAACGAGAGAAGGCTTGAATTCCTAAAAGCAAGAATGAAAAATGGGACAGGACTATCGACCTTACAGAAATGCAGAGGAGCAAAGAGGAATGCTACGGACATTTGTATGCTACAGAATAACTTAGATGAAACAAACTCCAGAAAGACACCAACTTGCATAAACGATTCAAGAAGAAATAGAAAACCTGTATAGATTTATAACAAGCTCAGCAATTAAAAGAGTAATTAAAAACCTACGCACAAAGAAAAGCCCAAACTTAGATGGTCTCACTGGTGAATTCTTCTGCACATTTAAAGAATAATTAAAAAGTAATGTCAGCGAGATGGCGGGATACGAAGCCCCAGGCCTCTCCTACCTCTGCAGAGACACTGAGGTCTCTCCTACCTCTGCAGAGACACTGACTTAACAAAACGTGATGAACTAAATTGCCTTTGTGAGAATTCCAGAAACCAGTTAAGAGGTTGCAGCACCAGACTAAGAAAAGAATTATGAGATGGGCGAGAAAATTTGTGACCTATTACCTGCCCTCGCTACTGCCCTTCTCTGCCACAGGTGACGAGATCAGGAGGAAACCCCCAGATCCCTATTCTTCCCTCGGGAAGAAGGAGAAGACTGAACTTTGGGCCTGGCGTTCTGTCTCTTCACTGGGGAGAAAGGAGCTGAATAGCTACAGGCCATCCGGAACGCAAGGAACAGCACTGGGACCTGTGCCTGTCGGAGTGTGGGAGTGGTTCAGCCACTGTGGAGACACACGGGGGTTCCTTAGAAAAGTCAAAATAGAATTACCACATGTCAGGGGTGAAAAGCTCATGGAAAAATGCAATTCAAGTATGAGTTTATTTTGGTGTGAAGAAACAATTGAAATGCACGCATAGTGTTTCTTATTAAGACACACTTTCCACAAACTTTTTGAAGTCCCCACCTATGATCCAGCAATTCCACTCCTGGATGTATATAGAAAACACCTGAAAACAGACTCTTGAAGGGGTATTTGCACACCTATGTTCTTGGCAGTGTTTGCAGTAGCCAAGAGGTTAAAGCCACCTAGATGTGTACTGATGGACGGGGAATGGATGAAGAAAATGTCTTGTAAACATATAGTGGAATGTTATTCAGCCTTGAAAAAGGAAATCTGTCATGCGGCTGTGATGTTAAGTGAAACAAGCTCCTGGGACCAGCAGTTGGTGTAATGGCTATGTCGCTGGACTCCCACGTAGTCGACCGCGGTTCGAGTCCCAGACCCGGTGGTTTAAAACTCACGCCGGGCGCGTGTGTGTGCGTGCCCAAGATCCCGAGAGGAGAATAGAGGAGAAGGGATTGCGGCGTGACCATCCCCCCTGGGGGGTGATTTCTCGCTTTCTGTCTCTCTGTCTGTCTCTGTCTGTCTGATGAGCGCACGCATCCTATAGCAAAAACCTCTCCTAAATAAATAAATAAATAAATAAATAAATAAATAAATAAATAAATAAGGAAACAAGCTCCACTCCTGGGAGGTATCTAAAGTAATCAGATGTATAAAACCAGAAAGTAGAATGTGGTTGCCAGGGGCTGGGTAGTGGGATGGGGAGTTGTGGAGTGGTTAATGAGATTCAGTTTTGCAAAATGTAAATGTTTTTTTCAGAGATGTTTAGAGTAACCGGTCCTGTTCAAATAGGAATTCCTTTGATTTTATTGATGCCTTTTATTTGATTTATTTTAATTCTTTTATTCAACTCTAGTTATTTATTTATTTAAATTTGACAAGAGAGGGACAGAGGGAGAGAGAGAAAGGGGGAAAGTGAGAAAGCAAGCCACAGGTCCGGGACTCAAAGCACAGTTGGCCATGTGGGAGTCCAGTGTCCCCAACCACCACGCCTCCTGCCGGCCCCACAAAATGTTCATTGTACCACAGTGTGAGTATACTTAACGTTACCGAATTACACACTTTCAAAATCATTAAGATGTTACATTTTATGTGTGTTTATGTGTGTTTTTAACCACCATTGTACTTTGTTTTGTAAGTTTATTTATTTATTTTTTTGTGAGAGTAAGAGATGGAGACAGAGAAAGGAATTGCAATCCAGCCCTAGTTTTCCCAGCCAGTCAGATCATAGGCATAGGTGTCAGGCACATTCAGGTCGACCCAGGACTCAAACCCACAATCCTCTGCGTGTATCCAGCACCTCTTAAGCAAACACATCACCTCTCTGCCACCTAGCCAGTCCTTTACTACAATGTTTTAAAAAGAATAATAAAAATTCTTCACAAAATCTTCCCCCAACATAGGAAGGCATACATCCCAACTCATTATTTGAGGCCAGATTTATCCTGATTCCCAAACCAGATAAAGCTATCACAAGAAAACTAGAGACAAGATTTTGTTATGAGTAGAGGCACACAAATTCTTAAGAAAACATTGACTAATGGAACCTAGAGCATATAAAAAGGACGATATACCATGATCACATGAGCTTTATCAAGCCAGGATTTTAAAATCTGAAAATCAGTTAACGTCATATATCATATCAATAGGATAAAGAAAAAAAATCATATAATTTCAGGAGACACAGAAAAAACATTTGACAAAATTCATCACTTCTTCATAATGAACATACCAACAAATTAGGAATGGAAAGGAACTTTCTCAATCTGATGAAAGGCATCTATGAAAAACTCAAATTAGCCATACTGAATGGCGAAGAAATATTTCATCTAAGATAAGGGATGAAAAAAAAGATGTCTGCTCTCCTTAATTCTGCTCAAAATAGTTCTAGATAGGACAATTAAACAAGAAAATGAAATAAAAAAATACAGATCAGGAGTAAAGCTATTTGTATTTGTAGATGATATAATCCTGTATGTAGAAAACCAAGGATGAGGGAGGGTTTTGTGGCATGGTGGTTTAGGCAGCTGGATCCCACCTGACCAACTGCATGATTTGAACACCAGACCTGGCGGCTCAAGAAACATGCTGGGCATATGTATGTCCAAAATCCTGAAAGGAGGGAGAGAGAAATGGAGGAGAAAGGATTGCGACGTTACCATTCCCCATGGGGGTGGGATGTGCTTTCTTCTCTCCCTCTTTCTGGTGAGTGCATGCACTGTTTTGCACAGAAAACAAAAAATACCTAAAGAATCCATTAGAAAGCTATTAGAACTAATAATGAGTTTGATAAGTTTCAGTATACAAGTTTAATGTACAAAAATCAATTTTATTTCTGAGCAGTCTGAAGATCACATTAAGAAAACAATCTCATTCTTGATAGCACCAACATTAATAAAATATTTAGTAATAATTTCACAACAAAGTATAAAACTTGTATGAAAAGTACAAAGCAATGTTGCAAGAGATTAAAGAAGACCTCAATGAATGCAAAAACATCCCATGTTCATTGACTAGAAGACTTGATAGTGTTATTGTGAGACCACTGCATAGATTTCTGTGAAACTGATTGTGTTCTCTATAATGCTCTTAGCTGACTTCTTTATTGAAATTGACAAACTGATTCTAAAACTCATATGGAAATGCAAGGGGCCCATGATGGTCAAAACAAGGTTGAAAATGAACAGAGTTGGAGAACCCACACTTCTTGATTTCAAAACCTACTACAAAGCTATAGTCGTCAAAGCAGTGTGATATTGGTATAGGATGACACACACAGATCAGTGGAATAGAACTGAGAGTCCAGAAATAACCCTTACATCTGTGGTTAATGGGTTTTCAACAAGGGTTCCAAGACCATTTTCTGGGAGAAAGAAGAATCTCTTCGATAAATGGTGCTGGGACAATTGGATATTCACATGCAAAATAATGAAAAATCCTATCTGACATCATATAAGAAAATTAATCAAAATGGATCAAAGACCTGAATGTAAGGACTAAAACCAAAAAGCTCTTAGAAAAGAAGGGAGGAGTAGATCCACGTGGCCTTGCCAATGGTTTCTTACACATGACAACAAAAGCACCAGCAACAACAGAAGACAGAGATAAGTTGGGCCTCATCAAGATTAAAATAATTTAAAATGTTGTGCTCGCAAAGGATACAATCAAGAAATTAAAGAAGACAACCCACAGGGTTAGCAGGTGGGGTGGTGGTTAAGGTGCTGGACACTCTCACATGGCAGACCACTGTTCAAGTCCCAGACCTGTTGACTTGCTTTCTCACTTTCTCTCTGTGTGTCTCTCTCTAGTCAAATTAAAATAAATAAGTAAAATGAAAATAAATAATTCTTAAAAAAAAGAAAAATGAAAAAAAATAATTCTTAAAAAAAAAAAAAAAAAAGAAAAGACAATCCACAAAATGGTAGGATGTTTTTGCAGACCGTGTATTTGAGATACTTGTATGTAGAATAATGAAGTCTTCCAAGTCAGTAACAAAAAGGCAAATACACCCGGTGCACACCCTTAGTGGGGATTTGCAGGGGTTACTGGGGCATGGATAAGAAGCAGGTGCTGGGTGATAGAATTGTGAGGAGCAGAGAGATCTCCTAGGGAATTTGGTGCCTAAGCGAAGTCTTTTGTTTTTTCTTTTTTTGGAGAGGTTTTTGCTATAGGGCGTGTGCACTCACCAGAAAGACAGAGAGAGACAGAGAGACAGAAAACGAGCAATCACCCCCAGGGGGGATGGCCACGCCACAATCCCTTCTCCTCCATTCTCCTCTTGGGATCTTGGGCACGCACGCACACACGCTCGGCGTGAGTTTAAGCTGGGACTTGAACCATGGTTGACTACATGGGAGTCCAATGACATAGCCATTACACTAACTGCTGGTCCCCCTAAGCTAAGTCTTTGAGGATAAATAGGAGTTAGCCTGAGGAGGAAGCAGGAGAAGGCATTCCAGGTAAAGAAAGAGCCATTGCAACAGACCTGCAGGGGGACAGAGTGTTGCGTTTGGCTAACTACCGTGTAGTTACAGTAGGAACTGTCCTGGTTATAAGAGATGTTTGGGGCAGGCCAAGTGCAGCTATTTCTCTACATCATTGTGCATTTTATTGACCAGGTTTCAAGCCTCAGACACAGAGTAGCATTTATCCTCTTGTGCAAAGAATGAGAGCCTAAATAACTTCCATGGCCTAGTAGATTGATAAATTGATGAAAAGGAGAAAATGATCTTATAATACACCTTTGGATATCTTCCCATTTGGTAGTTTATTTCTCCTTTGGAAATCTGAGATAGAAAAAAAAAGTTCTTGTTTTCTAATGAACTTCTTAGAAATAAGTACAGCACCATGCCCTCAGCACTATGAGACATGAATATTTGCTCTAAACTAAAACAGGGAGACCAGCAGTTGGCATCATGGCTATGTCGCTGGACTCCCATGTGGTCGACCGTGGTTTGAGTCCTGGACCCGGTGGCTTAAACTCAGGCCGGGCGCGTGTGCGTGCGTGCCCAAGATCCCGAGAGGAGAATGGAGGAAAAGGGATTGCGGCGTGGCCATCCCCCCTGGGGGGTGATTTCTTGCTTTCTGTCTCTCTGGTGAGTGCATGCACTGTATAGCAAAAAAAAAAAAAAAGACACGAGGGGAGATGTCAGCTGGTCCCCTGGGGTTTGGCAGGACTGGAGTAGAGAACTCTAAAGTGAGGCTCGTACAGCTGATGTGCAGTTTTCTGAGTCTGTCCTAGAAATAACCAATGTCATATTTGAAAGTAACTCAAGAAATAAATGGCCTAAACATGAGACCGCTGCGTCTGAGTGTGTGCGCGTGTGCGTGTGTACACGCGTGTGTGTACTGGGGAGACAGGGGCTATGTTTATCTTGATCTTTAAAAGCTGGGACTAACACAGGCATTCTTGTAGAAGGCTCGTCCTACATAATGGCCTCATTCGACCCACTGGCTTTCGGACCAAATCCCCTAAGAAGGCCCGGGATTCTGAATGCACATTCTCTCTGCAGTAGCATGCTTTTTATTAAAACTGCTTTAATAGGAAAAAAATAAAAAGAGGTCGTTTCGTATTGTGATCCTGACTGATTGCCCACCTGTGAGGGCGGCGTCCCCGTGCCGAGATCTGAGTAGACTGTGCTCTTCCTCCCCAGCTTTGCGTGGTGTCCCTGGCGCTGTTCAGAACTCTCATCGGCTTGCATTGTGAGGACGTGATGTTACAGCTCATTCTGAGGTCAGTGGCCTTCTTGTTCTCGTGAAAGAAAAATGTACTCAATGCCGCCATTATTTTATTTTATGTTGTATTATATTATTTTATTTTATTATTTTTTGATCCTCTGAGCTAAGTAGCGACCGTGCTTCTGTAAACGAAGGGAATCATCAAGAACGTCAACTTCTGCGTTATTTCCCCAGCTTAATTTTCGTTTCACTATTGAACGTTTTTAGGGGACATATACATTATATAATAAATGCACTGCCAACAATAGGTAGAATGTTTGGAAATGTGCAGAAGCACGATGAAAGGTCTTTCGGCACGTGCTGATTCTCCTGAAGGGCATTTTCGGACAGACTTTGTTGTGGAAAAAACTTCCAGGAGGAAATGCTGTTGAGATGGACTTCCTCTGACTTCTGCTTTGGTGACGGTGCGCCTCCGGTGTGCACTGTTCAACTGCACGTTTCCCTTAAATTCAGCCACTATTCCGTGAGTACTTTCCACGTACAGTTCAGGGGGCACAGGCCTGGAGCAGACACTGAGAAGGACTCATGTACAAGTAGGCGGAGGCGTGTCCTTCAGAAGTACAGGCAGGGAAGGTTTTGCAGAGTAGCTGGCGTTGGAAGCTGAGCATTGGGAGTCCAAGTGGAGTTTTGTTAAGAGGGTCTTAGTTCGGGCCAGCCTGGTGGTTACGGCTCTGAACTACCACATGGCTGACCATGGTTCAAGTTCTGGACCTGGTGGTTTTTTCTGTGTGTGTGTCTTGAGCACATGCACCCTGTTGTAAATTTTAAAAATAATAATTAAAAATAAAATGAATTCTTTTTAAAACTTTTATTATTATTATTATTATTTTTATTTGAACAGAGAGAGATAGAAAGAGAGGGAAAGTAGAAAAGCAAGCTACCAGATCTGGGACTCAAACTGCAACTGGCCATGTGGGAGCCCAACACCTTAGCCACCACGCCACCTGCTGACCCCTAAATAAATATTTTTTAAAATAATTATTTATTATTATTATTATATTTGACCAGAGAGAGATGAGACAAAGAGAGAGAGAAAGTGAGAAAGCAAGCCTCCAGGTCCAGGACTTGAACCTCAGTCGGCCGTGTGGGAGTCCAGCACCTTAGCTACTATGCCACCTGTCAGCCCTAATAAATAATTCTTTAAAGAAAAAAAAAAGAAAAAGGAAAGATGGCCTTAGTCCTGTAATTAGGTGGGGGCTTCAGTGCCCCTGGCCCATCTGCGCCTCATCTCTCTGGGTCCCCGAGGGAAGCCTGTGCTTTTGTGAAGGAAAACAGGGGTGCTTCCTTTGCAGCTCAGGATGGGGACTGGAACCTCGGTAGAGAGTGTACTTCACTTCTGTCCTCCCTTTTGCTAAGCTCAAATCCTGAGTGTTAGAATTGGCTACTCGAGTGAAACCCATGCCAGCACCGCAGGCCACAGCCAGGGAGAACATTGCCCCAAAGCTGAGAGAGCTGTAGGCAGAACCAGGTGCGTTCCCGGCTATCCTTCATGGATGTGCAAGCAAAAGAGGAAAGAGGCAGCCAGGGTGTCCGGCATTCACTCCCTCTTCCTCAGTGGGCCTTCTCAGAGCCAGGGAAGAGGAAGGAGGCCTGGCTGTCCCTGGCCCCCTAGGGTTTGACAGGATTGGAGAAGAGCTTACCGGGGAGAAAGCATTCCAGGTGCATGTCGTGGCCCCTCCCAGCGGAGCAGTGCCGGGGTGTCAGAGTCGTCCTGGGAGTGAGTTAGAAATGCACATCCCGGCCTCCTCCTAGACCCGCTGCATCAGGCACTCCAGAGTGGGGCCCGGCGAGCCGTGTTCTAGCGGGCTGTCCAGGGACCCGGCGCAACACATGGGGAGCATGGGTGAGAGGAATGGTCCACGCAGGTGTTCCATCCTGCAACAAGGAGCAGCCCAACACGGGGCCTGAAGCATTCGCTGGTGGCGTATTATTGTGGAGGGCCTTAGAGCCGTCTTACGGGAGAGCGTTACCTATTAGTTACGTCAGTTTTAGAGAGTTTTTGAGGGGGTTTAGATCAGGTCATCAGTCACTAATCTCAAGGCAATAGCAGAGAACAAATCCCATCATAAAGAAACACCCTGGGAGCCTGGGCAGAGTGTTCTTATCTGTCCTAAAAGGATTACTCGAGCTCCCCATCAAGCTTCTCCTGGTAGGACAGGATGCATTAGCAAGGCTGAATGAAATACAGAGAAATGACTTGGCAAAGCCTTTTTATTGCCAGAAACCAGGCTTTTACTCCGGGATGGGTAAAACCCGATTGTAGTTAGGTGTTAAATTCTTAAATACTGCTGCTCTGAGGCAGGCAGGAGAGCAGCTGTCTTTTCAGTGCATCTGGAAGCCTGGCTCTGCTCCCCACTGGGGCCCCCAGGTCACATGCAGCTAGCTGGCTGCTTGGTGACCTCCCTCCCATGTGCTCTGGCCACCTGTGTCTGCTCGTGAGGTGGTGCCTGTTGTGAACTGTCCCCAGAGATGACACCAGTCCTGGCTTCTTTGTGACACAGACCTGTACTTGTGTGAAGGTGTAGGAATGAGCTGGTGGTTGAATAGGTCCACGTCCGAGTCGAGGACGGTCATTTCCAGGGGAGTAAAGACAGAATTTCCCAGGGAGGTTATCACAGCTTCCGATGGGAGAGTGGAACATGCCAACCTGCAGTTAGGAAACTGCTCGCCCGCTTGGCCCTAGGCTCTCCGAGGACCAGGTTCGTCTGTGTCTTCATGGCGGTGACAGCGTAGCTCTATGTCGCTGAGATGTCCTCTAGGCAGACAGGACCAGCAGGGCTGTGTAGGCATCTATGGGGGGACTTGCCGGGGAGGCCCTCACATGAGCGTGGCAGCTGAGTCCCACAGCAGCCGTCAGCAAGCTGGAGACCCTGGGGTCTGGTGGCATGGCTCAGTCCGAATCCAGAGGCCCTGAGGCAGGGAAGCCCATGATGGGACCACGTGGCTGACAGCCTGAGAACTGGGACCCCTGGTATGACCTCAGGACCCTGAAGGCCGACGAGCCCTGAGTTCTGGTGTTCCAGGCAATAGAAGAAGGTGTCTCGCTCTGACTCAGAAGAGACACGCGTCTTCTGTATTTACTCTGTCTGGGTCCCTGGTTGATAGGCTCATGTGTGGGTGGATCAGCCACATCCAGCCCATGCAGACCCACACTTCAGTCCTTCTGGAAACACGCCCTTGGACACACCCCGAGTAAGACCTTTTCTCTGTATTCCTAATCCAGTCATGTTACCCCAAGCAGACCATCACAGTCTATTTATTTATTTACTAGAGGTTATTGCCTTGGGGCACGTGCACTGGGGGGTGGGGAAAGGGAGAGACAGTGAGAGGAAAGTGAGAAATCACCCCCCAGGGGGAATGGCCACACCACAATCCCTTCTCCTCACGGGATCTTGTGCATGCATGCACACATGCCTGGTATGAATTTCAAGCTACCAGGTCTGGGACTTGAACCACAGTCGGCGAATGTGGGAGTCCAGCAACATAACCTCTACACCATCTGCTGGCCCTCACAGTGCATTTTAAGTTGCACTGTACCGCCTAGGAAAATCCTGGAGGAGGAGAGTGAGGGAGAGGACCTCCACAGAGGCGGGCTGGGCACACGTAGGCTCGTAAGAAACCACAGTGTCTGCTCCCCTCCCTCTGAGCTGCCGGTGGCGCTTGGCCTCTCCTGGCTTCAAACTACGGTCCCTCCTAAGGTTATGGGGAGACAGCTGGAAAGATGCCCTGAAATGCCGTTAAGTCTCACCCACAATTCATTGCAAACTAACGAAAACGATGTCTTTTCTGATTTGGAATTTGTATGAAAAGCAAAGACACTGAAAATTCTTTATTCTTCTAGGCATAGGAAACTTTTTTTTTTAAGGAACAGAAAACAAAATGGGTTTATCATCCATCCTTTCTGTTCTTGGCCCGCTGTGGCTGTGCGAGTGTACGTGATGAACCTGCAGATGAGGGACAGCAGAGCAGTGGAGAGTGTGGGAGCGCTTTTAATGAAGTTGTTTATTATGCGATAAATAAATAATAACTAGTTGTCAATTTCTGACACAACCCAAATACTCTTAAATAACACAATTTCAAAGGGATGTACATTTCTTTCATTTGACAAAATAGCAGGGAAGTAAGTTGAAAGAAAGGACCCAAAAGAGAGGATATTTTATTGAGCAGGAAACCCAGGAGAAATGGCCCATGTCCGCGTGATGATGTGGGACAGGCCAGCAGCAGGTGGGGAGTGCTGACGACCAGGGGCTGACTCATCGCCCCCATGCTCCTGGAACTCCCCAATTTAGGCCCAATGTAATTGCTTCATCCCTTGAATGCCGTGTCGGAATATTCTGGAGAGGGCGTTTTTTTCCGGAAGGGCTGGTTCATCGCCAGCTTCTGCACAGCATCGCCCGTGCTATTCACAGGCTGTTTTGCATGAAGAAAACCTGCAGGCACCTCAGGAACATTTCCGTCTTGTCCAGGAATTGGGGAGCTGGGGGAGAGAAAGGAAAAAGAAAGCCAGCCAGCTGGGGTGGGTGCGGGGGAGATGAATAGCAGAAACATGACCCCGACTTCTCTGAACAACAGTCTAGGTGAAACGCAGTGCTGCTGCTTGGTGGGTGTGCCTGTGGGTGCACGTCAGGGTCACCGACATCTAGGAGGCGACCCTCACTGCTCTGTCCTCGCGGCCCGGGTTAGCGTGGTGGCTCCCGGCAGTGCGCATGCTTCCCTGGCAACCGGTTTTCACCAAGTGTCCCAGACACAGTGCTGATTTGCCTTAATGAGTGTTGTTCAGGAAAACAGGAAACAGACCCAGGGCAGTAAAGGGTCGAAGGAGTAATGAAAACAGGGAGGATGACGTGGAAAAATAATTCTTTTTCCTGCTAAGTTGGGAGGTGTTTTAGATAATGAAGGAACTCCAAGGTCAGATATTTAGCACTCCTGGTTATTGTTATGCTGTTTGGACTTAAATAAAACCAGAACCAGCAGATGGCATAATGGTTATGTCCCTGGACTCCCACGTAGTTGACTGTGGTTTGAGCCCTAGACCTGGTGGCTTAAAATTCATTCTGGGCGCATGTACATGTGTGCCCAAAATCCCGAGAGGAGCATGGAGGAGAAGGGATTGCGGCGTGGGCAACCTTCCTAGAGGGTGATTTCTCACTGTCTGTCTCTTTGTCTCTCTCTGTCTCTGTAGTGAGTGCATGCACCCTATAGCAGAAATCTCTCTCTAAAAAATAAATTAATTAATAAAATAAAATAAAACTTCCAGAAAAGGTTTATGGTATGAATGAAAAGACAGTTGGATGACAAATACCTAAGGAAAATTCCGAAGTCTTTCCCCACTGTCGAGAACCACTGTGTTTTGCCGGTTGGCATTCGGGAGCTTTAGCATTCATTCTGTTTCCGGTCTTTGCTCGCAAGTGATGGAAAGGCAGAGGGTCAAGGGATGGCTTTTCTGCTTTGTACCTGGGCTGACCCTTCATTGTAAAGGCAAGCAGAATTGCTTTGAGTACTAGGGGGGTTAATCACTTACATGGGCTCTCTCGTTTCCAGTTTCGTAGAAAATAAAAAGTCACCAGGTCCGGGACTCAAACCGCAGTCAGCCATGCGGAGTCCAGCGCCTTAACCTTTCCTTCAGCCAAGAGGGGATCACTCTTTGTTTAATTTATTCAGAAGAAAGATTTTTAGCCCCTACTGAAAGCATGTATTTGCAAAGTTGCAAATTCCCTGTAACTCTTTATTCTAATATAATTCCAAAGTCCCCACTGGTGATATTTGATAAATAGCTTTATTAGGTTTGATCCAGTGTTCCATTTTTTAAATACTTCAAACCAAGAGTACAAATCTATGTATATCAACTTAAATCACGAAATACGCGTGGTTCGAGCTGTACGGAGCCGCTGAGTTCCGGCCGCTGAGTTCCGGCCGCTGAGTTCCCGCCGTATTTGGAAACATCACAGCCGTTCACTTCTTAAATAATGAATTACCTAAGCTGGGCCCCCATCAATCCTGTGTCATCTGAATTTCCCTCGGCCCCACCAGGCTGCGGGTGGGATTTATACCAACAGCCATAGGACCGGTGTCCCCAGCTCATACCCCAGCCACCCCCTGGCGCGCCTCAGCCCCCAGTGGGGAGTCTTGCACGTGCTCAGGAGCAGATCTCTGCTCAGTCCCACAGCTGCCCCTCCACGGTCTCCTCCTCGGCTCCACCCCTTCCCCCTGTCCGTGGTGCTGCCATCCCGCTGGGCCCCGTCAGCCCGCCTCTCCGGAGGGGCTGCAGCAGCGCCTTCTGCCCTGGTGCCGCTGGGCCCCACTGCATGGTGTTCCCCAGAGGTGGAGGGTGCCTCTCTCCCCTGTGTGGCTCCTGGGTGCCCACACATCTCTACCCACAGTGAGAAAGAGCTCCCGGGGCCATAGCGGCACAGTGGGAGTGCAGCCCTCTGAGAGGATACACCCTCGCGGAATGGTCCCAGGTTCACAACCCAGAGCCTCCCTGTTCCCTGTGCACAATGGCTGTGTGTGCCCGTGTGTGTCCAGGATCTGGGCTGGCTGGCGGTGGGGGTGGGCTGTGGTGTGAGAACCCTGCTGGGGCCTCTTCTCTCTCTCGGTCTCTGTCACAGAAGAAATGAATAATTTAAAAAAATCTTAACTCCTCATTTTCTATCTACAACATCCTTTTGTTTGTTTCGGTTTCCTTTTAGGTTTTTGCCATGGAGTGTGTGTGCTTGCAGGAGAGAGAGACAGACAGACAGATACAGGATGCATGCATGCACACGGGCCCACCGTGAGTTTCAGGTCACTGAATCTGAGACTTGAACTATGGTCAGCCATGTAAGAGTCCAGTGCCTTAACCACCATGCCACCTGCTGGCTCCAATGACATCCTCTTTTATCTTCTTTTATTTTTTGAGAGATTTTTGCTATAGGGCGCGTGTGCTTGCCAGACAGACAGAGAGAGATAGAGAGACAGAAAGCGAGATATCACCCTCCGGGGTGATGACCACCCCACAATCCCTTCTCCTCCATTCTCCTCTCGGGATCTTGGGCACACACGACCGTGGTGGAGTTTAAGCCACCGGGTCCGGGACGCGAACCACGGTCGACTACATGGGAGTCCAGCAACATAGCCATTACGCTAACTGCTGGTCCCACTTTATTTTTTAAGAGGACTCAGATATGAGTCTCTGAAGCTAAGTCAAGAATTAGACCAGACCCGCCTTCTTGGCCTTCCTGCTTTCCTCCATCTTGTCTGTTTGAGCTTGTAACCTTCAGCCTCTGCGGAGCTGAGCTTATGAGACTGATGCCACCAGAGGAGGCTGCGGACGTGGCCAGGCCTTGAGACCCCACACGTGCTTGGGGCCGGGGCCGGGTGGGGCAGCTCAGACCCCTTGCCTGGCCGCTCTAGGGAGGTAGAAGTGGTTGAATTTTCTTGAAAACTAAAGGGTAGGTGACACGTTTGTCACTTTATAGCCAGAAAGTATTGCGGAAACCTTCTGGGAAAGTACCGTGAAGAAAACGAAGTCTTGGGACCAGCAGTTAGCGTAATGGCTATGTCTCTGGACTCCCATGTAGTCGACCGTGGTTCGTGTCCCGTACCTGGTGGCTTAAACTAACACCGGGCACGTGTGTGTGCGTGCCCAAGATCCCGAGAGGAGAATGGAGGAGAAGGGATTGCAACGTGGCCATCTCCCCTGGGG
>NW_006160034.1:1080290-1084473 GCF_000334495.1 Tupaia belangeri chinensis
CTATCTCTCTGTCTCTGTCTGTCTGGTGAGCACACGCACCCTATAGCAAAAACCTCTAAAAAAAAAGAAGAAGAAGAAAAGAAAAAAGAAAACGAAGTCTTTGTTTTCGTCCTCGACTTGGGCCCTCGCGGAGGGTCATTTATTACTGCAAGCTCTGGCATTTCTCATTGGGATCAACAGAAGGAGGGGAGGGGGAGCTGAAAGTGTTCAGGCCTCAAGACGGGGCCCGAAGTGTCTTCCTGCTTCATGCACACCTATGTCGTCGGGGACACCTATGTCGTCGCATGCTCCCCTCTGCGCTGCTGTCTTCTGGAAGGAAGGGGAAACACGCCCGGGGTTGAAAGCTGCGGTTGTTCACAGAGGGCCAGCTCTCTGGGACGACCCAGACACTGCACGGGGGATGCTTGGCCTGGCTTCGAGTCCTTCTTTCCATTTGCTGCATCTTTTTTTTTTTTTTTTTGCCTGGTTTCTGCTACAGCGTGTGTGTGCTTTCTGGAGAGAGACACAGAGAGGGAAAGTGAAAGATCGCCACCCCCCACCCCCCGGGTGGATAGGCATGTCACAATCCCTTCTCCTCCATTCTCCTCTCGGGATTTTGGGCACACACACACACATGCCCTATGTGATTTTTGAGTTGCCGGATCCAGGGCTTGAACCATGGGTGGCTGTGTGGGAGCCCAGCACCTTACTCACCATGCCACCTGCTGGCCCCATGCTGCATCTTCGTTTGTGATTGTCCCCCACTTAGCACGCTTTATGCTCCCATGAAGCCCACTGCCGTGCTGCAGGTTGTTAGGGTGCTCGCTCCTCAGCTGGAAGAGCTGTGCGACAGCGCCCAGTGCTCCTCCACGAGGTCCTGGCCACCAGGCCTTCTCGTGGTCACCATGGGGATGTAAAGTTTTTTTTGTTTTTTTTTTTTTGTTTTTAAGAGAGATTTTTGCTATAGGGCATGTGTGCTTGCTGGAGAGACAGAGAGAGACAGAGAAACAGAAAGCGAGAAATCACCCCTCAGAGATGGCCATGCTACAATCCCTTTTCTATTCTCCTCCTGGGATTTTGGGCATGCACGCACATGCACCCTGTATGCGTTGCAAGGCTCTGGGTCCGGGACTCAAACCACAGTCGCCCATGTGAGAGTCCAGCAATGTAAGCATTCCGCCATCAACTGGTCCCAGTGTAAGAGATGTAAACTTGATGGTGGTTTGCTGCTGGCCGTTCAGTGCCCAGAGTTGCTGGTGTTCTGAGACCAAACTGCCCGGGGCCCCCTGAGACTGAGGAGGCAGCCACCGAAGCGAGGTGACAGGAAGTGACCGAGCTTCCCAGAGATGTGTTGGCCTCTGCCAGGTGGAGAAAGGGGAACACACACCCCAGCCGAGGTTATGGGGTGCAAAGACGCACAGGCGACGAGGGGCCAAGGTTAGGGGGTGCAAAGACGCACAGGTGACGAGGGGCCAAGGTTAGGGGGTGCAAAGACGCACAGGCGACGAGGGGCCAAGGCTAGGGGGTGCAAAGACGCACAGGTGACGAGGGGCGTCTAGGAGACCAGGGCATTCATGGAGGCTGCATTGCAGAGGCCCCGAGTGTCCTGCAGAGAGCGCGCGCTATCGGCGAGAAGCCCTCGGCGCGTTTCAGGCCAGCGTGTGGGTAGTTGGGAGTGAAAGCGGGCGCGTCTGTCCCCGGCCGTGGTTCGAGGACGGCCCACTGACTGTCCCCCTGTCATCCTAGGTACCTGATCCCCTGCAACCACATGATGCTGAGCCAGAGGTGGGCTGTGAAGGAGCGGGACTGCTACTCGGTGTCCGCGGCCAAGCTGCTCGCCCTGACGCCCGTCTGCTGCTCCAGCGGGATCACGCTGACGCTGGGGAGCCAGGAGCGGGACCACATCCTCTGGTCCAAGTGCTCCCACGAAGGCTCAGGTGGGATTTGGCGATGACCGTGACTCAGAAGGGTGCCCACCCCACCTCTCCTTGGGATGCGTGTGTGCCTCTGGGCACACGGGATGAAGTGGCAGGTCCACTTCTTTTATTTTAGTTCAGTTTTTTAGGGTTTTGCTATAGGGTGTGCACCAAAGAGAGAGACAGAGAGAGGAAGGTGAGAAAGTGCTTCCCCCCTGCGAGGGGACGGCCACGCTGCAGTCCCTTCTCGTCCGTTCTCCTCGGGATTTTGAGCACGCACACACACATGCCCGACATGCTTTTCAAGCCACTGGACCCAGGACTTGAACTGCACGGTGAGCCATGTGGGATCCAGTGTCGTAACCACCATGCTACCTGCTGGCCCCAGCGAGTGCCGTCTCTCTTATCAATGACGAGGTGGGGTCCTTGTATACCTCACT
This sequence comes from Tupaia belangeri chinensis, assembly GCF_000334495.1. NCBI lineage: Eukaryota > Metazoa > Chordata > Mammalia > Scandentia > Tupaiidae > Tupaia > Tupaia belangeri. Next base: position 1,082,626 of record NW_006160034.1, read on the forward strand.
TAGTCCTTCCCCGGCCTGTGGAAACTCGCGGTGTAAGCAGCTCACTTCTCTAATGATTGATGAGTAAGTTTCCACTTGACCCCGCCAGTACCTGGCTGGCATGTTGGTTTTACGCCTCTTGCCAGGGTGGGTTTCTGTTACTATCGTTGCTTCTTCTATTATTATTATTATTATTATTATTATTATTATTTTTGTAGAGGCTTTTTGCCTTAGGGTGTGTGTGTGCCTACCAGAGAGAGAGAGACAGAGATAGTGAGATGGAAATTGAGAAATCACCCCCTAGGGTGGTGGCCATGCCTCAATCCCTTTTCCTCCATTCTCCTCCCGGGATCTTGGGCACACATGCACATGCACCTGGCGTGAGTTTCAAGCCACCAGGCCTGGGACTCGAACCGCGGTCGGCCATGCGGGAGTCCAGTGGATGTTAACTGCTACAGCATCTGCTGCCCCCACTCTCATTGCTTCTTAGCCTGTAACCACTGTGGGTTACTCAGAGTATTTAGTCGGAAGCTGGGAGACCTCAGGGAGCCAGGAGGCATAGCCCTGGCGTGGGCTCTCACCACCCGGCCCTGTGATCTGACCTGTCTTCCTCCCGCAGGGCCCACAGATCCGCTGCAGCCCGAGGCCGCCTCGCCATCGGCCTGCATCGTGGAGTACGGGAAGGCCCTGGACATCAGCTACCTGCAGTACCTCTGGGAGGCCCACACCAACATCCTGCGCTGCATGAGAGACTGCCGCGTCTGGTCCGCCCTGTATGATGGGGACTCCCCCGACCCCGACACGTTCCTGCAGAGCCTGGCCGAGGACAACACCGTGGGCTCGGCTGCCCCTGGGCTCGGGCTCCCGCCACCCCTCCCCAGGCAGACAGGACCTCAGCTGGCCCCGAGGAAGGACAAGAGCCACACGGAGCTGGAGTGGGACGACAGCTATGATACCGGGATCTCCTCGGGGGCCGACGCGGGCTCCCCCGGGCCTTATGATGACCTGGAGACTCCAGGGCCCCCCGTGCCCATCGATCCCCCCAAACACATCCAAGAGATGAAGAAGAACGCCCTCCTGCTCTTCAAAGGGTCCTACATCGAAGAGTCGGACTTCCAGGACGACGTGATGGTGTACAGGCTGTGTGCCGAGAAGGACGCCGAGGACGCGGGGAGGTCACCGGGGGACACGGCGGGGCCGCCCGCGGAGGCCCAGACCGAGGGCCAGGCTTCCCCCGTGAACAACGGCCCGCTCCCCAGCCCCCCTCCAGAGACAGACTCCGAGGAGGACCCGAGCAGGGACAGTCCAGACCTGCTTCCAAACACGGCCAAGAAGCCGAAGCAGGAGAGCCAGCCCGAGGCAGCCCCAGAGTCGGACTCCAAGCCGGTGCCCCCCGGCCCCGAGGCAGAGCCCGGCTCACATGTGGCCGATCCGACCCTGGAGAGCGAAGATCTCATCGCCCAGTATGACCAGATCATGAAGGAGCTGGACTCTGGCACCGGGGGCTTGGCAGAGCAGGGCTTCGCCGACCCGGGTCCCACGCCTCTCTCAAAGGAGGAGGGCAGCCCAGGAGGGAGGGAGGAGGAGGAGGAGGACGACGACGACTTCGACTCCTTCATAGCCGACACCCCGACCGCAGAGCCTGCGCCTTCCCCCTTTGGGGCCAGAGACGAGTCTGCCCCCAGCGGTCGCGGTCACCAGCCCGTGCGGACGCAGAGCACCCCGTTCACAGGTGACCCCTTAAGTTGCTTGTGGTCCTGCCTTTGAACGAGCACGCGTGCAGTGGGCCAGGCCCCGCGGTAGGTGGAGGCGGGGAGGGCCGGGGTTCTGCTCTGTCTTGCTGCTCTGCGTGATGGTCGGGTGTGTTCA
>NW_006160034.1:1084504-1096958 GCF_000334495.1 Tupaia belangeri chinensis
GCAGGCGAGGGGTGGGAACCTCGTCTTGATGTCTGTGATGAAGTGACCGGACCGATCGAACCACAAAAGATCCAGTCTTTCTATTTAGTAACCTCGTTTTCTTGAGCCTGATTTATCTTTCTCCTTAGCACTTACTTACATGTGTATTTTTTTTTGAATTGCCAGAGGGTGCATGCATTTTCTCGAGAGACAGAAAGAGGGAGGGAGAGAGAGGAGAAAGCACCCACAGTGAGGCATTGGTGGGACCACAGTCGCCTCTCCATTTCTCCCTTCTGTCTGGCATCTGGCATGTCTTTTTCTTTTTCTTTTTTCTTTCTTTCTTTCTTTTTTGGCTATAAGGCGCGTGGACTCACCAGAAAGAGACAGAGACAGAAAGCGAGAAATCACCCCCCCCCCAGGGGGATGGCCACACTGCAATCCCTTCTCCTCCATTCTCCTCTTGGGATCTTGGGCACGCACGCACACACGAGCCATCGGGTCCGGGACTCAAACTGGGATCGACTACATGGGGGTCCAGCGACATAGCCATTATACCAACTGCTGGTCCCTCGGCACGTGTTTTTCAAGCTGCCAGGGCTGAGATTCACATCGCAGTCGGCCATGTGACTCCCTCAACTGCCAGGCTGTGGGGCTAGGCCCGTATGTGCATGCTTTTTCATTTTAATTCCCGTCCCCCTGGCTAGAACATAGGCTTCACGAGGGCAGAGGTGTGTTTGATTTCTTTTCCGTTCCTGGCACCTGAGCAGTGGACAGAGCACTTAGTAGGAGCTCGGGACTTGCTGAGTGACAGCTGTGTGCCCACGTTGGTGGCCAGTGGGGTTCATGTGCCCTTGGCTGGGAGCTCACTTCAGAGAAGCACAACGTCTTCCTCTAAAGCCGAGTAGAGGAGACCCACGTAAGAGCGTCACTCCACTAGACAGTGGGTGTGTCTGGGTGATACTCCACCAGTGACAGGCAGATGTCACGCAGCGGGCGGAGGGACAGTGTGGGATGTCGGGTGAGTGGCGTGAGGAGTTACGGCAGAAAACGTCACTAGCCCTTAGCCAGTGAAGTCTCTGCACATGGAGATGCAGAGGCAGCTGCCACCAGTGGGGGGCTGCAGCTCGGGCAAACTGGGGGGGACCCCGAGGAGTGCTCAGACTGCACAGACAGGTGCGGAGACTCAAGGACAGGCAGAGGCCCTGCAGTCGGGCCCGTGGGCAAATCCCAGCTTTGGTACTTACAGCCACGTGGCCTTGGCATTTCCGACCTTCCATCTGCCCCTGTGCAGACTGAGTGGGACCCCGGGAGGTGGCCAGAACTGATCCCAGCAGCCCTCAGAGGCCTCAGCTAAGACTCCGGAGATGCTCGGTGGGGGGGCTGTGCTCCCAGCTTCCGGGTCACCCGAACAGGTGGAGCAGACGCCCAGAGTCCAGGCCAGTTGGCATCCTGCCATATTTCAAGGAGCTCTCCCGCCCACTCCTGCAATATTTATTCATCTATTTACCGATGCCTGAAGATTTATTTAAACAGGGAGAAAGCTTTTAATTCCACAATTAAAAGGCTGGAGGTTCTGGTTGAGATAACATTTCAGTGTGAAGGAGTTTTAATTAAAATTCAATCAGTCCATCATAAGGAAAAGGGATTATAATCTCACTTTTCCCAGTTGATGGGGGGGACAGGTATGGGAGGGAATAGGAGGGCTCCCTAAGAGAGAAGGGGCAGAGTGACCTAGCAGACATGACAGCCTGGCCTAGGGTCTGCCCGTTACCAGCAGGACATCCCCCGGGGCTTCCTGAGCCAATGAGGACGGTTCTCTAGAATTTCCAAGCAGTCCCATAGCCTGGCGGTTAAGGAAGCTGAGCCCACATGGCTGCCCATGGTTTGAATCCTGGCCCTGGTGGCTTGGAGAACACACTGGGCATATTTGTGTGTGCGTGTGTGTGTGTGCGTGTGTGCGTGTGTGCGTGTGTGTGTGCGTGTGTGTGTGTGTGCGTGTGTGTGCGTGTGTGTGCGTGTGTGCGCGTGTGTGTGCGCGTGTGTGCGCATGTGTGCGCGCGTGTGTGCGTGTGCGCGTGTGTGCACGCGTGCGTGTGCGTGTGCGTGCGTGTGCGTGTGTGTGCGTGCGTGTGTGTGTGTGTGCGTGTGTGTGTGGTGCCTAAATCTCTCCAGGAGAAATAAAGAGAAGGGGCATGACCGTGCTCCCTGGGGTCATGTTTCCCCTCTCTCTGTCACTGTCTATCTCTGGTGAGTGCACATGCTCTGTGGTTAAGGGGGGAAAAAAAATCCAGTTTTCTTATACACGAGCTTCATCCCGGGAAATATGTAAATTGAGGAAATAAAGTCTAGCTTAGGGCAGAAAAAAAAAAGCCGTATTAAATAACACTAATATTTTACATAAAATACACCTGAGAGCTGACAAGGCATAATGGGGGTTCTTTGATACGAACAGGTAATTGGAACTAAAACCTCGCCTCTCTCCGCCTCTGAAACCCACACACGGCTTCAGAGGCAGCGTCTGGCCTCCCTGGGATGCGTGCTCCACGGCACCCCGACTTCGGGGTGTGTTCTGTGGTATTAGACTCACCGTCCTCCTCCGCAGGGAGTCCCGATTTGCGTTGAAATGAATTTGCTTCTCAGCAAAATCAAAGCCTTCCATTTATCTACCTTTATTTATTCATGTATTCAGCAGTCTTCTATTGATCCCCTAATATTTGGCAGGTTCTGTACTCGTCCCTGTGGACACAAAATTAAAGGCATTCGTAGACGTTTGGAGGAGACACCAACAAAGAACTGCACTGTCGTCATGAGAAATGGGTGCTGAGTCCCGGAGTCTGGGACGGGGGAGGCTGCAGGGAGGAGCCCTTACAGGGAGCAGAGGCCCCAGGGGGACGTGGATGGGCAGAGGTCACAGAGAGGCAAGGCCTAAGAGCCCAGCAACCCCTGGGGTGTGGCTGTCTGGACCGTAGGGCAGGGAGCCACAGTGTGGCCAATGCCAGCTTATGGGGACCTTTCGGACCACGCTGAGCAATGAGGACCTTGCATCCTGGCACTGAGGGGACCCTGCGGGCATCGGGTCTGGGGGAGCCGGCTGTGGTAGGACTGCGGGAGAGGCTGGAGTAGGGTGTGATGGCCCCAGAGAGCAAGCGAGAGGCTGTTTGGTGTCGACCCAGACTGCACCAGTGCTGTGGACGCAGCTGTCGCCCCTCTGTGCCGAGACGCAGGTCCAAGGATGTTCACCGCAGCGCGGTTTATAGCAGAGAAAGACTGGAAACACCCCGGTGCCCAACCCCGCGGGAGGCTAACTTATGAACACCACACCCTTACAAACATCCGCGGCCCCCAGATGCAGGAAACAGACCTGTGTTAGCCGATAGGGGGCAGTCTCTGTCCGATAGGGGGCAGTCTCTGTGATGTAGTCAGAAAGCAAGTTAGGAATTAGTGTATAGACAACGTTCCTATTTGCTTAAACAAACAAACAAAGCAGGAGACACCCACACACCCACCTGGGAGGCCAGATCACATGTTGGTTTAAGATCACTGGGAACGGGACCAACAGGTGGCAGGGAAATTAAGGTGCTGCATCCCACATAGCTGACTGTGTAATTCGAGTCCCGGATGCGGTGGCTTGAAAAAAAAAATACCAGGTGCATTTTGTGTGCATGCCCAAAGTCCTGAGAGGAGACTAGAGGAGTCATCCCCCAGGGGGTGACGTCTCACTTTCCTTTCCTCCCTCCCTCCCTCCCTCCCTGTCTCTCTCTGGCGAGTGTACATGCACCCTCTAGTAAAAACAAAACAAAACACTCACCGGAAACAGGTGATCTGGATTAAAAGTTACATTATGATTTGCTAGCCATTGTTCACCATCCTGCCTCAAAGTTAAAAGACAGAACTACTCCAAGATCCCAGGGGCGTGCGTCTTGAGCGAGTCGCCCGAGAGGTGCTTAGGACCCTGGTTGGCACACGGGCGTGCTTAGTAAATGATCTCAGTAATAACGCTCGTTTTACTGTGTACACAGAACCTTTCTAGAACACACTAGAATCTGTTAGCAGGGGCCTCCTCTGGGGTAAGGAGGACCTGTTTTTCATTTTATACCCTTATACTATTTAAAAATACATATGTTTAAAAAATGGTTCTAATTGCTATTAAAAATAGACAAGCTGTTTGGGGTTCAGACAAGACAGGACGAGGCTTTGGCCTGTGGCCACGAGGAGGGGGTGGGTGGAGTGAGCACACGCAGGTATTTTCAGGCCAGAATTTGCAGAGCTGACAGCAGCTCCCTTCCTGGAGTTAGGAAATGCAGGAAGAGGGAGCGGGGTCAACAGAGGCAGAGCTGAGGCAGATCTGGGGAGGGATGCGAGTGACAGGAGGGGCAGTGGGGACAGCCTTAGTCGCTCAGAGAAATTAAATATTTTATGGGCGGGGAGTTCATCTGTCCTCCTCGGGGAAGAGGTGAGAAACGCCCCCTCCTTCCCCGGGCACACCTGTGGCTTTCTGAATTCTAGAGTCTTCTGATTGTCAGTGGCTTCCTGGTTTCCACTAGCAACCGCTCTCTGCTAAGTGGTTTCTGTTGTTCAGTGCTAGAAACCAGCCGTGAATAAAATGGGAATTGGAAAGGGCTCACTGCTTATTTTTTATGGCACATTCCTAAGAAGTTGTAATTAACGTCATTAATGGACTACGGTGACAGGCTTCTTTTTAAAAAAACATTTTGCCAGGAGGTGCATGCGTTCCCTGGGGAGAGAGAGAGAGTAAGAAAGCGACTCCGTGGGGGATGGTCATGCCACAATGCTTACTCCTCATCTCTCTCTCCTTTCAGGATTTTGGGCACACACACACGCCTGGCATGTTTTTCTTTTTCTTTTTTTGAAAGGTTTTTGCTATAGGGCATGTGTGCTCGCCAGAAAGGCAGGCACAGAAAGACAGAAAGCAAGAAATTCCCCCCAGGGGGGATGGCTACGCTGCAATCCTTCCTCCTCCATTCTCCTCTCGGGACTTGGGCACGCACGCACATGCGCCCGGTGTGAGCTTTAAGCCACCGGGTCCAGGACCCGAACCGCGGTCGACGACGTGGGAGTCCAGCGACATAGCCATGACGCTAACTGCTGGTCCCAGCCTGGCATGATTTTTAAGTCGCCGTGTCTGGGACTTGAACCTCACAGTTCGTCATGTGGAATCCAGCTCACATAACCTCCAGGCTGTTTTGCCTTGACCCAAAATTCAGTCATTCAAGGGAGACAATAATGACATGCTCTCACTCTCCACAAAGTGTGGGGTTCAAGTTGGTCCCCCCCATTCCGGTAGTTGGGCTACATGTAGACGGTCTCCCCTGGTCACAGAATGGCCAGCAGGTTCCATGTCTCTAGGATGTCCAGGTGAGTACAAGCGCCGTCCGGGATTGGAGAGGGGACACTGGGCCATGACATCCCATAAAACACGGGTTTTACAGAAGACCGTGCATCATAGTTGTCCTCTTTTTGCTCCATCTGGGAATGAAATAGACACTGAGCCAGGGACCACAGGGGAGCCCCCAGGGGGCTTGGAAAGACTGGGTCCAACATGCAGGAGATAAGGTAGCAGCCTTCTCCCTGTAGTCTTACCAGGAAGGCCAGGCTTGTGTCACAATGCCTTGAGAAGACTTACCAGTGGGGCCAGCAGGGGGCGTGGTGGTTAAGGCATTGGACTTCCACATTGGCTGAGGTTCAAGTCCCAGACCTGGCGGCATTCTCTGTCTCTCATGAGTGCACATGCTCTGTAAGAAATTAAATAATAATAATAATAATAATAATAATAATAATAATAATTCTAAGAAAAAGAAGAGTTACCATTGACATTTCTGAGGTTCCTAATGAGAAAACCATTGGTTGCTTTTAAACTGGGATCCAGCCAGAGCTTCTGAAGGTGCCTTGCAAATTCTCTTGGTTTGTTTGGCAAGCTCTCCACGGGCTCTCTGTGGGAAGAGTTCCTTGACGCTGAGTCATGGACAGTGACCACAGAGCTCTACCGTTATCCCAGGGATGGGCACGTGGAGGCTAAACTCGATAAATCAGGGGAGGCTGCCTTTTCTGTTTCGAGACCTCTTGGAGACATCCCCAGTATTCTAGAGATGGGACTGCGGCAGCTGTCCTGTTTCTCACCAGTGTGGGTAAAGGGCCCGGGTTTGGCATGCTCACTTCTCGCAGATAGCTTCTGTTTTCTTGCAGGAGTTTTACTCTCTTGCACAACCAGGGGAGCAGCGTGTGCTGAAGTGTGCATCTGCTCAGTGTTAGTTGGCGAAGTGCCCACGGACGACACGGACTATCAAGGGTTATGGCCTTCTATTACACATAGGCCATGGTTTAATGGCATCCTCAATAGCGCTAGCGGGGGAACTGCAAACTTCTCACTGGTTTTGTTTAATAGAACACTTTTATGGTACAAATTCAAAGCATCTTCAAGTAATTTTACTAATGCTGAACTTACTACTTCCTGCTTGCCTGCCTTCTGCGAACTCAGACATAAAGCATATTCATGTTCTAGTGACCCAAAGGAGCAGACATCCTTTTGCCTAATCTTGTTTTTAAGAACTGCTTTTGTAGTTGTGTGGATTTACTTTTCTTTAACAAATTGATAACACACCAAATTATATCTCCCCAAATGGAGTCCCTTCCCTCTCTCTATCTTCTGAAAATCCCCATGTGGTTAGGGCATGCATTCGTCTGCTATTATGTTGCTAACTGCCCAGTTCTAGCTGATTTATGAAGAACAGAGGTTTATGGGACCAGCAGTTAGTGTAATGGCTATGTCGCTGGACTCCCACGTAGTCGACTGCGGTTTGCGTCCCGGACCCAGTGGGTTAAAGCTCACGCCGGGTGCGTGTGCGTGCGTGCCCAAGATCCCGAGAGGAGAATGGAGGAGAAGGGATTGCGGCATGGCCATCCCCCCCAGGGGGGTGATTTCTCACTTTCTGTCTCTCTTTCTCTGTCTGGTGAGCGTATGCGCCCTATAGCAAAAACCTCTTTAAAAAAAAGAAAAGAATAGAGGTTTATTTGGCTCAAGAGTCTGATGACTGGCAAGTCCAAAGGCTTGCCAGCAGCAGGCCAGCCTCCAGTGCAGCATCACCTCATGGCCGACAGAAGTGAAGGGGAAGGTGGGGAAGGGCCAAAGAGAGGAAATAGAATTCTGCACTTCTGTTTGTCCATCCCGCACTCCCAGACAATTGGATGGTGCCCTGCCATTAAGCCCCATCTTTTAAAGGTCTCACCCCCTTCCAATGCCGTTATCCTGGGTATCAGGCTTCCCGAACCTTTGGGAGACCAACCGCGATCCAACATGGCACCGAGCTGCCAGGACTACTAAGTTGTAGCCCAGGGCCTCATTCATCCCAGTCTCTTTTTCCTGTTCTTCCACATGGTGAGACTTGATGAAGCAGAATCTTTCTCAGAACAGAAGATCCCTGCTCACAGATTGCTATTTGATGAAGATAACTTGTATGTATTTGGTATTTTTTTCTTTATTCATGATGAAGTATGTCTGTGCACATGAGAGAGAAAGAGAAAGAGAAGCACCTTCCCCTCCCTACAGTCCTTAGCTCATTGGATCTTGGGCTGTTGCCTGAAAGACTGGAGTATCTCAGGCTGACTGGACCAGGGATTTGAACTGTGGTTGCCGGATCGTAGACTCCGACTTCTCTCTCTCTCCCTCTCTCTCTCTCTTTTTTTTTTTTTTTTGGGAGGTTTTTGCTATAGGGCACGTGTGCTTGCCAGAAAAACAGAAAAAGACAGACAGAAAGCAAGAAATCACCCCCCAGGGGGGATGTCCACGCCGCAATCCCTTCTCCTCCATTCTCCTCTCGGGATCTTGGGCATGCATGCACACGCATACGGCGTGAGTTTAAGCCACTGGGTCTGGGACTCGAACTGTGGTCCACAATGTGGGAGTCCAGGAATGTAGCCATTACGCCATCTGCTGGTGAATCTGGCTTCTCTTGAGTAGCGCTTTACTGTGGTGCCATGGAGTTGGGCTATATTTGGTATTCTTTAATAAACAGGTTTTTTTGGTTCCCAATATGTTTTTCTTTAAATGGGAAGAGAACAAGTGAGAATCCGGGGGAGAGAGAATGATTGCTGTGGGACGGGGCCTCCCCACATTGCTGTCCCTTGCCCCCGCCTCTCAGTTATCTGGGACCACCACAGCCAGCCTGTTCAGGCGGGACTGGGAACCAAACCCGCGCCTCCCGTGAGGCCTCAGACAGTGCTCAGTGACACCTTTCCACTTGCACCACCGAGGCTGGGCCTTTACCAGATCTCCAGTGGCCACGCTGTTTGCGTGAAAGCCTTCACTTCAGAGCACCACGAGAGGATAAGTGTCATATTGTGAGCATCAGCAGACCAGGAGGTGCAGCCACGGTGTGGAGAAGCATAGTTCAATTATGAAATGATTTGTCTAATTTCGTTCAAGGTCTGTAGTAATTTTCAAATCATTAAACATATATGTATGTATTTGCATATATGCTATACACACACACATACATATATGTTATGTAATGTCTTCTTTTTGTGGCAGTGGCTTATTATCTGTTTTGTCTCAAGGCAGGAGAAGACCTAGCTGTATGGGGTGGTCGTGTTGGGGGGTCTTGGTCTTCAAAAGTACATGGAAAATGTGTACCATGAAAAAAGTATGCATGGATTTATACATTTTTTTTTTTGCAGCAGAATAAACTACTTTAATTTCATTTTCCATGGATGTTTTGAAGCCCGTCTGTAACGGTCAGTCTGGGTTTGCACCTGGCAGGCCTGTGGTGTCCTGGGGGCCGCGGCTCCGGGGGGGCTCCACAGTTGTGAGGAAAGGACCCCCAGCCCTCCCAGCCCGCCTGAGCCGCGTGTCCGTCCCTCCCACAGGCCCGTTCATCAGCGTGGTCCTGTCGAAGCTGGAGAACATGCTGGAGAACTCGCTGCACGTGAACCTGCTGCTCATCGGCATCGTCACTCAGCTGGCCAGCTACCCGCAGCCGCTGCTGCGCTCCTTCCTGCTCAACACCAACGTGGTCTTCCAGCCCAGCGTCCGCTCGCTCTACCAGGTGCGCAGGCCGGGCCAACTCCACCCACACCTGTCCCTGCTGGGGTGCTGCTTGGCAGGGAGCCCCTCGGGATTTCGTCATTTTGCAAAAAATCCCCTCGTGCTAATTCATTTGCTTTCCTTTCCTATCCGGCTTTACTAGCTGTGTAGACTATTCTAGATAAACACAAAGCTTCATTGAGCTTGATGTTCTCTGGGTACCCTACCGAGAATATCCAGGCAGTTAGAAATGAGCAATGCCTAACAGCACACCGGGTCCCCTGATGGGAGCAGGACCTGAAGCCTACATTGACGGTGGAGGGTGAGATTCTGTAATACAGCATTTGTCATCAACTTTTTTTTTTCATTTTTTTTTCCAAAGAGGTTTTTGCTGCAGGTCACATGTGCTCGCCAGAAAGACAGAGAGAAACATAGAGACAGAAAGTGAAAAATCACCCCCCAAGGGGAATGTATCCACATTCTACCAAATGCCAGGGTCTCTCTTTTTTTTTTTTTTTTGAGAAGTTTTTCCTATAGGGCACGTGCGCTTGCCAGAAAGAGAGAGAGACAGAGAGATGGAAAGTGAGAAATTACCCCCTAAGGGGGATGGCCACGCTGCAATCCCTTCTCCTCCTTTTTCCTCTTGGGATCTTGAGCACGCACGCACACATGCCCAGCGTGAGTTTAAGCCACCGGGTCTGGGACTCAAACCGTGGTGGACTACGTGAGAGTCCAGCGACATAGCCATTATGCTAACTGCGGGTCCCCTCCTCTCGGGATCTTGGGCACACACGCACACATGCCCGGTGTGACTTTAAGCCACTGGTCCGGGACTTGAACTGCGGTTGATCACATGGGAGTCCAGCGACATAGCCATGACACTAACTACTGGTCCCAATGTCATCCATTTTTTAAAAAGATTTTTGCCATAGGGCGCATGAATTCAAACAGAGAGACAGTGAGCGGCAAAGTGAGAAATCAGCCTCCAGGGAGGATGGCCTCACCACAGTCCTTGTTCCTCCATTCTCCTCCTGGGACTTGAGGCGTGCACACACACACACACACACACACGCACACACACCTGGCATGAATTTCAAACCACCAGGTCTGGCACTCAAACTGCAGGCGGCCAGGTGGAAGTCTAGTGCCTTAACCACCGTGCCACCTGCTGGCCCCTCAATGGTGTCTTTGATAGGTCCTCGCGTCTGTGAAAAACAAGATTGAACAGTTCGCTTCTGTGGAGAGAGACTTCCCCGGCCTACTCATCCCAGCCCAGCAGTAACTGCTCTTCCGCGTGGGATGTTGAATCCGACCTGCCCCCTGCAGCGCTCACCAAAGGTAAGACCACCCTCCACCCCTGTGCCTTCTGTCTGCATCTGCAGATGCCCCACAGCCCCGGGGCAGAGCACCTAAAGCTGTCTTCACTGTCACCAGAGACAGGCGCCTCCTTGTAGTGTTCTTGAATCTAAAAAAAGGTCTGCCCTGCCTTCGCCAGGACTGTCCCCTTTGAAGGCCTGAAGGGGCTTTGGTTCTCCTGTCCGAGGGTGGTTCAGGGAGGAGCCGACCCATGGGAGTGCCAGCCTAGAACAGCCAAGCGGCTCCTGCGGGGAGGGGGAGGCAGAGGTGCACCTTCCACCGTTCTTGGCCAGCTCTTTCCCGAGAGGGGCATCTGCTCTTTTCCGCTTGTTTTCAGAGCTTCTCAGGCCCAAAACAGACGTGCTTTCGGGCCCAAGGAAATAAACCTCTTCACCTAGACTGCTGGCAGGAGTTTCTGCTTAGCCCCAAATTCCCAGGAGTGCCCTTTTCTCTGCCCTGGAGGAGTTCGGCCGAGGCCTGGTGAAGTGGTGAGGGTAGAGGATGCATCCGTGCTGGGGACGAGAGCTGAGGATGCTCTGCACCAGCCAGGCCTGGGGGGCTTTGCAGCCTTGCCACGTTTCTGCTCTGGCTGGAGGGATTTAATGGCCATCGTCCCTGAGCTGTGACTTGGGCCCTGGGGATTGCAGACTTAGATGAGTTGTGGCACCGGCCTTCACGTGCTCACACAGGACATGCGGGCTGCTGAGTGGCAACAGGACAGAGGCCACAGCACGGGGCTCAGGCCCAGATCAGACACAGGATGGGCCGGGGGCAGACATGGCACGCAGGCGATTGTTAGAAAGTTTCTTTCTTGACTTCTGGGAGAGGGTGAGGGAGGGGGAGAGGCACCCAGAGGGGTGCTCACGTGCCAGTCCGCCCGGTGCCAGCCAGCCTGGACCCTGGTGTGTGTGTGTGTGTGTGTGTGTGTGTGCGCGCGCGCGTGTGTGCCCAGTGTTCTTAGGGGGGCCCTGGGCCACGGGTCTGCGACCATCCCAAGTGAATCCTCTTGCATCACCCTGTGTCTCCAGGGCAATTCTAAACCTTTTAAAAAAAAAAAAAGGTAAAAAAGGGACCAGCAGTTGGCGGAATGGTTATGTTGCTGGACTCCCACAGAGTCAACCGCGGTTCAAGTCCTGGACCCGGTAGGTTAGAACTCATGCATGCATGCCCAAAATCCTGAGAGGAGAATGGAGAAGGGATTGCAGCATGGCCATCCCCATTCCCCGGAGGGTGATTTCTCATTTTCTATCTCTGTGGCAAGCGCACGCGCCCTGTAGCAAAAAAACTGTCTTTAAAAATAAATAAATACATAGTGAAAAGAACGCAGATGCCCGAAGGCCCGGTTCTGCCTCCGCAGAGCTGTTTGATCCTGGTCCCTCTGCCTCACTGGACCCATGGCCTCGACATTTAAATGAGGGATTTTTTCTCCATATCTCAGGTCCTTTCTGACTGAAGCCAAACTCTGGGTACGTGGAGCCCTTAGGGTGCCGCGAGGAAGAGCTTGAGAGAATAGTGAGATGCCGGCCGGCCTCCTGGCAGCTCGGGGCAAGGCCGTTGTAAGGCAGAGAAGCCCCTGTGGCTGGGGGCAGGTGGAGTGCAGGCCCTCGGGACGGTCGGGCCGTGAGCTTCTGAACATGCCGTAGTTCCCGGGAGAAGGCGCCCAGCACACATGCACGAACGCAGTGGCTGCAGCGGGATCGTACACGCATGATCAGACGGGTCTGTGCGGCGGCCCGGATGCTGGGTCGGGCAGGTGGGCCGGGCTGGTGCGGCCTGGCCTGTGTGTCTGCCATGGGCGGGAGGCTGGACGTGCAGGGCTGCTGCGAGGGTGTCTAAGTCCAGAGGGAGATCAGGGAGGGGCTATCCCCACAGAGGAGGAAGATGGCATCTGATACGCTGGCTGCCAGGTGGGGACCGTGACCCGGGTGTCAGACCTCTGAGTGGAGAGCCTGGTGGCACCTCGTATGCAGAAAGGCTGGTGCCCGGCGGTGAGCCCGCATCAGTGTCCCCCTGCTGCTGACGGAGCCCCCGAGGACTGCCCCTGCGTCCTGGCCTCCCTCGCCCGGCGCCCTCCCGCCTGCC
>NW_006160034.1:1100621-1107660 GCF_000334495.1 Tupaia belangeri chinensis
GGGGAGGGGGAGGCAGAGGTGCACCTCCCGCCGTTCTTGGCCAGCTCTTTCCCGAGAGGGGCATCTGCTCTTTTCCGCTTGTTTTCAGAGCTTCTCAGGCCCAAAACAGACGTGCTTTCGGGCCCAAGGAAATAAACCTCTTCACCTAGACTGCTGGCAGGAGTTTCTGCTTAGCCCCAAATTCCCAGGAGTGCCCTTTTCTCTGCCCTGGAGGAGTTCGGCCGAGGCCTGGTGAAGTGGTGAGGGTAGAGGATGCATCCGTGCTGGGGACGAGAGCTGAGGATGCTCTGCACCAGCCAGGCCTGGGGGGCTTTGCAGCCTTGCCACGTTTCTGCTCTGGCTGGAGGGATTTAATGGCCATCGTCCCTGAGCTGTGACTTGGGCCCTGGGGATTGCAGACTTAGATGAGTTGTGGCACCGGCCTTCACGTGCTCACACAGGACATGCGGGCTGCTGAGTGGCAACAGGACAGAGGCCACAGCACGGGGCTCAGGCCCAGATCAGACACAGGATGGGCCGGGGGCCGAAATGGCACGCAGGCGATTGGTAGAAAAAAGTTTCTTTCTTGACTTCTGGGAGAGGGTGAGGGAGGGGGAGAGGCACCCAGAGGGGTGCTCACGTGCCAGTCCGCCCGGTGCCAGCCAGCCTGGACCCTGGTGTGTGTGTGTGTGTGTGTGTGTGTGTGCGCGCGCGCGTGTGTGCCCAGTGTTCTTAGGGGGGCCCTGGGCCACGGGTCTGCGACCATCCCAAGTGAATCCTCTTGCATCACCCTGTGTCTCCAGGGCAATTCTAAACCTTTTAAAAAAAAAAAAAGGAAAAAAAGGGACCAGCAGTTGGCGGAATGGTTATGTTGCTGGACTCCCACAGAGTCAACCGCGGTTCAAGTCCTGGACCCGGTAGGTTAGAACTCATGCATGCATGCCCAAAATCCTGAGAGGAGAATGGAGAAGGGATTGCAGCATGGCCATCCCCATTCCCCGGAGGGTGATTTCTCATTTTCTATCTCTGTGGCAAGCGCACGCGCCCTGTAGCAAAAAAACTGTCTTTAAAAATAAATAAATACATAGTGAAAAGAACGCAGATGCCCGAAGGCCCGGTTCTGCCTCCGCAGAGCTGTTTGATCCTGGTCCCTCTGCCTCACTGGACCCATGGCCTCGACATTTAAATGAGGGATTTTTTCTCCATATCTCAGGTCCTTTCTGACTGAAGCCAAACTCTGGGTACGTGGAGCCCTTAGGGTGCCGCGAGGAAGAGCTTGAGAGAATAGTGAGATGCCGGCCGGCCTCCTGGCAGCTCGGGGCAAGGCCGTTGTAAGGCAGAGAAGCCCCTGTGGCTGGGGGCAGGTGGAGTGCAGGCCCTCGGGACGGTCGGGCCGTGAGCTTCTGAACATGCCGTAGTTCCCGGGAGAAGGCGCCCAGCACACATGCACGAACGCAGTGGCTGCAGCGGGATCGTACACGCATGATCAGACGGGTCTGTGCGGCGGCCCGGATGCTGGGTCGGGCAGGTGGGCCGGGCTGGTGCGGCCTGGCCTGTGTGTCTGCCATGGGCGGGAGGCTGGACGTGCAGGGCTGCTGCGAGGGTGTCTAAGTCCAGAGGGAGATCAGGGAGGGGCTATCCCCACAGAGGAGGAAGATGGCATCTGATACGCTGGCTGCCAGGTGGGGACCGTGACCCGGGTGTCAGACCTCTGAGTGGAGAGCCTGGTGGCACCTCGTATGCAGAAAGGCTGGTGCCCGGCGGTGAGCCCGCATCAGTGTCCCCCTGCTGCTGACGGAGCCCCCGAGGACTGCCCCTGCGTCCTGGCCTCCCTCGCCCGGCGCCCTCCTGCCTGCCTCTGTGAAGACGGTCCTCATCCCAGGACGCAGGCTGGCTCATGCGCCTCAGCGGCGACACTCCCTATGCAGAGCCCCAGCTAGCCAAGTGGGCCAGAAAGCCGTTCTGGGGAGAAGACGGGGTGGACGTGAAAGAGAAGGTGGCGATGAGCAGGAGCCGGCCGGGAGGGCCTGGCGCGGGGAGGACGGGGCTGCTCAGCGCCTTCAGCAAATGCTGGCCCGCCTCTTCCGTGAACCCGGGGCGTGTTGAGGGCTGTGAAAGACACGATCGGATGGGGCCAGCCCCGAGAAAGCCGAAGGGCTGGCGGATGGGGGAGCACAGGAGCCCCAGTGCTGGAGGGCAGCGCAGGGGTGTGGAGAGCTGGCAAAGCCCGGGGAGTGTGGGGAACTGATGCCGCTGGGAGGGCCAAGGCTTAGGCAGAGACCCCTGGGGACTTAGCCATTTCATCCTGACTCTACGAGCTCGGACAGGCGGAGAGGTAAAGCAGCCTGCCCAGAGACACCCAGCCAGCTGGTGGCCGTGTGCGTGTGCCCAGCCGCCGTGCCAGTGCCTCCTGGGCAGGGAGAGCTGGCTGAGCAGGGATGCGGTGACAGAACAGCTGGAGGGGCGCCCACAGGGGCAGCCCCAGCCCTGGGGTAGGACAGGCACCATGGCCCTCCACTCCCACTGCGTGCCGCCCAGCTCCCTGTGGGCTTGGCCAGGCCCGTCAGCAGGCTGGGTGCCTCTGGAAGGGTGGGGGCGGCGAGGAGCGGTCTCCTGGTGGACATGACTGCCCTTGCTCTGCCACCAGAGCACGTTGGGGGCTCCTCCTGAAAGGCGGTGAAGACAGGGTCTCACCTCTGCCGGCTCTCCACGTCGCGGAGCTGGGATAAGCTTTCTAAGGAGAGTGAAGGCAGTAAAGTGGAGCTTTATTCATTTATTTTTTTTAAACACTAAAGACTACAGTAGTGAGATGTGGAAAGTACCATAAACGTCAGGGATTTTTAGTACGGCTGTTAAACAACACTGAGGAGAGTGCTGAAAAATGGGACGGAATTAAAAACCAGCCAGAATAAAGGAGAGCTTGCGTGGAATGATTTAAGGAGGAAGGAGAATGGCCGGTAGGGGCAGGAGAAGGCGTTCGTAATTCCTGCGAATCCACGCGCGCCGGGGATGTTCAGGACAGTCCCGAAAGTGGAATCACTTCAATTAGTCAAGATTGCTTTGATGTGGAAATGCAAATCATTCGGCTGTGCTCAAGTCTGGGCTCCGTCATCTCAGATGCGATTCTGAAGCCGAGATGGACACCCCTAGACCCCCTCCTTAAATGTGGGCTTCCAAGATGCCACCTGCTACCACCAAAGCCACAGTTGTGGGACGTTCTTGCCAACACCAACTTCGTTATTCTCTATTGATCCAAAGGAATCTTCCCCAGCTCCCCCTTTTATATAAGAAGCTAGACATCCTGGCCTGGAACTGGGGGTCACCAGGAAGCCCTAGAAGCCGGAGCACCAGGTGCAGAGAGCACGGTGGCTCGTGTAAGCCAGCCCCTTGCTGCAGCCTCTGTGTGTGACAGGGCTGGGCTGGGAACGGAACGGTCCCCCAGCTTGGGGTGGCGGGAGAGCAGGGGGAGCCGCCGTGGAACTGGGCGTCCCTAAGGAAGCTGCCCACTGAGCCGTGGCCTCGCTCAGCTGGTACCAGGGGCAGGAGCAGCTTCCCCACATTCAGGTCAGGGCACGGTGGGGCCTTGACACGTCTACATCCTGGCACGGAGTTCCTGACGCAGGATTCGGGGTGACAGCCTCACGTCATGCTCTGTGCTGGGCAGATGTGTGTGTCATGGAGTGTAACGGCTGTGTCTTCAGGGTTCAGTTGCTAATGGAACTGCACCCACAGCCAGGCACACCCCTCCCCACACACACTTCGGAGGAGGGTCCCCGTGAACACCACCTTTCTCATTTCAGATCCCGCTCAGGAGCCTTCCGGTGCAGGAAGTAGCAAGAACCTTCTGGATGGTCCTCCCAAAGTGCTCCAGCCCTTCCTGACAAACAGAGCCAAGGTCGCCGGGGCTCCCCCGAACCTGCCCCTGCCGGTGAGGAACCCCATGCTGGCCGCCGCCCTCTTCCCGGAGTTCCTGAAGGAGCTGGCTGCCCTGGCTCAGGAGCACTCCATCCTGTGCTACAAGGTCCTGGGGGACTTCGAGGACTCCTACTGCTAGCCTGTCCTTTGCAGTAGACGTTCTTCTTTTATAAGGTTTTAGTATCTTCACCGAATGTTAAATGCAAAGCTGCTTACGAGAATGTCTACTTGGATATTTCCTGACAATACTTGATTTGTGGGGAGGGGGATTTTCCGTGTCTCTCCTCTCTTTCCAGCCAGGTCCTTCCAACTTGTTACCGAGAGCGAAGTCTGGGAGGCCGGCTCGGCAGGGAGCGCTCTCGGTGATCTGCTCGCTGTACTCCTCACAGCCTCCTCTCACCCTGGAGCTCAGACCGCACCGAGCGAATGCGGGTCAGAGGTTCCCCAAGGGCCCCATGTCGGGTTGGCCCCCAGCAGCACGTGAAGGACGTGCACCTGGACCTTCTGCATCTTGGCTTCCGTGTCCTCAAAGGGGAGGCTGCAGACGGAGCCCCTCCCGCCTCCCTTACGCATCCCTTGGCACTGTGCTTCCAGGACTTGAGCTCTGCCCGGCACGCCCGCCGCGTGGTGCAGGAGTCAGGGGTAACCGGAGAGAATCCGGAGTGCAGGGGACGTTTGTACCTTAACCAGTATGCTCCGATTGAATCACTGAAGATAGCCTTATTTTAGTGGCGATTTGCATGCAGTGGAGTGTACCTATGCGAACTCTTGCTTGGGACGGTAGGAGTTTGTCGGATGAAGAAAGCGTGGTATCACATACTCACATAGGACAGCCTTCATTTCTTCAAGTGTTTTATGAAAACAGAGGGACTTAGGAAGCTGTTTCGTTGTGGGTTTGGGGGGAGAATGGAGCGTGTAGGGTGGGCGGGGGGAGGCACGCTGCATGAAACCATGGGACACCGGTAGTTACGTCTGTCCGCCCTGCCTGCGGGTCTGCACTTTGTAGAGAACCCCCTCCGGGAGCCAGGATGTAAACGCACCTGGGCAGATGGCCTGCAAGGCCAGGTGCCTGCTGGTGACACGCCCCACATGGGGACAGTGCCTTCTGAGGAGTGGGGTTCATTAGAGGCCCCGGTGTGCTGGGTCGGGCTTCTGCTGCTTTCAACCTGCTCCATGAGGCCTCATTATACTGAGCGCCGCTGCCTCGCTAACCCCACCAGGAGGGGGAACATGTAATTGCGGGATGAAAAGACCATAAACAGGATATTTATGGCTAGTAAATCCCCCTCCTCTATTCAGGGCCGGGTTCTGCAGGGGGGCAGCAGTAAGGAGGTGAGCTCCTTGTTGGGGGGAGATCAGAAGCCCCACCTCTCCCAGTTCTCTTTGTGGGTGTCTCTGCGGAGCCCCAAGGGCAGTCGCGGTGGAGCAGCTGAGCCTCAGGAGCCCTGCTCTGGCCTTCATAGGGCCCCCAGCACAGGAGGCGGATGGAGGGCGGGATCGGACCTGTGACACTGCGGGGCAGGGTGGCCCCTTTGTGCTTCCAGGGTCTGAAGCCGCTTCGCATTGGGATTGGGAGCCAGGCAGGAGTGAGGGCAGGTCTGCCTCGCTGGTGACCAGCCGGTTCCGTAGTCTGAGCGAGAAACCAAAGATAGCGATCCGCTGCGCACGCCTGAGTCCGAATTTGCGCTGGAGAGTGGTTCGTGGGGTAGGGGCCACAGTGTACGGGCCCTCGCACTGTCCCGTTGGCTTCCTGGTGCCCCAGTTTCGGCGCTACCCACAAGTCTCCGTTAGAAAAGAAGGGGTCTGGAGAAAGAGGCCCCTCTGGTGCGTGCTCAGCCGTGCTTTATTACCCCCTGTGTCTTGCACAGAACTTCCTATTTGGATCTAGCAGGTCATGTGTGAAAGCCACATCTGGAGACTGCTTTATTTTAGTTTAGGTTTTTTGCCATAGGGTGCATGTGCTCACCAGAGAGAGAGAGACAGAGACAGTGAGAGGGAAGGTGGGAACTCGCCCCCGAAGGCGGATGGCCACGCCGCAATCCTTTCTCGTCTCTTCTCCTCCTGGGGATCTTGGGCACGCACGCACATGCACTCAGCGTGATTTTCAAGCCACAGGGTCTGAGACTTGAACCGCAGCCAGCCCTCTGGGAGCCTAGCGCCTTAACCACCTCACCACCTGCTGGCCCCCGGAAACTGCATTCTTTAGCTTTTTGGCTTGATTTGCACCTCTCTCTGTTAGCTGGTGGCGTTTATTTTCTTCTGTTTGAGTCTTTTATTTATTAAAGGTCACCAGGGTGCCCATTGTGGAGGGTATCCTTTGGGAATGAGATGAATTTTGTGCCTCTTACCACTTTTTTTCAAGTAGACATACTCTAAAGGAGAACAGAGTTCCCCGTGACGAGGACCCTCTCACAGACCTGTACTGAGCTCCGCCAGGGTGAGGGACTCTGAGGAGAAAAAAAAAAAAATTAAAAAAAGAGAAGAGTTGCCCGCTGTCGGGGTGAGGCAGGAACCCGCACTCCCCAAGCTCACGGTCACCTCTCGGGTTCCTACTTGGAACTGGAAGCTGGCTCGTGTTCTGAATCCATGGCAGCCCTCCTCCAGAAGGCTGTGCCCGGAGCAATGGAGTCAGGAGGTGAACCTGGAAACACTGCAGGGAGCAGAGCCCACGCGGGCGAGTGAGGAAGCCAGGAGGGCTGTGTGGGAAGTGGAGTGGGCACGCCCAGAGGCCAGCCGCAGAGGCCAGAGGCTGTCAGTGGGAGAAAAGCAGATCCTGAAAGATTTGGGGGCGAGACTTCTTCTAGACAGGTGTGAAGGTTCCGGGGAGCAGCCAGGTGAGGAGGGGAGCGCGTTGGCAGGAGAGCAAGCACAGCGACCGGGGGAGTATTTCAGTCCTGAGGCAAAAGGCGGAGGTCCAACAAATACCTGTTTTGGAATGAGTTTGGGGAAAGTTTTAAAAAGACACTCGGCAATGCTGAAAAATGCAGCCTGAGAGCGCGGGTGCTGTTCACGTCTCAGGCCCCCGGGTCTGTTGCTACGTCACAGGCTGGGACATGAGGAAAACAGGACACAGCCTTCGGTGCAGCCCGCTGGCTGGTGTCCCCATGTTCAGCCCCAGGCCCTGGGTGGTGAAGGCAAGCCAGGC
>NW_006160034.1:1107691-1113359 GCF_000334495.1 Tupaia belangeri chinensis
ACCTCAGAGCATTAACCTCAATGCATAATTCCAGGCCTGATGTCCAGTTCTAGACCGAATGGGTTTTATGGTTCAGAACACACACGAGTACTCTGGGATATTTACAGTGGACTTTTAGAAACGGCCGAGGCGACGGTTTAAAATTTTCAAGCAAAGAAATGCGAGGTAAGGTTCAGTGCAGAACAGTTTCATGGGGGTGTTCCAGTTTTCGAGCCATGAAATGGGGATGCCGGATAACCAACTAGAGATGGTTCTTCTTTATCACTGGATGTTTTCTTCCCTTGGTACCGAGAGGAGCCATGAAGCCTCATCTCATTATTATTTTGGAAAACGCTCTGATGTGCTGAGGTTGGAGCTGGTGTCTCTGTCGTGTGTGAGGAGGAAGCATGCAAGGCTTTTATGGGCCCTCGGGCCTGCTCTGCCCTTTGCAGGTGGCTTTTCTTAGAGATTTTGGCTACAGGGTGTCCACGCTCGCTGGAGAGACAGAGACAGAAAGAGAGAAATCACCCCAGGTGGGTGGCCATGCCACAGTCCCTTCTCCTTCATTCTCCTCTCTAGGATTTTGGGCAGGTATGTACAGATGTGTGCCCAAATCACCCCCTGGGGGTGGCTACGCTGCAGTCCCTTCTCCTCCATTCTCCTCGGGATTTGGGGCACACATGCACACGTGCCTGGCGTGATTTTTAAGCTGCTAGGTCTGAAACCTCGGCTGCACAATCAGCCATGTGGGATCCAGCACCAGAACTACCACGCCACGGCTGGCCCCCAGAGAGATTCTCATGAACAGAATCTAGATCAGATGTGAGGGTGCTCGGGCTGCCTGTGTGATGGGCAGCCAGGGGTCCTTGGGGCTGACGGTTGCTGTCCGTGCCTGGGAGTCGGCTTGGCCGAAGTGGTTGATGCCCAGAGCGTTCAGAGGCCTGGCGTGGCGGGTGGGCTGCCCACTCGGGACCTGCATGTGGGCTCAGGTTGCGGTCAGCAGGGATGCACCGCCGGGCAGGGTGGGTCGGTCCCTGGGTGATGTGAGGAGTCTGCACTTGGCCCACTTCTCCTTTGAGGCTGGTTCTGTCCCTGCGAGTCACCAGCCCTGTGTCTGCAGACATGGCTGTCAGGGCGCTCGTGAGACACTGTCGCAGGAAAGCAATGGTGGCATGTGCTGCTTCCAGGCTCTGCCAGGCCGGGCGGCCCTTGCCGTGAGCCTTGCTGAGCCTCGGCCAACCCTGCCCTTCCTGGTAACTTTGTCCTTGTGCGCCGAGGCCGCGTCAGCTTTGAGTCATGAAGATATTCTAGGCTCGGTGCTTCAGCCATCGGTCCGTGAATCACAGCTGAGTCCACCGAGGGACGGCGTAGAACAGCGCACTGTCTACTGGTTTAGGCTGCGGCCTTTACGCACATCACCGAGGACACGTTTTAAGGTTGGAGCTGACTCGCCCCTACTTTCTTTTCTCTTTTTGAATGGCCATCATAAACCTAATGCCTTGGAAAGAGCTCTCGGAAATAAGGATGGTTTTCGGGATCATTCTGCCTCAGTAAACCCTCTCCATTAAGGTATTTATTAGGCCATGACTTGTTTTGGACGACAGATGATCCTGGCAGCTCATTAGCGGGGTAAACAGGCTGTAGGGACAGGTTTTCGGGGAGGTTCTTCAGGGAGGAGGCCCAGAATGGTGGGGTGGGTCTGCAGCGCGCTGGCCCCTTGCACTTAGAATCCTGAGGCCGAGGAGTGCAGCCAGGACCCGCCCTTGCCACCCTTCCCGTCCCGTCCGGTCACTGTGCAATTTGTTCCTGTCTTGTAAGATTTAAGGAAACGGAACTGGGCATCACCCACGTCAGGAACACGACTGCCAGCAGGGCTGTCTCTGGAGTCTGACGTGCGTCGCAGGCGTATTCAGGGACATCCAAGTCACCACTGTGTCACTTCAGAACCCAACAAGGGCGATGGGAGCTCCTGGGCCACACAGACGCTGGATTATAAATCTCAGGGAGCCAAGGCCACCGTCTGACCTCTCGGGTGTCGGCTTTTTTAACCGGGCCAAGTCTACGAAAGGCCCGCCTGAAATAAGGCCCCCGTGCCCCGCAGTTTGGAACCGGCAGTGCCGTCAGTCAGGTGGTTTCCGCTGAGCCGTCTGACCAAGCGAGGCAACGTGAGGGCGTCAGATCAGGTGCCTGCGGTCTCACGTCGGGGACAGCCGAGTGCGTGTCTGGGAGCTGCAGGGGCACGGCAGGCTCCGGGCTGCTCGGGTGGTGTCTACACAGCGTGGCCCCTCGGGCTGCTTTCTACCCAGTAGTCACGTAGACCGGCCAGCGACTTTCCACTGAAATGAAAAATATCTAAGCGAGGGGTCCCGGCCGTGGGGGATATGCTGAATTAACGAGCTCACAGCTGAAGGTGGGCGCACTGCTCCATCTGGTTAGCACTGGCCATGGGAGGGGCAGGGTGGGGTGCCGCGGCCACAGCCTCACCGCAGTGTAATGGCGGCCTCAGCCCTCTTCTAGGCCAGCTACTCCTTGGAGGAGGGGGACGGAAGCTCACGCTGATGCAAAGCCTAGACCCGTAAGAAAAGTGAAGGAGCCGGCCAGGTGGTGCAGTAGTCAGCACAGCTGGATCCCACAGGGCCGATGCGGGGTCCAGGGGGTGCAGTGGTCAGCGCAGCTGGATCGACAGGGCCGATGTGGGGTTCAGGTGGTGCAGTGGTCAGCATAGCTGGATCGACAGGGCCGATGTGGGGTTCAGGTGGTGCAGTGGTCAGCATAGCTGGATCGACAGGGCCGATGTGGGGCTCATGTCCTAGACCTAATGGCTTGTAAAGCACCGGGGTCCTGTGCGTGCCCCAAATCCCAAGAGAATGGAGAAGGGACCGTGGTGTGTCCAGCCCCCTGGGGGATGATTTCTCTCTTCAGCGTGTGCACATGTCCTCTGGCAAAAAACAAACACAAAACCCCTCCTTTCTAGACCCAAATGAGCCAGAACTTACAAGCCTAGTAGTCAGCAGCCTGTCTGGGACGGGGCCCACCAAGAGTTGCCCGTCGAACTTTCTTTCATCAGCTAGACTCTCCCTGAACACTCATGCCAGGGAGCAGGCCGAGGGCTGGCGCGGGCATCACCTTCCACCAGGACCGCCCAGCCAACCAGCCGCCGCCCCGGGCCGCACAGCTGGTCCAGGCTGGCCCACGCCCCACCCTGTCAGGGCCTTTCGCCCAGGGACAGGTGGCAATGACCTCCACTGCGGCCGCAGCTCCGACAGTCAGGTACCTCCCCACGAGTAGTGAACACAGACGTCGACAGTCCCCAGGACGGAGCTCACTGACCAGCGGGCTACACTGTGAACTTCAGGGGTGTTCGGGAAACTTCTCTTTTGAGGAGTGAGGTCCAATCAGAGCTCTGATGTGTGTGTGTGTGTGTGGTGACAGTGATGACAACACACAAAGGCTGGTTTCCAGAATCTCAGATTCCAGAAACTGGCATTCGAGACAACAGGCTGCTGTCAGGGCGGACGAGGACGAGCCTCGTGGAGACCGCGTCTCAGCGACGGCACTTTCCTCGGGGAGTGATCGGGCGGGAGGGTGTCACCTGCCCTAGGAGTTTCGGTGACTCTCCTTACCCCTTTTAAATAAGGCCCTGATTTGAGAAGGTCTAGAAAGATCCTCCAGTGTGTTTTGTAGAGTTTACTAATGACCTAGAAGCCGAAGCCACTGGTCAGAGTGGGATTTATGAACCCGAACCTTACTTCGTACAGAATGGAAGACCATGCCAGATTCCGATTCCAAACCGCCTCGACCCATTTGTAATTCAGACTTGCGGAGGGAGGAGACCTGAGGTGTGGGGAAAAGAACTCTATTCCTTTTAGACCCAGTAGGTTTCAGTCCTGCGACAGAAGGTGGGACACCTGGCTTCTGGGCAAGGTAACGGATTCTTTTAGAATTCTAAGTAAAAAAACCTTTTTTTCTAAATGTCACCTTCTTGTGCTTGTCCAAAATAAACCACACAACCCCTCCTTGGCTGAGTAGGAGGGGTGCTGAGCCACGTCTGCACGCCAGGACCCTCGGGTTGCTAAGTCGGTGACAGGGGACTGCCCACCTTTCTGTGGGCCCCAGCTGCCCGGGGTGCGGTGTTCCTGACAGGGTCTTCACTGTTCTTATGAGACGAGAGGATCTGAAGTTTAACACCAGGGCCTCGGAGACGGTATTCTCTTGTTTAGGTCCCGGTGTGACAAACAACTTTGAAAGAGCAAATACTTTTAAAGCATTAGCAAAACTGGTCTTTAAGTGTTGCCAGAGGTGACAGAGGCATGTAACGCATGAAAGGGTGCACCCCCAGTGTGACAGGGAGAACGGGACGGGGTGGCCGGCCTCGGTGGGAGCGCTGTCAACTGCACTGTGATTATTGTGACAGGTCAAGAATTTACTAGTTACCGTCTTCTTCTTTCCAGGCGAAACAAATCAATTTAATGTTACTTTTTTTTTTCTTCTTTTCTGCCTGAGGGTGGGTGGGGGAAGAAGTTGTCAACTGCACAATCTTTGAAGTGTAAGTTAATTTTTTATGTGATATTTCGGTATATATTTTATTCATTAAATTTATTTGAAAATGCCTGTTGTCTTTATTTTTTTTAATAATTCATTTATTCTCAGGCTTAAGCCTTCCTGGATCCCTAGGGAGTGGGATGGGCGATAGCACTTGCTCCGAATGGAGGTGGTGACTGCTAATCCCTGGCCCAACGCTAACCGCCTCCTCCACCCTCGGGGACCGCCCTGCGTAATCACGTCCACACCACACCGATTACATTGCTGCGTTTTCCTCCTTCTGGCCTGTTTGGGAGCCTAAATCTAACCCCCGTGGAGTCTGCCTGGACCAGCCGGCCCTCAGGAGTGCCCCACATGGTGGTGGCGGGAACTGCAGAACGCAGAGTTAGAAGGGGAACAGAACCTGGGCCGAGTTTTCTCGCCAACTGGGAATGACTGAGCAGGGCAGAAGTGCCGTCTTTAACCACCTCCGCCGGCTGGATGTCAGCAGGGCAGATGCAGACGGCGGTGGCTGCTGGTCTTTGTAGATGCGGCACCCCAAGGCGCAGGGCCTTGGGAGGCGGGACAGCAGGGGTGTGGAACGGCCTCCCGGAGGCTGTGGGGGCCCAGGCCTGCTCTCCACCTGTTCTGGCCCAGCACTGCGCCGCCCCGCAGGCAGGTCCCCGGACCCTCTCAGGAGGACAGCTTCCGCTCCAGGATGTCCTTTATCACCGCTGGGTCCGCTCGGTTCCCAGATGCTTTCCGGACCAGCCCGATCAGTTTGTTCACAGCTCTGGGGTTTCCTTTCGCGTCCGTGACCTCGGAAGGCAGAAACTGGTTAAGGAGAGAATTGAGACTCCTACCTGGGAACCTTAACTGAGGCTTAGGTTCACTGAAAATTAGTCAGTCTTTTCACTAGGGAGTAGATTAATGTGGGGAAGGGAAAAAGAGGGGCACCGATGTCAGAGGGACCCAGGCTCCTGTGACAGGAGACCTTGCCGGGCTGGGGCGGGGCAGCAGGTAGCTTAGTGGTCAGGGCACTGGGTTTCCCACATGGTCGGCCAGTTTGAGTCCTGGACCCCGTGGCGTGAAACTCGCACTGGGCACAAATGCCTGCATGCCCCAAACCCTAGAGGAGGCAGAAAGAACAGCGGCACAGCACCCCCCC
>NW_006160034.1:1115041-1128395 GCF_000334495.1 Tupaia belangeri chinensis
CCCCCCCCCGCCCTCGTCCCCCCGGGAGGGGAGGGGATTTCTTGCTGTCTCTCTGGCGAGTGTACACACCCTATAGCAAAGATCTCTCTCTCGGGCCAGCAGGTGGTGTGGTGGTTAAGGGCACTGGACTCCCACATGGCCCATTAGGGTTCAAGTCCTGGACCTGGTGGCTTGCTCTCTCTCTGTCCCTCTCTGGTCAAAATAAAATTAAAAAAAAAAAAAAGGAGAGACGTTGCCACGCTGCCTTCTCATTAAATGAGCCAAAGGAGGCCGGGGACTGTATCGAGTGACTGCTGAGAGGCTGCGTGTGGGAGCCAGGCCCCTCTGCAGGGTGCCACAGTGACACGGGGACGTGGCGTCCTGGGCGCTGCGTCATCATGGCTAACCAGGGCCGAGGCCTCCAGCTCTCCAGTGCCGGCCGGCATCCGGGCACGCTCGCTTCCCTCTCCCCTCCCTCCACGAGAATGGCTTACTGGAAAACAGCTACACAGTGGCAGCCCTTCCAGGGCACTCTGGAGGCCGGCTGTCAGGGCGCCTCGCTCTGCCCTCCCGCTCAGGTCTCGGGCAATAACCACGCGCCTATCTGCACTCAGCCCGCGTCTCTAGCAGTCACCGCAGACCGGGCAGAAGGTGGGGACTGCCCAGGCCCACGCAGGCTCATCGTCCTTATCCTTATCGAGAGCTCTTTACAGAGCCGTTCGTGTCCCGCAGCCGATGGGTGGGTGGGCATTCTGCCGGAAGAGATGCCAGCAGTTTCTCTCCCCACTGGGAGTGGTCCCTGGCCACGCGACTCCGCGGGGGGAGGGGAGCTCATTTCAGCTTTCCTGTCGGCTGAGCTAAGAACACAAAAGGATCTGGTGTTCTGCCCTGCTCCTGTCAAGGACTCTTCCTCATGTACAAATAATTCTCCTCCCTCCGTGTCTCAGGCGTGAAGCTGCAGCGTGCCATGCCGCTGTCCCCACACCCTGCAGCCCTGGCTGCTGCTACTGCCAGGTGCTCCCTGGGGGCAGAGCGCCACACCCTGAGGCAGCACGCCTGGGGGCGCGAGCTTGCTGGCACCCCTGCAGGGGCAGGTCTGTGGAGCGTCTCCCCACTCTCCTCCGACTGATGAGAAGCTAACAAAGCACTGGGACCAGGCCAGCTGTTGGGAGGAGGCGCCCCGGCTGCAGTGGGGGCGGCGGAAGGTCTCGGGGCCGCCTCAGGGCTGCCTCAGGGCCCTGGGCCTGCTGACAGAAGCCCCTGCAGCCCTGCTCGGGGGTCCTCACCACTTGGGGATGTCCCTCCATCACGGAATGGCAGAGCTGCTCCAGGGCTTGCCGGTCCTGCATCAGTCCCAGCTGCTTTTCAGAAACGACCAGCGCGGGGGCCTTCCCGGGGGTCCTCCACAGCTCCTCGAACACCTGCGGGCCAGGGCGGGGCGGGTCAGCTCCTGTGCCGTGGGAGCGGGCCGGGCAGGAGCGGCTTGGGGGTGCGCACCGTGTGGGCCTGGCTGAAGGGCAAGGGCACCCGCTGCACCCAAGGGAGGGCTGGGGACGGTCCCGGCACCCCGAGCTGGTGCGCAACTCCTTCAGCACCAGGCGTGTGAGGACTCGGCCGGCCAGGTACCTCTGTGCCGGGAGTCCCCCGCTGCCACCGTAGGCTGGGGTGGCCCCACCATGTGGCAGCAGGGCCTTCGGGGCGGGGTTATCACAGCAGTCAGGGCCGTGCGGATCTGGGGCCGTGAGCCCCCTGCCGTGTCCCCTCCCACCCAATTAATAACTGAGGGGACTCTAGTGAACAGTGGGCCCACGTGGACTCAGGAGGCGGCCACCGCCCTCCAAGTCCAGCCGCTCGCCCTGCTGGGAAATAAGACTGGGCGGGGCAGGAAAGAACCCCCTAACGGAGACGGTGGGAGATCACTACCCACAGCCATCAGCCCAGGGCCTCTGCGGCCACGTGTACCCCCCACAGGCAGGGCTGGACCCAACGCGCGAGGATAATTAACGGCCAGTGGTCTGTGTTCCTCTTAAAAAATGATGACCACAACTCGCCACGCTGGTTACACTTGGGAAACAGGAAACATCGTAAGGAAGGCCCTTCCCACGGCAGCTGCGTGCCTCACCCCTCCTGCTTTCCTAGTGTAAACCAGAACCGGGTGACAGCTCTGTCAGGCTCCTGCGGGTGCGGCCTTCACCTGATCCTGCAGTCGGCACCCAGCACTCAACAGTCCCCATCACCGCACCGGCCATCCAGCAGCGGGCCGACGGCCGGCCGAAAAAAAAAACCCGGCAGGCGGCCCCCAGCCCTCAACAGCCCCCATCACCGCACCGGCCATCCAGCAGCGGGCCGACGGCAGCCTGCTCCCGGACAGACAGACATTACCACGCCGGCCTCCCGGCAACGGGCCCACGGCAGCCTGCTCCTGGACAGACAGAGCTCTTTGATGACCAGCACCCACTGCAGAGCAAGCCAGGGGAGGACGGCCGAGTCTCAGCAGGGCTCGAAGGTCTCCCCAGTGGGGGGCGAAGCACACCCCAAACGTCTACCATGCTGCGACGTGACGGCACCTGCAGCTCAGCTCTGGGGGCAGGCATGGACGTAGGAGTTCTCCTGTAAGTTCCCACAGGGCGCCCCCACTCAGCCCGGGCTGCTCGGGAACAGCTGGTCCCACGTTTAGAAACGGAAGTGGCAGCCGCGTATGGATGGGGGACCAGGACACGAGGGTGTGCGTGCATGTGTGTGGTTTCTCTCCGACAGGGTCTCATGTCGCACTCCTGCCCCATCTTACCTGCTGGGACCACAGGCACGCACCACCACCCTGGCTCCTTTTTAGACAAAGGCCCTCCTGCCTCGGCTTCCCTGGTGGCCTGGATTACAGACGCGCACCACCGCACCCAGGCCTCCCACGTGGTCCAGGCATCTGAAGCAGTCTTCAGGTGCACGCCACCATAGCTGGGCATGATTTTATTGAATTAACACTTAAACTTGGGGCCAGCAGGTGGCGTAGTGGTTAAGGCACTGGATTCCCACATGAGTGACGGTAGTTCGAGTCCTGGACCTGGCGGCTTGAAAGTCACTTTAGGCGTGTGCGTGTATGTGAGTACGTAAGGGGTTGTCACGTGGCCATCCCCTCTGGGAGTGACTTCTTGCTTTCTGTCTCTCCAGTGAGCACACGAGTCTTACAGCAAAAATCTCTTTCTCAAAAAAAAAAAAAAAGAAGACTTAAACTTTAGAAAAAACCCACTTTTCTATTTATAAAGGCTAACGTGTTTACTGCAACAAATAGGGAAATATAAAAAAATTCCAAGAAATCACCCGTATTCTGATTCCCTCAAGATAACCAGCATGAATGTTTTGGTTTTTCCTTCTCATCTTTTTATTTCTGCTTTGTAATATAATTGTGATCATAACTTACATACGATTTGTGTCTTCTTTTAAAAAAAATCTCTTTACAGAATTTTCTTATATTGGGAACCAGCAGTTAGCGTAATGGCTGTGTCGCTGGACTCCCACGTAGTCGACCGCGGTTCGTGTCCCAGACCTGGCGGCTTAAAACTCACACCGGGCGCGTGTGCGTGTGTGCCCAAGATCCCGAGAGGAGAATGGAGGAGAAGGGATTGCGGCGTGACCATCCCCCCTGGGGGGTGATTTCTCGCTTTCTGTCTCTATGTCTCTTTCTGTCTGTCTGGCGAGTGCACGCGCCCTACAGTGAAAATCTCTCCAAAAAAAAAAAAAAGAATTTTCTTATATTATTATAAAATCAAATACTCATTATCAGATGTACTGATCATAATTCAGTTAAATGGCCCTCTATTGGCAGGGACTGAAACTTGGGGCTGGCCTTTTGTGTATCTGCACAGACCCCTCAGAAAGTTTCTTGCTGAAAATGTTCACATTCAGGAAGAGGCGGAGAGATCTCAAATTCTAGCTCAACACACAAACCACCTACAAGGACTTGCTCATAAAGAATGTACACGGTGGGACCAGCAGTTGACGTAATGGCTGTGTCGCTGGACTCCCATGCAGTCGACCGCAGTTCGAGTCCCGGACCTGGTGGTTTAAACTCACGCCGGGCACGTGTGCGTGCGTGCCCAAGATTCCGAGAGGAGAACGGAGGAGAAGGGATTGCGGTGTGCCCACCCCATCTAGGGGGTGATTTCTCGTTTTCTGTCTCTCTGTCTCTCTCTGGTGAACACGTGCACCCTATAGCAAAAACCTCTCCAAAAAAAAAAAAAAAAAAAAATGAACGAACAAACCAAAACCGTGGGGAAGTTACACAGCAAAAACTGTGGGAAGTTGAGGCAGGACAGCTTGGCCGCTGAGACCGGCTCCTCCCAGTGCAGGCCAGGCAGGAGCGGGCGGAGTCCCGGGCACTCCTGGTCTGTCTGCATGCAGACAGGGCTGATCTCCCAGCCCCTGGAGCTGCTGCAGGCTGACTGGGGTCTGCCTTGGCTGGGGTCTCGTCTGGCTGGGACGCCACAGCTGCTGCTGGATCTGCCTGGGTCAGAGTATCCAGGGTAAGTGGAGTGGTGCTCGGGAGCACCAGCCTACCCTCCAGAAGGAAAAGTGGGTGTTACTAGGACGGGTGCTCCTCCACGCAGAGGCTGGCTGCTCCCGAGAAGGACGGGCAGGTGGGTGGGTACGGAGCAGTGACACGAGGAAGTCCGCTGGCTGAATGCTCGACTCCCAGGGTCAACACATCAGTGCATTAACTTTGTCAACAGCAACGTGGTCACTGGCCCAGACCTGTTCCCGGCCAACACAGTCGACCCCAACTGTCCAATCCTGAGCAATTTCCACTTGAGACAAGGACTGTCCATGCCTGGCGAGAGACCAGCAGGGGGCGCCCTGCCACCCAGCAGGCCCCTTCCAACGCTCTCATGGTGACCTCTGTGGATGCCAGGCCTCACACTGCAGTGTAAATCCTCAGCCTGTCTGTCTGTCTGTCTGACCACACCCAGGGAAGTACTGTCCAAGAGCAATTGTTTTGGGCCACCAGGCCGTGCGGCCGTCCACCCGAGGCGGACGTGCGTAAGGAGGCTTTCTAGCTCGGCGCTGGTCCTGTGTCTGTCATGACCCCCCAAAGTATGGGGCAATGCAGACTGGGAACCCCAGATCACACGCAAGCCCAGGAGTTAGCTCCGACAGACGGGGATGGACTCAGCCTTGGTCTCCCCGGGGACTGGATTCACACGCCCTCTGCCTAACTGCCCCCGACGGTGTCTCCAGCTTCCACAGCTGAAGTGCCTCAAAGGACAGAGTGCGGGCCCCTAGCCTGTCCCTGCCTGCCCTGGGCTGCTAACGTCAGGGTGCAGAGGTCAGCGTGGCAGGGAGAGAGCTACGACAATTAGAGTCCCCTCTTTGGTCAAAAGCAAGTGTACGATTTCATTCTTTTAGAAGGACAGACACTACCCGAAGGCTGAGCGCAGTGAAGTGTGCAAGGAGTCCGCGCCGAGAGAAGCTGGTCCTCTGGAAGCGCTTCAGGCACGACATGTGGCGTTTTCTTCTTATTTTTCTCTTGAGATAGAGATTTTTGCTATAGGGCACGTGTGCTTGCTGGACAGACAGGGACAGAGAGACAGAAAGCGAGAAATCACCCCTCCCAGGGGGATGGCCATGCCACAATCCCTTCTCTTCCATTCTCCTCTTGGAATTTTGGGCACACACACAGACACACACACACACACAGAGAGAGTGTGAGTTTTAAGCCCCTGGGTCTGGGACTCGAACCATAGTCCTGGTTTGAGTTGATGACGTGAGAGTTCAGCGACGTACTGAATGTATGGCATTTTCTACATTAAAAGGTTGGCTGGGGCCAGCAGGTGGCATAATGGTTACGTCACTGGACTCCTCCGTAGTCGACTGTGGATTGAGTCCGGGACCTGCTGGCTTAAAACTCACAGCAGGTGCGCACGTGTGTGTACCTAAGATCCCAGGAGACGGGTTTGCAGTGTGGCCATCATCCCTGCGGGTCGATTTCTCGCTTTCTGTCTCTCTGGCAAGTGCACGTGCCCTATAGCAAAAAATCTCTCTTTTTAAAAACCAAACCAAACCAAACCAAAACGGCCATTTCTCTGTAAGGCAGACCCCGAAGTGGACAAGAGGAGACTGGCTGAAAGGCACGTGAGCGTGTTAAACGTGATTTCCATCTCTACAGAAGCGAGTCCAGCCTGGGCCCACCAGGAACACGCACTGGCTGGTCCCTGGGAGGCGGCGGAGCACCCACATCTGCCTGCAGGGCACACGTGCGGCCCCACGGCACGACGCCTCTCGGGCAGTGTTGGACCAACCGTCTGGGCCTCTGGCTCTAAGAGGCTCGGGAAGCCTGGGACGCCAGTGGGTTGGCCGTGACTCTCAGGGTGTGGGCGTCTGACGAGGCGAGGCTGGCCTTGTCCTCATTGTAGAGAGGGGGTGAGGACTGCCACCCCACTGCAGTCCACAGACAAGGGTCTTAGGCGAGCAACTCGGTGCTCTTCCCCAGCGACCAGGCAGCTGCTCCTGGCAGCTCATCAAGTGTCTGTTACGTTACTGAGAAACGGGGCTGCCTCTGCAGTGACCTCGCGCCGCCCTGGTCCTGCACTCTCAAAGGCGCTGAGAGCCCCCGGGAGAGGGCGCAGCGCAGGGCGTGTGGGGTGGAAAGGACGGGCAGCAGCTGGTGAGACAGGAGCCGGGCAGGCAGCGACGGACAGTCCCGAGCGGAGACTCCGCGGGATCCAGCCTGCTCTCCCCGCCTAGCTGTCATCCTTAGGGGTCTGTCTCAGTCACCTCACCTTCCCTGCTCATCTGCTGGCCATCTCACCACTAAGGGCTAGAGGCAACAGCAGTGGTCAGCAAATCAGAGTCTCTCTGCTCTGTCTCACGGGTTTCTAAAACCCAAGGCACACTCGGACTCTTCTATTAACGTCAGCAGAAATGAACTGCAACGCTTTTTTCTTTTCCTTTGTGAAAAAGGTGCACTATAAAAATAAGGCACACAAAGACGCTCAATGTAATGAATCCTTACGGACATGCAAATCAAATCCACAGTGTGGGGCCATTTCCCACCCACTGGCATGACTGTGAGCAGACAGACAGACAAGAACAGGTGCCGGAGAGGGAGTGGAGAAGGCAGAACTCGTGTCCGCCGCAGGTGGGAGTCTGAGACGGAGCGGCCATTTTGGAAAACAGTTCGGCAGTTGCTCAAATTGTTCAACACAGAATGACCCAGAAATGCCATTCCTACCCAGGAATTTTGAAAACGTGCTCCAACAAGAACTTGCACAGAAATGTTCAAGGCTGTATATTCACGATAGCCAGTAAGTAAAAACAACTCAGATGCCCTTCAGTTGATGAGTGCATGGATAGATGTGGCATGCCCATACGGTGGAATATTACGTAGCCACAACAAGGAATAACGCCACCACATAGATGGACTAACTTTGCAATCATTGCACCAAGTGAAAGAAGCCAGACACAAGAGGCCACACGTGGTAGGAGTCCAATTACAGTAACCGGCTAGCACAGCGAATGCACAGAGACAACACAGACTCGCGGTCCCGTGGGGTTAATGGGAGTGACGGGTGTGGGGTTTCTCTGGGTAACGGGAGTGTTCTGGGCTGGACGGGGTGACGGCTGTGCAACTCTGTGAATATACTAAAACCAATGCACGGTACACTCAGAACATAACATAACAAGGACACGACACTCTCTTCTTCTGTTCAAAGTCTGCATCTCTCTAACCTCATGTCTCTAAACTCTAACCCATCTGTCTGTGCTTCTTCCTCCTCTTTTTTATTTATTTATTTTTTAAATAATTTTGCTAGAGGGTACATGTGCTCGCCAGAGAGACCGAAGAGGGAGAAAACATCACCCAATGGGCATGGTCACACTGCAATTCCTTCTCTTCCATCTCTCCTCCTTTAGAAATGCTCGGCACACACGCACACAGGCCCCGTGTGTCTTGAGCTGCAGGGCCTGGGAACTGAACTGCACAGGAAGCCATGTGGGACTCAGCTCCCTAACCACTAGACCATGAGCTGGCCCGGTCTGTCCTTTTAACTGTACAATGTATATACATGGACAGATGCCTGGAATTATGGTCACCTATTAATGACACTTGTTTCAAGGTGGTCAAATTTGAGTATCTACATTTTTTGACATTAAAATATTTTTTAAAGAATTATTAATTTAACTTATTATTATTATTTGCCAGAGAAAGACAGAGAATGAGAAAGAGGGGAAATAAAATAAGCCACCAGGTCTGGGACTCGAACTGGGTTGGCCATGTGTGGGAATACACAGTACCTTAACCACACCACCTGCTGACCACCTACATTAAATTCTTTATAATGAACGTATATTATTTCCCCCTAAAAAAACCAGAGCTTTTCTTAAACACAGAAAACAAAAAGTAGAAAATCAAAAATCAGAAACCGTGGGCGACGATACATTGGGGGGCCCCTCAGGTAGCAAACTCCGAATATCTTTCTAACCAGGCTTTGGTTCAGTCCGGCTGCCTCACTGAAGGCGGGGCTCACCCGCCCCCTTTAACCTGGGTGTGGATAAAATCCCGAAGCGTCACTGTACTGACTGAGCCCAGCTCTTTCCACTCCTTCCCTCTTACTCATTGCACTGGGCTTTTTGTTCTTTGTGTGTGTGGGGGGGCAGGACGGGTGGGAAGAAGGGGAAGATTTCCCGCTTTCGTTTCAAATGCTACGATTCATCTGCTGTTATGCGTGTGTGTGTTAATACCTGACTTTCTCTGCCCCGGCCACCCAGTCCTCCTACGGCTGCTGAGACTGTCAGAAACATTTGTACTCCTCATGTCTAGGCAGCCAACCCTCCCTAACGTGGCGAGGTCCGGCGTTGCCAGCCTCGCTGGGGGTGGGTAAACAGGGCCTCGGGGCTCCCACCTCCAGGTCCACCGCACAGAGCCTGGTGCTCCATCTCCTGGCTCCGCGGTGCCTCTTAATTAGCCGAAAGCGGCCCCTCTCCCAGAGCCTCACTCTAACCCGCCACTGCTGTGGGCGCGCATGAACCTTAAATGCACAGCGACGGTTCAAACGGCACCGCGTTCCTGCCGGAGCTCTGACAGCTGCAGTCTCTCAGGGGAGACGAGACAGTGGCCCTGGCACCCGCACCTTTCTGGGCACCCGTGTGAGTTTTCTGGACCCCAGGAGTCGGCCCCCTGCCCAGCACTGTCAGGTGCAGGGAGAGGTGGAGGTGAGGCAGTGCCACCTCCAGGATGCTCTTCCCGTCTTCACCACCAGGGCGCGTGTGGAATGGCATCTCCATGTGCGGCGGCCTGCCCTCAACCTCCAGGCAGAGGGCAACCAGGTGACAGGGACAGAGGTGGCCCTGGGGCTGGCTGGGAGGCCTTGGGGGAGTCGCGAAGAGCATCAGCAGGCTGCCTGACAGGGGGACACTGCCGCCGTCCGCTGCCCCCTGAGCTGCAGGGTCCACCTCTTACATAAACGGTGTTTAAGCGGGAACATTCTGGAACAACCCAAACAGATCTACTGCCCGCCTCGCACACGTCGGCTGTGCGTCTCTGCTGAGCGAACCGTTTCTCCTTCGTGCATAAAGCCCTCTCCATGAGCACTTCATGCCCCCGTTATGAAACCCACTTCACCTCCACAGAAAACATGGGTTGGGACGGCGAAGCGGGCGGGAACGTCAGGAGGTGTGGCCGTACCTGTTTAGCTGCGGCTGAAGAAACTGCCTTACTGTCCAGCAGGTCCAGAAGCTCGGCGAGCGCAGAGGGTGTGACAGGACTAGCGGCCCCAGGAGGAGAGAAGACACGTTTGTGGTCAGGGATCCGTCCGTGGGATTCCGGATCCGGACGCTCCATCCGTGGGTCCCCACGATCAGAGCCCACCCAGAGATGGACCCCGAGGCCACCTGCATCCTGCTTCATCACTGCGTGGTCTAGAACGTTACACTCTCCTGCCATGAGGTGTCTGTTCTGTGTGTTACCTCGGACCGCACAGCTGCTTGGCAGAGGCCACAGCACCAGACAGCGGCTTGGGGCAATTACTCAAAAAAAAAGGACGCGGCTGCAAAATTCATGAACCACAACGAGAAAGGGGAAAAAAAATCCAGCAATTAAATAGTTTTGACTGAAAGATCAGCCTAAAAATTGCTTCAAACAAAACGTCTAGCTGAGTCCCTTTGCTGAGTGGTTCTGTCCACACACGGATGCCTTTTAATTTTAAGAGACTTTCTGAAAAAGAGCCCAGTGACTTCGGCACGTCTTCCCCCACCTCCCTAGGCCCTCCAAGGGCCCACTTCTTCCAGTCCCTGCCAGCTCTTTCCGGATCACAGCTGCATCTCCAGCTTGGGTTCCAAGGGGGACACCCTGGCACGCCGATGACCAATCTCCACCTCCCTGCCCAGCACTCCCCAGTGAAATGTGCTCCCTCGTTCCTTGTAAACTGTCAGGAGGAGTGTGCCCTTGCCTGAAGGAGACGGAGACAGGGAGAGCCCCCAGGGCGCATGGGCACACCATAACCCCGTCTTCACGTCTCCATCCTGCTGGGACTCTGGGTACCTCCTGGAGTATCTCTCAAGCTGCCGGGGCCGAGATTTAAACCATGGGTCAGTCATGTGGGATCAGGCTTCCTTACCACTAGGCCACAGAGCTGGACACTTTTAGTCCCTGGGTCCAAAGTCCACTTTCTCTGCTTCTCTCAAAACGGGACACAGACGCTCCTGGAGGAGGACGCTGGGACCTGGGCTCCAGGTGGCACCTGCTGCTGACCCTTCTGTTCACCTAGACATCTGGGTGCCCACCAGGCAACTGTCCTAGACAGCCTGCGGCCCACCGCCTCCTCAGCACGTGGCACCACCTCTTGTGTCCCGAGGACACCTGCTGAGGCAGGCTCAGAATGTCCCAGGGTGCTCTTCTCCTCTTCCGCAACACACCCCTCCCCCAGGCTCTTCACCGAGACTCTCGAGGCTACGGGGCCTTCTGAAATGCCACGTCCACTTCCTGCGGCCTCACGTCGCACCCTTGCACATACCA
The DNA here is from genome assembly GCF_000334495.1 of Tupaia belangeri chinensis. Taxonomy (NCBI): domain Eukaryota; kingdom Metazoa; phylum Chordata; class Mammalia; order Scandentia; family Tupaiidae; genus Tupaia; species Tupaia belangeri. Next base: position 1,126,023 of record NW_006160034.1, read on the forward strand.
GGGATTCCCTGTCCTCTATGTCTGGGGTCTAGGGTCACTCGCTGTGGCCTGGTTTCCTACCAACAAAGACCTAGCAGCGGTCCAGCCTGGGGCACAGTCCACAGCACACCTGACTGCAGTGCTGGAAGCCACGTGGCCGACACTGGGTTCAATCCCCAGGCTGGCCTGAAGACACTGCGTGCGTGTACGGGCACCCGAAATTCCAAGGAGCTGGAGTGGTGGGGGGAGCGGATCACGTGACGGGACCCTGCCCGAGGTGCTTCTTTCTCTCTTCCTCTCCTGCATGCAGGTGCACGCACTGTCAAAAACACCTCGAACACCAGCGGTTACCTCCCTCTGTGTACACACGCCATTCAGAATCCACCCCTGCCCCCTACGAAGCTCCTCCCTCAAAGCCCACCCCTAGCCATGGCTGCCATGAGAGCGTTGCGCCTGCCGTGCCTGGCCCTGGCCCCGGCTGCTGCGCGGGAAGCCCTTAGAGAAAGCTCTCCTTGGCCGTCTCCCCCAGGCCCGCTCTGCTCGGAGGCTCTCTTCCTGGGGCCCCTGCCTTCCCCTCTGTAAGGGGGTGCACATCTGTCCCGGAGCTACCCAGATGCTTCAGTGCCACTTTTCCCTACCCCTAAATTCAACCGTCCCCCACTCCTGCCAGAGGTCCCGCTCCCCCAGCCGTGTGGTCTACGCTGGGCAGCAAACTTCCGGAAAGACCCAGGTGGCGGACAGTCAAGGACAGTAGGACACTGTGGTCTCTGCCACATATTATTCTTGATTTTGCTTTTGTACTAAGAGGCCAGCCAGGGCCCGCCAGTGGTGTGGTGGTGAAGGTAGCTGGATCCCTCGTGGACAGTTATGAGGTTCAAGTTCTGCACCCATGGCTTAAAACCCTGCTGGACCCGTGTGCATACGTGCCCAAACCCTGAGAGGGGAATGGAGGAGAGGGACTGCCGTGGCCACTCCCGGGGTGCTTTCTCACTTCCCTCTCTCTCTGGTGAGTGTGCACACCCAACAGCAAATTAAAATAAATACTAATGTATGCACGTATGTAAAAACCGTTCTTACTCACAGGCCATGGGCCCCCACACGGTGGTTTGCCAACCCTCGCTCTAAACCAAACTTTCCTTCCCGGAGACCAGCGCCCGGTCCTGTCATCTCAGACCTGTTCTGTCCCGACTGACGGCGGCTCGGTGCGTCTGGCTGCCTGGCGTGAAGCCCCTGCTGTCTGCTTTATTCGCTGCCTGCCCCCCGGGAACCCAGTCCGTCATCATGAAGCCCTAGCGTCCCCTCAGAACCCTGACGATGAGCGCCTCTTCCCCTGCATTCCTGAGGCCGCCATTCTGACACCGCTGTCACTCGGCCCAGTCTCCCCTGCAGCCTGATCCTGGCTGCCGTCCACACATCCCAGGGCCGATCACCGTCACCCACCCGGCCCTTCTCGGTCCCAAGCCTTCCCTGGTTTCCAGCGTGCAGGCTGGCTGCAGGCTGGGGCACTCTGCTGCACTCCGCCGGACAGCTGGACAGCTACAGCTGCCTGACCCTACCACCCAGGCCCCGCCAGGGAGTCCACAGTTTCCACTTAACAAAAACAAATCTCTTCATAGGAGTTTAGAGTGAGGTTCTAACCAGAAAACACTCCCTCTTCAAAACAACAACAACAAAAACCCACCAAAGGCACAACTTCCAAAGCAACAAAATAACTCAAAAGCCAGATTCCACAAGAGCTTCATCTGGCTGGACCTCCCAAGAGGCCTTTAAAATGATGGCCGACTTGCCAAGTCTACCCGCCGCTCTGCTCTCTGGGCCGGTCCTTACCTGGGAGTCACTCTGGGACCACAGGGAGGTTTGCAGCTCCCACCCGTCTGGGTTGGGAAGTGCCAGCCCTGGTGGCTGGGGCTGCCCGGGAGTGCGTGCTTGCTCTGTGCTGGGCTCTGCCCGGCCACCAGCAGCGCCCGGGACTGTGTGGGAGCAGGGCCGCTCCAGCCCAGCGCTGGCTCCCAAGGCCTGCTCCATGGACTCCGTGAAACTGAGCTGCCACTTGGCTCCCTCGTCGTTTGATTTTGGAGTCCCCAGGCAGACTTTACTAAGCACTGAGCACCCTTTGGTCCACTCCAGTGGCCCCTGGATCCTCGGGGTGACCACCAGGGGCCCCGTGTCCCAGGTTCACCAGCCTTGAGAAGCTTCCCATATGGCGGTGAGGCAGATCCTGACTTCACAGACTCACCGGGGAGAAAGTGAGTTGGAAGTCCGGGGCCCTGGCTTCCCACCTCGGCACTGGGGCCCCTCGGGTAAGTCACCTTCCCTTAGTGCCCTGGGTCCTTACTTGCTGAATGAAGGGGCTGAACCAGAACACATCTTAAGGTCTCTTCCAAGACTGAAGTT
>NW_006160034.1:1128426-1135986 GCF_000334495.1 Tupaia belangeri chinensis
TCATGACCCACATGGAAACCACAGCTCCCAGCTAAGAGGTTCCTACTTTCTGCAGAAGCTCCAACCCCGCGTCTTCACAGAGCCCGCCTGTGTTCCTCCGGCCAATGTGAACGCCCTGCACTGTCCCACTGCTCCGTGGGTCACCCTACGACAGGGAGCATCCCGTCGGCCTGAGTGGCAGTGCGGATCACTCTCCCCCGGGGATGGACATGCCTGCGGGCCGGGTGGTCCTGTGTCCCCACACACAGCACAGGGTGGTGTGTTGTGCTTCTCAGCTGGGTGCACAGGGAGCGCTGTGGCTTCCAGGTGGTGGGCCAGCTCTGCCGCCTGGCTCAGTGTTTGCCACCCTCTGCACCTACGGCTGTGCTCCTCATTGTCCCCACACATGCTAGGTCTCTGCCACCCCCTCTCCCCGATGCTGGCTCCTCTGGGGCGGGGGCGGGGGGAGCCCTCTCCCTTACCAATCCCATCCTTCTCTGGGGCTTTGGAACAGCTGGGTCTCCACAAACTCCCACATGGAACAGCCTGGAGTAAAATGGTGGAGTTTCTGAAAGGAGAGACCAAGCTTGGGAAGACAGGGATGAGAGACAGAAGGGTCCTAGGTGCCATGGGACTTCAGGAGACAGCGGGTGGCCCCTGATTTGATGCTCAGTACACCAACATGGCCCAGGGAAGGAGCCCGACCCTGAGGGCTCTCTGCTCCGGGCTCCCTGCCACAGGCCACGGCTCTGAGAACAAGGCCTGCGTCTGTCCCTTCCTCCCGGGGCTGAGCGAGCTGAGCACATGGCGGGTCGAAACGACCCTGAGCTGCGTGACGAGAGCTCACGAACCCATTCTTCCCGATAGCCCTGGAGCTGTGGCTCCACCAGGCTGGCCCACGGGTCACCACAGGGGAGAGGCGTCCTGCTGGGGTGCACAGCCAGCCTTCTCAGGTGGACTATGGCACCCTGCCCTCTCCTCCCCTCCCCTCCACACCTACTCTCCTCCTTCACTTCCCGCTGGCAGGGAAAAGACTGCCCCGTTTCACCACACAGTCCACGCCAGAAATCTGCAAGTCAGGCCAATGTGCGGTCACTGCTCTCCCTTCAGTCCACGGGCTCGGCTCTCCTGCAAGGGGGTCCCAGATGCAGCTCCTGCCTCCAGTCTGTCGTTCTACTGTTCGGTTCCCCGACCCCTTCATGTACAGAAGTCCTGTCCCCCAGTGTGACAGCACTAGGAGGGGGTCCGCGGAAGGAGTCAGGCCAGTGCCCTGATGAGAAGAGGCCAGAGGGCTTTCCTGTGCCGCCTCCTTCCCCTCCTTCCCTCTCTCCACTGCCACGTGGGGCACGGCAGGAAGGCTGCAAGCCGGGAAGAGGGACCTCACCAAGCAGTGGACCAGCCGGCACTGACGTTGGACACCTCCGCCTCCAGACCCGGGGGAAATCATCGTCCGCCACTCAGGACGTCCGGTCTGTGGTATTCCTTATCGCAGCCTGAGCTGAGAACACTGCGCCCCTCCCGTGTGGAACTGCCATGAGCTGGGGGTCCCTGGCTTGGAAGAGCTGTTGACAAGGCACATGGAGACCTCCCGGTGGCCCTGGTCGCCCTGCAGCTGTGTGCTCACCTGTGCCCCTGCCTGCCCCAGGCCTACGGCCTCTGAGGGTGGCACTGCCTGCCAGCTGCCCGCGTCTCCAGCACCTGCGGCTCTGCTGTGCTTCCGGCCTGGCTCAGCTTCACCTTCTCACGGAAACCTGGGGGACTCCCCGACCTCTCCTCGGGTCCCCTTTCTGTGCGTCTGGGAGACGCTGCACTTTCTTCTAGTATGACAGGGTCTCACTGAGGTGACGTCTGTGTCCCCCACCCCCAAGTTCGGAATGGCTCGCCTTACTTCCACAGCACGGCACAGAGGACACGGCACACAGTGGGCGTCTGAACAATTACGTGGATTTTAGATGGGGTGGAGAACCTTTTCAGAATCTGGACTCTGTGCCTTATCAGGAGATCCTGAGGGAGAACTGGGAGAGCCAAAAGCCTGGGCCTGCAACTGTCTCGACCACCGTGAGCACAGCTCATCAGGGGAAGGAGCCACGGAGCCACGGAGCCACGGAGTGCACTCACCTCTCGCTTACAGCAAGGTTCTGCTGCTTTAAATAGCCCAGGAAGGTGTTCAGGACCCAGCTAGTCACCTTTTTTGGCTCTGCCCTAGTTTCTTTGATCACACTTTGGAAGAACTCCAGTAGGCCAACTTCATTCTGTTAAAAAAAAAAAAAATAATAATCACATAAAAGCTCCCCAAAATGGAAGATCAATATTCTGATGGCGAATCTGAAACTGGGGCCCTCTGCCTCCCCTGAGACCGCCACCTCCTCCTGGCTGAACTCCGAGATGTACCAGAAGATTCTGCTCTGGAAACGTTGAGTGTCTCCTTCTGCCACTGTCGCCGTGTGTCCATGGGGCTTTCTCAAAGGCACGGACACATCTCGGAGAGCCCTGACTCTGCAGCAGAGGATGGTGCGGTCCCACACCCCTAACTCGCTCACTCCTCAGCGTCAGCCATGCGCCCCATAACCTTCGTCCGCAAGCTGCGAACTGCGCCCGAGTGTCTGGGCCGAGTTGACAGGCCTTTCTCTTCTAGGCCTGTCCTCTGCTGAAGTCCTAGCGATGGCCAGAAAAGTAGGCAGGAGACAAAGCGAATGGACAGGAGCCGCACGGCCTCGTCTACCTGACAGAAATCGGAGGGCATCACCGCCGTCCTCCTCGCTCTGAGCAGTACACAGGAAAGGCTCTGAATGTTTTCAAGTCAGGGCAGATGGGCGCGTGTGACCTGCTAGCCACATACCCGGGGGTGGGGAGCTATGGCCTCGGGACTTTAAGGAAAAGTTCATTTCATTTATTTGAGACAGAGAGGGGTGCCCACGATAGGGCCTTGCCAGGCTACGGTCCCCAGCCTTCCAGCTAGTCAGGATCGAGGCCCACACGTGGCCAGCAAGTTTCAGGTCCACTCGGGATCTGAGCCTGCGTCGGTCATGTGGCTTCCGACACTGCAGATCAGCACGCTACCTCCTGCGCCACTGGGCTGGGCCGCTTCAGGCCTTCTGCACTGAGCCAGGCCCTGCCGGCCCTGCCTATCATCCTGCTCCAGAACCACAGTTGGGTTGGTCCCACGAGGAGATTAGATTCACTTCAGGAAGACCTTCCTGACGCTGCCGCTCTGACCGGCTGCCCCCGTCCTGTGCCGCCTCCTTCCCCTCCTTCCCTCTCTCCACTGCCACGTGGGGCACGGCAGGAAGGCTGCAAGCCGGGAAGAGGGCCCTCACCAAGCAGTGGACCAGCCGGCACTGACGTTGGACACCTCCGCCTCCAGACCCGGGGGAAATCATCGTCCGCCACTCAGGACGTCCGGTCTGTGGTATTCCTTATCGCAGCCTGAGCTGAGAACACTGCGCCCCTCCCGTGTGGAACTGCCATGAGCTGGGGGTCCCTGGCTTGGAAGAGCTGTTGACAAGGCACATGGAGACCTCCCGGTGGCCCTGGTCGCCCTGCAGCTGTGTGCTCACCTGTGCCCCTGCCTGCCCCAGGCCTACGGCCTCTGAGGGTGGCACTGCCTGCCAGCTGCCCGCGTCTCCAGCACCTGCGGCTCTGCTGTGCTTCCGGCCTGGCTCAGCTTCACCTTCTCACGGAAACCTGGGGGACTCCCCGACCTCTCCTCGGGTCCCCTTTCTGTGCGTCTGGGAGACGCTGCACTTTCTTCTAGTATGACAGGGTCTCACTGAGGTGACGTCTGTGTCCCCCACCCCCAAGTTCGGAATGGCTCGCCTTACTTCCACAGCACGGCACAGAGGACACGGCACACAGTGGGCGTCTGAACAATTACGTGGATTTTAGATGGGGTGGAGAACCTTTTCAGAATCTGGACTCTGTGCCTTATCAGGAGATCCTGAGGGAGAACTGGGAGAGCCAAAAGCCTGGGCCTGCAACTGTCTCGACCACCGTGAGCACAGCTCATCAGGGGAAGGAGCCACGGAGCCACGGAGCCACGGAGTGCACTCACCTCTCGCTTACAGCAAGGTTCTGCTGCTTTAAATAGCCCAGGAAGGTGTTCAGGACCCAGCTAGTCACCTTTTTTGGCTCTGCCCTAGTTTCTTTGATCACACTTTGGAAGAACTCCAGTAGGCCAACTTCATTCTGTTAAAAAAAAAAAAAATAATAATCACATAAAAGCTCCCCAAAATGGAAGATCAATATTCTGATGGCGAATCTGAAACTGGGGCCCTCTGCCTCCCCTGAGACCGCCACCTCCTCCTGGCTGAACTCCGAGATGTACCAGAAGATTCTGCTCTGGAAACGTTGAGTGTCTCCTTCTGCCACTGTCGCCGTGTGTCCATGGGGCTTTCTCAAAGGCACGGACACATCTCGGAGAGCCCTGACTCTGCAGCAGAGGATGGTGCGGTCCCACACCCCTAACTCGCTCACTCCTCAGCGTCAGCCATGCGCCCCATAACCTTCGTCCGCAAGCTGCGAACTGCGCCCGAGTGTCTGGCCCGAGTTGACAGGCCTTTCTCTTCTAGGCCTGTCCTCTGCTGAAGTCCTAGCGATGGCCAGAAAAGTAGGCAGGAGACAAAGCGAATGGACAGGAGACGCACGGCCTCGTCTACCTGACAGAAATCGGAGGGCATCACCGCCGTCCTCCTCGCTCTGAGCAGTACACAGGAAAGGCTCTGAATGTTTTCAAGTCAGGGCAGATGGGCGCGTGTGACCTGCTAGCCACATACCCGGGGGTGGGGAGCTATGGCCTCGGGACTTTAAGGAAAAGTTCATTTCATTTATTTGAGACAGAGAGGGGTGCCCACGATAGGGCCTTGCCAGGCTACGGTCCCCAGCCTTCCAGCTAGTCAGGATCGAGGCCCACACGTGGCCAGCAAGTTTCAGGTCCACTCGGGATCTGAGCCTGCGTCGGTCATGTGGCTTCCGACACTGCAGATCAGCACGCTACCTCCTGCGCCACTGGGCTGGGCCGCTTCAGGCCTTCTGCACTGAGCCAGGCCCTGCCGGCCCTGCCTATCATCCTGCTCCAGAACCACAGTTGGGTTGGTCCCACGAGGAGATTAGATTCACTTCAGGAAGACCTTCCTGACGCTGCCGCTCTGACCGGCTGCCCCGGGAGTCAGGGTTTCCCTTCACCCTGCAACTGGGGCGAAGGCGGCGTCGGGCCGGGGGGCTGCTCGGCCAGCACCAGCGAGGCGTGAGCCTCTCCCACTCTCACATGCGTTGGCTGGACATCACATGTGAGCTCGCACTTTTTAATGTTTGAATTTGCTAGAGCGAGCAAGCATTTGCTAGAGAAAGAGAAAAGAAGAGTAAAGGAGCACCCCCTAGAGGGGATGGTAATGCCACAATCCCTTCTCCTCCATTTCTCCTGTTGGGATTTTGGACACGCACACAAATGTGCCTGGCATGTTTTACAAGCCACCAGGACCAGGACTCGAACTGCATAGTCAGCCATGTGGGATCCAGCAGCCTGAACCACCATGCCACTAGCTAGCCCAGAGAGAGCACTTACCCTTTATCATATCCTGTTCATCTTCCAGTACTGCAACTGCCCTGACTGTGCTGAGGGGCGAGCCGAGACACTCCGACACCATGGCTGACGGCAGGCTCGGAGCACTGACCCTTTGTCATGTCATGTCATGTCATATCATATCAATACTGTACCTGCCCTGACTGCCGAGGGGCGACCCGAGGCACTCCGACACCATGGCTGACGGCCAGCTAAGAGCCATTGGACAGAACGGAGAAAATGAACTCTGTTCACTCCTAGGACTTCGGTAAGAAAAATAAGGGCACATTTCCCTTGTGGTGGGGGGGCTGAGATATGCAAATGCAGAGGGTGTACACCCCGAGTAGATTCCCCTTACTTGATGAGACTGACATCAAGCCACACCCTCTTACAGAGAGTCCTTTACAAGTTCGCACTGCAGCTAAGGCGCCTGCCTTTCTCCTCCCAGAGACTCTTCATTAACCGAAAGAAATTTCAGGAACAAGAAGATACTGGGAAGAAGCCAGACACACTCACAGAAGCACTGTCAGAGTTTAGGCATCATGTCACTCGAGGTTGTAACATGCACACAGGCCCTCAGTCGCTAAAGCAGAAATGCCACAGTAACAGAAAAACCCGTGTGCCCTTTGTAAGAAGTAAATTCTCTGGGGTCGAGCCTGCTGAATAATCCCGCAATCAGCTCCTGAATCTTTTCAAGGCAATGCTATTAATCTGCCCATGCTAAACCAGGGCAAAGGCCCCCTGAGCAGCCAAAGCCTGACTGCAGATGAAGGCAGAGCCAGACAACACGGAGAGCAGCTTCTGCCTAACTTCCACAATGGCCCGGAACCGCTGGGGAAGGAGGAAACTCCTGCCTGGCCCCCATCAGACCGGCAGAACTCCCTTTGTTCTACCCAGACAGACTGGGCCTCTGGTGGAATGAGCTGTCAGGAGGAGAAACGCTTTGCTTTGCCAAGGAAAGGTTTTCTAAATCCACCTAGAAATACTGCACCTGAACTCACGGGCCTGGCTGAGTTGCCGGGATGTGAAGAATATCTATTCCTCTCCCCTTGGGTGGTTTTTTTTACTGGATGGATAACATGGCAAGTCAGATTTCTGTTTGTCTTTTCATGTCGGCGCAGCGATGAAGCCTCTCCGAGCTGGAACTGCACGTCACCAGGGGATACATGGTTTCAGTCTACAGCTTAAAGCGGACGTGAAGATCTGCGATCGCGGCGGGGTGGGCTGTGGGGAGGGTGGGGCCGAGGGAGGCTGGGCCGCTCTGGACAGAGGATGATGGATCAGTAACTGTGGCATATGGGTGGCCGCTCTGCTTCTGCAGAGAACAGCCCGCTTTTCAGGGGGAAAAATACACAGGCACCCTAGTTTCCTAGCCTTCTCGGTTTTCTGAGATTGGCAAATGCGAACGGGCTTGGCACCAATCTCAGAAGTCTCTGGTGAACGGGGCCACGCGGCCATCTGGTTCGCCCAGAAAAACAGGGGGCCAGTCATTCCCACATAGAAATCGTATTAAGAACAAGGCAGAGAGGCCGCTGCGCTACGGGCCTCTGATGTCCTCTGCAAAAGCAGCAGGGAAGTGACCGATCGGGACTGGCCCAGCCCATGCGCCACAGCACGGAGACCGTCCAACCCGTCCTCCAGAGCTGCCTGAAGCGGCAGGACCGCGGGCTCGTCTCTGCTGCAGGAGCACACGGTCCTGACAGCTCGATGACCAGGAAGCGACTTCTCCACGTTTTAGTCAACCTTCCCAAAGCATTCACTTCCAGGGACCAGCAGTTAGCATAATGGCTATGTCACTGGACTTCCATGTAGTCGACCGCGGTTCGAGTCCCGGACCTGGTGGCTTAAAACTCACGCCGGGCATGTGTGCATGAGTGCCCAAGATCCCGAGAGGACAATGGAGGAGAAGGGATTGCGGCATGGCTATCCCCTCTGGGGGGTGGTGGTGGTGATTTCTCGCTTTCTATCTCTCTGTCTCTCTCTTTCTGGCGAGCACACGTGCCCAATAAGAAAAAAACTCCAAA
>NW_006160034.1:1136226-1139535 GCF_000334495.1 Tupaia belangeri chinensis
AAAACGAAAAAAAAAAAAAAAAAAAAAGAAAGAAAAAGAAAAAAAATCCAAAGCACTCGCTTCTACAGCAGAGCCAATAGCAAGTCAGCCTCACCGACGCTCCCGAGGGCCTCGGTGGCTAATAGGTTTGTCCGTGGGCCGACGCGGGTGTGAGGCGAGGCGGCGGGCTCACTGCACCTTCGCCACCTGCTCTGGGAGCGACCTCAGGTCACCAGGGCCATGGAAGCAACCGGTCCCAAGCCGCCGCCTCTCCCACTGTCCTGAGGAGGGGACAGAATGTAAGAAGGCTAGCCAGCTGGAAGAGGATGAAGGCTGATTATCAACGGCAAGTCTAGTTCTGGCCACACACCCCACGAACCCCATAGGCCAGGGCGGGCCTGCAATCAGTCTGAGAGCAGAGCGTAACCTGATCGGGACAGCTGCCCAGCGCGGGCTCAGGGAACAGCAGCCCGGAAATGCGAGGTGGGGAGCAGCTGAATATGCGACTGGAGTGTCCTGGCAACTGTCAGGGGTCCTGGGTCAGCATCGTGGGGCAAGGGCTCTGGCGAGTGTCTGCATTCAGAGCACCGGATACCTGCGAGACAGTGAGGTCCGTCAGCACGCAGCCATGGCTCCAGTTACAACCGCAGCAGGTATACCACTGCGAGCAGTAGTTAGGTTAGGCTAGCAAGAGCTCTAGTACTACCACTGGTTATGGAAGCAGAAATGACACCGCTAGTAACAGTAGTCACAGCAGCAGGTACACCGCTGCGAGCAGGAGTTACGTTACCCTAGCAGGAGCTGTAGTCCCACCACTGGTTATGGAAGCAGAAATGACCCCGCTAGTAACAGTAGTCACAGCAGCAGGTACACCGCTGCGAGCAGGAGTTACGTTACCCTAGCAGGAGCTGTAGTCCCACCACTGGTTATGGAAGCAGAAATGACCCCGCTAGTAACAGTAGTCACAGCAGCAGGTACACCGCTGCGAGCAGGAGTTACGTTACCCTAGCAGGAGCTGTAGTCCCACCACTGGTTATGGAAGCAGAAATGACCCCGCTAGTAACAGTAGTCACAGCAGCAGGTACACCGCTGCGAGCAGGAGTTACGTTACCCTAGCAGGAGCTGTAGTCCCACCACTGGTTATGGAAGCAGAAATGACCCCGCTAGTAACAGTAGTCACAGCAGCAGGTACACCGCTGCGAGCAGGAGTTACGTTACCCTAGCAGGAGCTGTAGTCCCACCACTGGTTATGGAAGCAGAAATGACCCCGCTAGTAACAGTAGTCACAGCAGCAGGTACACCGCTGCGAGCAGGAGTTACGTTACCCTAGCAGGAGCTGTAGTCCCACCACTGGTTATGGAAGCAGAAATGACCCCGCTAGTAACAGTAGTCACAGCAGCAGGTACACCGCTGCGAGCAGGAGTTACGTTACCCTAGCAGGAGCTGTAGTCCCACCACTGGTTATGGAAGCAGAAATGACCCCGCTAGTAACAGTAGTCACAGCAGCAGGTACACCGCTGCGAGCAGGAGTTACGTTACCCTAGCAGGAGCTGTAGTCCCACCACTGGTTATGGAAGCAGAAATGACCCCGCTAGTAACAGTAGTCACAGCAGCAGGTACACCGCTGCGAGCAGGAGTTACGTTACCCTAGCAGGAGCTGTAGTCCCACCACTGGTTATGGAAGCAGAAATGACCCCGCTAGTAACAGTAGTCACAGCAGCAGGTACACCGCTGCGAGCAGGAGTTACGTTACCCTAGCAGGAGCTGTAGTCCCACCACTGGTTATGGAAGCAGAAATGACCCCGCTAGTAACAGTAGTCACAGCAGCAGGTACACCGCTGCGAGCAGGAGTTACGTTACCCTAGCAGGAGCTGTAGTCCCACCACTGGTTATGGAAGCAGAAATGACACCGCTAGTAACAGTAGTCACAGCAGCAGCAGTTACGCTTCTATAAGTAACAGTTACGTTAGACTAGCAAGAGATACAGTACTACCACTGGTTATAGAAGCAGAAATGATACCACTAGTAGTAGTAGTTACAACACCAACAGTTGTAGTACTGCTAGTAGTCATAGCCACAGTTTCACTACCAACAGTAGTTATAACGGCCACAACTATACTGCCACTACCGTCATGCGGATAGTTATACGACTAGTAGTTACAACAGCAATAATTACACTGGTAGTAATAGCAGTTATGAGAGCAACACTCACACTAGACTGGTGTACAACAGCACAAATTGTATCACTAGTAGTTAGAATAATACAGCAGCCACCATGCTGCTGCCAGTGGTAGCATAAGCGCATTATACCAGTAGTAGCTGTAATAGCAACGATCATACTATTACCACTAATAATAACGCCAGCCCAGCTAAATCGCTAGTTGCAGTCCTCACACCAACTGTAGGGTCAGGCGCCGCTCTTCACTGGCTCCTTGAATCCCTGACAGCCCTGGGCGCTCAGTGCCCTGCAGACTCGTTTTTACAGGGCAGTAACAGGCCTGCGGACACTGCGTGAGAGTGGGAGGGCTCGGACTTGCACCTGCAGCCTGTGCTTTCTGCCCTCCAGGTGACATAGCCTCTGACGGAGGAAAGGTGGCCCCGGTCTTCCTGAGGACTGTTATGCTGGGCACCACGTGGGACCACCAGCTTGGCAAGAGGAAGCACCCTCCCGACCCCGTCGCTGCTGCCGTGTTTAAGGTTCTAACACACGGAAGATGCTGCGGAGGCCCTGCGATGAGCTGAGGCTGGAAGGAGAAAACTACATTCGCTTTCGGCCTCTGCCAACGTGCGCCTGGGCCGCACGGAACTGCTGCGCCGTGAAGCCTCTGTCACCAGATCAGGGAGGGGAGCAGCGGCAGGCTCTGGCCGTGCCACACCGGGCTCCAGGGGCTCGGCATCCTTGCCCTCCTGAGGAGCGGGCTGTCTGGCCCAGACCCAGGCCCCGCCTGCTCTCAGCATGCACAAGACAACCCCGAGCCTTCGCGATCCATTTTGGGACCAGGCCCACTGCGCTTCGCCGGGTAGGTGGCCTGCGGAGAGAGCAGCTGTGGGCACGGGAGGCCCCTGCAGCCTGGGCCAGGCACTCCCCGTCACAGGGTCACTGTGCAGGGCGTCCATTCCGGGCAGCCGGGTGCAGGGCCCGCTGAGCGCTTGCACAGACACGGGCAGACGCCCAACGGCCATGAACACTGGGCACTCGGCCGTTCCCTCAGTGGCCCTGTGAGCTTGCTCACTCTTACTAAGCGGGGAAAAACAAAACCCCAAACCAACGACTCTGCAGAAATAACACCAAATCCTGGTGTGCGGTGGAAACGAGCTGGAGGGAAGAGC
>NW_006160034.1:1139590-1146002 GCF_000334495.1 Tupaia belangeri chinensis
GGTGGCGGTGGAAACGGGCTGGAGTGAAGAGCGGCCTGGGACGACAGCTCGAGGCCAGGAAGCGGAAGTTCGGAGGGCTAGAATGTTCCAGGGGCTGGAGGCTGCGGGGCTGGGATGGGAATGAGCCCTCCCACTGCTTCTCACCAGCAGTGGCGTGCAAACCTCGCAGCGAGCACTCCTGAGAGCAGGAAAGCCCCTCACAGAGGTCTCTTCGGTGGGGTCGGCTCACTGGTGGCATGAGGCAGGCCTGGGCCACATGACAGCCCACTTGCGAGTGTCAGGAGACAGCAGGACTAAGCCTGAGCAGCCACTGTCACTTCAGGATTATGGAGATCTGCCCCCCGACGTCGGGGTACGCTCTCCAGCCCGACCAGGGGACACACGACTGTGGTCTACAGTCCTGTTTTGGTCCCCATGATTTCTATCTGGGGCCACATCCTCGGCAGGACTTGGGAACCCTCGAAATCAGGGCAAACTCATGGCCCCAACACTCCCTCAGACCGCATCCCAAGCCATGATGGGAAGTGCCCAAATCCTGATCCGACGAAGGCACCGAATCCACTCAGGGAATGAATCTGGGAATGAGAATTCCCCCTGGAAGATCAAAACTCCGAAAATTCTGGAAATAGATGCTGACAGCAGATAGGCAAAGTTAAAAGACTGTGTCTACAAGAATGGGTCGCGGACACCCGTGGCTGAGAAATCGATTCTGCTCGCAGTCACATTTCCATGGCCCAAACCACCACGCCGGACCGTCCCCACATGGCAGGGACCTGTGCCGCTCAGTGGCACTTTCCGGCTGGAGCTCGAAAACACCGGCAGGGGCCAGAGGCCTGTGGGTCTACTCGTAGGCAAGATCTGCCCGAAACCTCACGTACATTATTCATCTGTTCCAAAAGAGAATTAAAGTCCAACAGGGCACTTTGGGATGAGTTGGGGACAGAACCCCCCGAGTGTCCCCCAGGTTGGGCATGCAGGACCCCCTTCCTCCTTGCCCTTCCTCCCCAGTGTGCAGGTTCCTGAGGGGGTTAGATGACTCAGCCCAGAGCTCCCTCAGGTCTGAAAGCCCCTCGTCACTTGCGTCTGAAAGAACTGCTGGTTTTCCAGAGGAAGAGGGAGAAGTTGCATCCTTTTATTCATCTGCAGCAGCACAAAACATTGGCTACTTTATCCGGTGCACAGGATAATTGTAAAAACACCCTTAAGCTGGATGCAGTTTTATAAAATGAAGAATAAAATCAATTTTGAAAATTGCATGGAGCTGAAATATGGTGTGTGACAATGTTGACCAAATAGATTTTCCCTGAATAGTGGTTGGGGGGAGGACGAGAGGAGACCTTGCATCTCAGTCAATGTGGGCAGCCTAAAACCAGTCCGTGTGGCTTCAGATACAATGCCAACCATCAGCTTTAAAGCAGTGTGACACCTGGGGCATACAGAGCCTTATCATGGGAAATTATTTTACAGGCAATTCAGAAAGCAAACCAGGTCATTCCTAGCTTCCTAGAGACTTAAAATAAAATTCTTGAAAAACAATCCATTTAACAACCAACTGCGGTCATGATAACTCGTCCGCTTCTCTGCTCCTTGGAGACACCTTAACCATTTTTTCCATCATGTGAGAAACAAAAGATCATGACTTTAAATGGGGGAGAATGGGCAGGGGAAAGCAAGGCTGTTCACATAAGATGATGCATCTTGAGGCCGTACTGCAAAGACAGAGGCACACAGCTGCACCCCGGGTTACTGACCTGGGGTTCGCAGACACACTCCCGCAGTCCCACTGGGGCCGCACGGCGTGTTCTGGAGCTCTGCCTTGCAAGGCTTTTGGTGCACCACATAGCGGGCTGCTGTGGTCCACACTATTCTCCCTGGCAGCATATTCCTGGGAGTCTGCTTGGCTGTGCAGGCAGCCTTCTGTATCCAGGGGTCCCACATCCGCAGATTCGACCAACCACAGATGGGTAACGTTCCCGTGTTGCTGCCGTGTGCTACGTAACTAACACATAGGCTGTGTCTCTACTGAACACAGACAAACCTTTCTTTCCTTGCCATTACTCCCTAAATATCAACTATTGGGACCAGTGGATGGTGTAATGGTTATGTTGCTGGACTCCCACGTAGCTGACCGTGGTTTGAATCCCAGACCTGGCGGCTTGAAACTCACTCCAGGTGCATGTGCATGTGTGCCTGGGATCCCAAGAGGAGAATGGAGGGAAAGGGACTGCAGTGTGGCCATCCCCCAGGGGGGTGATTTCTCACTTTCTGTCTCTCTGTCTCTCTGGTGAGCACAAGTGCCCTGTAACCAAAAAAACCCCTCTCTTTAAAATAAATAAATAAAAAGAATAACAACGATTTACGTAGCATTTACACTGTAGTAAGCAGTATAAGTAACACAGATGACTTAAAGTATACAGGAGAACACATGCAGATGATATGCAAATACTGCACCAATCTATACAAAGGATTTGAGCATCCGTGGATTTGTTTTTTTCTCTTAGTTTTCTATAGGGTGTGTGTACTTGCTGGAGAGAGAGACAGAGAGAGAGAGGGAGAAAGGGAAATTGAGAAATCACTCCTGAGGGAATGGCCACACTGTAATCCCTTCTCCTCCATTCTCCTCTTGGGGTTTTGGGCATGCATGCACACATGCCTGGCATGTTTTTTAGACAGCAGGGTCTGAGACTCGAACTACGCAGTTGGCCACATGGGATCTAGCCACCTTATCCCCCACACCACTGGCTGGCCCCAAGTATCTGTGGATCTTGGTCCACATGCCAGTGGGGTCCTGGAACCGATGCCCTGCACCACCAAGGGATGGCTGTATTGAGATTTCTTTAAGATTCGGTGAAGATTCTGCTGTGTCTATCATCTTCGGGGGAAGTGGGTCCCTCCCATCCTTCTTCTGCTGGAAAGAGCAACAGCTCTGGTACCCCTGCAGAGCCCTCCCGGCATCTAAGTGTCAGGGTGAGATCTGGAAGGACTGTCTGACCCTCTGTCGTTTTAACCTACTGCCCTGCAGGGCTACTCAGCAGGGTTTAAAGCAGCGCGGAAACGCTGAATCGCGGACACGTGGAACTGGCACGAGGCAGCACGGCGGGTGTGACAGGCCTTTAAGAAACGCTAACCTGGGGCCGCGCTGGAGTGCCCCACTGAACCGGCCATCCACGGGGCAGTCAGAGCTGGCTGCCGGCTGCCCCGTCAGCTCGCACCTGCTCCTACCAAGTGCCGCTCACACGCCAGGCCCAGTGACCTGCACCAGGCAAGGCCCCCCAAAGCCCCCCAGCTCTGCTCTGTGTGGAGACACTTCTCGATGATTTAGACGAAAGAGCTGAGAACATAAAGAGACAGAACGAATAAGGCTGTGAAGGGCAGGTCGCTCGCATCGCTGTTCCTCTCTGGCTTCAATTTTCCAACTGGAAAGCAGACCTCTCTCTGCTTTTCATCCAAACTGACTTTCACTGAATTTAGTAGACCGCGCTTTGTGTTTATTTACAGAACAGTCTAGGATCTTGAAAACCAACAGGGGTGGCCAAAATTCTTACATGAACCTACGGCCCATAATCACGTTCACAAAAGCATCGATATTAACAGGAGTGAAAACGCTGTTTTCCCTGCTGACAGACGTGATCCAAAACGATGAACTGAAAACATTACCTGTGTTTGGCCTTGTAGAACGTGTTACCTGTGAGCAGGCACACAGCTGTCTGAGGGCCGGCAGGTGGCATAGTGGCTGAGGTGCTGGACTCCCACATGGCTGACTGCGGTTTGAGTCCTGGATCTAGTGGCCTGAAACTCACTCTGGGCATGTGAAAGTCCTGAGAGGAGAATGGAGGAGCAGGGATTGAGGCATGGCCACCCATGGGTGGCTTTCTGTTTCCATCTCTCTCTCTGTCTCTCCGGTGAGCATGCATGCCCTACAGCAAAAAATCTCTCTAAACAAAATAAAGGAAGAGTTGAAGAGTCGGGGCCCTGAAGTCAGCCTGGCTGAACCTGGCTCTAACCCAGGCTTGGGAAAGTTACTTTAACCAAAGAGGTTATGTTTCCTCACCTGTAAAGTGAGAAGAGCCACAGTGCCTGCCCCGGGGCTGTGACCAGGGGCTGTGAGTACGTGCCATGCTGCAAACTGCAGAGCTAACAATAAGCAAGGGACCTTTCCGAGGCGCTGCACACAGGGCAAGTCCTTTGCATTCCCCAAGTGAGCAAGACATGGAGTACAGAAACAGACACCAGCACAGAAATCAGTCTGGGGAGATTTTGCTGAGAAAAATGCATTTGTGAGGGCCAGGAGGTGGTGTGGTGGTTAAGGTGCCAGACTCCTACATGGCCAACTGGGGTTCGAGTCCCAGACCTGGCAGCTTACTTTCTCATTTTTCCTCCCTCTCTTTCTGTTTCTTTCTGGTGAATGCATGTGCCCTATAGCAAATTAAAAAAATAGAAATAATAATAATAAATAAAATTAGAAAAACCAGCAGTTGGTATAATGGCTATGTTGCTGGACTCCCATGTGGTTGATGGAGGTTTGAGTCCCAGACCTGGTGGCTTAAACTCACGCCAGGCACGTGTGCGTGCGTGCCCAAGATCCTGAGAGGAGAATGGAGGAGAAGGGATTGCGGCGTGACCATCCCCCCTGGGGGGTGATTTCTCTCTTTCTGTCTCTCTGTCTCTGTCTTTCTAGCAAGTGCACACGCCCGATAGTGAAAACCTCTCTTAAAAAAATAAAAAACGGATATCAAGAAACCATCAAAAAAAAAAAAAAAAAAGAGAGAAAAAAACAAATTAGATAATTATTTTTTAAAAATGCATTGTGTTTAATTCTGATAATTCTAATAGTTACTCTTGGATACTTGGACTCAGGGATGGACTTGGTTTGCCATTAGAATCTCTTGTTTTTCACAATTTTGATTCTCGGATTTCAGCTTCCATATTTCCATTCCTTAATCTTCATAAACAAGGTCAGAAATCAAGGCGACTTGCTGTAAGATACCGAAGCACGGTTAGGTAGGTAGGCGCAAGTTTTTAGGTGAGGCGAGATAACTATGTGGCCAGAGGAAATAAAACTGTAATACAGATTTCCTATTGGGAGGAGGTTATCAAGAGAGTCTAGGAGAGAAAAACGCAATGCAGATAGGATTTAACGCTCTACAGAAACCAGCCTGGAAGACAAGGGCCAGAGAGACCACGTCCCAGCACACGGTTTATACACGGCGTGCTCAGGAGCCAGTCTGTGTCTGCTCACTCCAAGTTCAGGGACACGGGCATCACCCATAGGTCTTCTGGGCTTGCACGGGTAGTTCACAGACCCGACCTTTGGAAACGGGTGCTTCGATCCAGGACTTTCATGAACGACAAGGACATCTTCACTCACTCGTCTGCCCATCCAGCCACTGCACGTCCACTCCAGGTTACATGTTAGGGTACACGCCAAGGTAGGGTGCCAGCATTTTGTTGGCATCAAAGACAATGTCGGGGCCAGCGGGTGGCATACTGCTTAAGGTGCTGGACTCCCACATAGCCGACTGTGGTTCAAGTCTCAGACCTGAAAGCTTGAAACTCGCACCAGGTGCGTGTGCATATGTGCTCAAAATCCTAAGAGGAATGGAGCAGGAGGGATTGCGGTGTGGCCATTCCCCTGGGGGTGATTTCTCACTTTCTCTCTGGCAAGAGCATGTGCACTACAGCAAAAAATCTCTCTCTCTAAAACAAACAAAGATACTGTCAACAACACATAATTCAGTGCCTACTGAATTGATGAGATGATGAGCTAAATTAAAGACAAGTTAAATGCTGAAGTTCTTTATTGTTTGTGGGGAAGAAGCGTGTGTGGGGGTGGGTACGTGTAATGCTTAACTCGGGAAGCACCGCACAGGCCTGGGACAGGGAGTCAGCTCTGCAGAGCACACCTCCACCGCTGCTATTTATCTAATGAAGGCTCCTGGGCACCCTTTAGACTGAAAGATGGCTCATTAGAGCTGTGCATCTGCCCTTCTCAGCAATCTGCCGTGCTTCTGAGGAAGGCAGAGGAAAACATGAACGTAGCATTTGCGGGGATGTTATGAGGAAGTCGCTTCCAATGATTACAGAGCCGTAAGGGGCTCAGGCTGCAGAATTTCAGGGAAACGATTTGTCTGAACCGTTCACCCTCATCTTGGAAATTTCAAGTACTAGCTCATTAAAAAAAAAAAAAAGACAGACTAATCACCTGATACATTATCTGCAAGCTGTAAAAATAAGCGTGCTTTACAAGATGATTAAAATGGGCCCTTTCTGACCCAGCTGCAGTGGCGCAGAGATGGCGCGAGACTCTGGGATGCCGGAAGCCACATGGAAGGTCACCTGTGCGTGCGTGCCCATGACCCTGGCCACCTGGGATAGCTGAAGCAAGATCCTGCTGAGGATTTCTGTCTTCCAT
>NW_006160034.1:1146300-1153276 GCF_000334495.1 Tupaia belangeri chinensis
CACCTTTTTCTTTTTTTTTTTTTTTTTGCCATTAATTTGCATTTCTCTAATGAGTAAAACTGAACATTTTAAAAATGTTGTATGGCCATTTTAATCTATTTATTTATTTATTTATTTTGGTAGGCTATCCCTCACGTCCTTTGCCGTTTTTCCATCGGGTTATTGTTTTCAGCCCTTTTTAACATATGAGACAACAGGCTCTGAGAAGAACAGTAACCCAGGTCATTCAGGTAGAAATTGCTGGAACTGAAATTGGATATTGACCAAAAAGAAAATTACATACACACACACACACACACACACACACACACACACACATATTGTTTATTTTTTAAGTTTTTCTATAGGCACGCTCACCAGAGAGAGACAGAGAGAGAGAGGGAAAGCGAGAAGGTAACCTACTAGGTCTGGGCTCAAATCATGGTTAGCCATGTGGGAGTTCAGCACCTTAACCACCACGCCACCCATTAGCCCCTATATATAAACTCTTGGAAGACAAAAGAAACATCTTTTTTTAAAACAAAGCAAAATAAAACACCCTCTGTCCCCTTCTCAGCACCTGCTACACAGGAGAGGCTAGTGGGCTGTGGCACTAAATAAACAAAGGCAGGTCCCTAAACTGGGCCTTCCGCTTTTCAAATGCAGATTCGCTCATCTGCCACCCCTCAGCAAACACCTAGTCAGGGGCTACAGGAAGGAGACAAGAATGCAGACTGGGACACAGACAGGAATATGGAAACATCCCTGCCCCCCAGAGTTCAGGCCCATGAGGTGAGGCGGGCACTGTCCCCACGTGCTCATGGAGGACTGCGTGTGGCGACCCTGGGCAGGTGCTCTTCACAGGGGCACCGTTTTCACATGATGCCCTGCGAAAAGAAACAGCTTTTTTATTTTTCTTTTTTACTATGGGGTATGTGCACTTGCTGGAGAGACAGAGAGACGGAAAGTGAGAAATCACCCCCCCAGAAGGAACGGTCAGGCTGCAATTGCTTCTCCTTCACTCTCCTTGGGATCTTGGGTACGCGCATGCGTCCAGTGTGTTTCAAGCTGCTGGGTCTGGGACTCAAACCGTGGTCGACCATGTGGGAGGCCAGTGCCTTAACCACAATGCTACCTGCTGGCCCCCAGCCATATTCTTGAGAGGAGATTCTGGAAGGTCCTTTTACTGTTTTTATGGAGAAAGATGATTTACAAAAAGAATTTGTAATGTGACAGTGAATTCTTCTCTGATGTCAGCCTTAAGCAAAGAAATGGCCCAAAAAACCCCTTGGTTCCCTGCACGCTAACTCAGAGGGCTGGTTTCTGTCCAGGTGGTCACATGCCAAGCGGAGGCGGTCACTGAAGCCTTTGAGGCTGAGAAGCCTTGATCCCCGTCCTCCATCCCCTGTACGACATGACAGTCATAAAATGCAGGTCTGGGACTCAGTATTTCAAGTAAGCAGGAAATTCAAGTGGTCTCGACGGCGGGGAAGACGTGGAACGCTGCAGCTCGGTTTGCTCCAGCACCCTCAGAGAAACACACATACTGTGGGAGGCTCTGGGTTGGGAGCAACTCTTTGGGAGGCTGATTCACACAGGCAGAGACTGGGCACTCAGCACGGCTCTGCTAACCTCTGCCGGGCTCCAGCGAGGATGCAACAGTCCTTGCCTTCAAGGTGCTGAGCAACACACACTAATCAATAATTAAAACAGAGACACCGCCGCCACAGAGGTAGGAGGGAGACACAGGGCAGGCAGGGGGTAACTCCGCCAGAGAGCTACAAAAATAACTGGGCATGCCTCATCATTACGGGGAGTGAGAGGGTTTCTTTTCTAAGTTGTTTTTCTCCCCCTAGAGAAAGAAGAGAGAAGAGAGACAGACACCCACATCAAGGTCCTGCCACTCTGCGATCCTCGCTCCGGCCCGCCAGCCACCGCATCGCCGTGCCCCCGTACAAGAGGAGGTTCCACGTAAGACTCTAGGTACTTTTCAGAGCAGCTGAGTGATGGCTGAGCACGACAGGATCACTCACTCAGCAAACAGCCCATTGCCTGCCTCGTTCTATAAACTGCTGGGCTGCTGCTACAGTGTACAGACAGACATATATACACGGTCTCACGGCCCTCCATGGCTGCTACTGATCATTTACAGAGGAAATACCGGATTTCCCTAGATTCCGCCACTCCGGAAGAGGAGTGCGGCAAACACACAGCTACCCCCTGGAATGATGCAGCAGCAAACTTTCCGCTCCCTCCCCGACAGAGGAGAGGCAGACAACTGTGACAAACGCCTGGGCTCCCCGAGGCCGAGGCCGTATCACTTTAATGTTGCCATGACAAAGGAAACGCAGAGCCCCGCGGAGCTCTGAAAAGGGTGAAAAATCCCGGAGCACATCTCCGCGGTGCCAGAATCTCTAATGGCCCCTTTAGATGCACTCGCCAGCCTCCGAGGACTGCTACTTGGGGTGGAATAAATGTTTTCTTTGCCATGGCTGGAGCAACTATAAACCAGCTGGCTTTTGAGAACTAACACCATGCCAGACCCCATCATGGTTCGATACCGCCAGACACCTAGAAACCCTCTCTATCGATTCTCTCTTGTCCTGCAGACACACGGGAAGACGCTCATCCAAAACGTTTGGACCATCTTCCAGAAGCCTCTGCGGCTGCTCTGAGCAGCCGTTCCCTTCCACACAGGAGAGGTGACAGGCATGAGTTTCTTCTGGCTTTATGAGAAGCATTTACGATCAAGCCCAGAGAGCAAAAAGCTGCTATACCTTTGACTTTCCAGAAGCACCTAGAACACAACCGAAGAAACCGGCCCCTCTGCTCGGCACCCACAGCAGACGACCGTGCAGAGGGGCCTCGGTCGGACACGGCCCACTCTGCAGGCCGGGCGGGCTGCGGCAGTCAGCACCTACCAGCAGGGTGAAGCTGTGCTCCGGCAGCATCCCGTACTGCCGCACGAGCCTCTCTCGGGTGACTCCGGGGAGCTCGGGGAGCGTCTCTCGAATCCGGTCGATGTTGACCACCTGCTGGGAGGCCGTGCCTGCAGGTGGAGACGAGGCGTCGTCATAGAGCCGCAGAGGAGGCAGGTTGGGCTCCGGCATGAACCTAGGCAGAGAGGGCAGAGGGGCCTGAATCCGGAGGGCGTGCGTGAATGAAGAGAACCAGCTCCCAGTGACATGGACACCGTGTCTTAGGTCCCACAGTTACCAGTTCTGCGCCCAGGGAAGTCTCTGTCAGTGTCAAAACCACCAAACCCTCCACACCCCACGCTTATAAAATAACGATGAGCAAATAAGCATAACGCAGGATTGAAGCCACGTTGCGCTTCATAACTGTGGGTAAAGCGTAGGTTTACTCCTAAAGACACGGGCTGGAAAAACTTGGGAGCCAATGACAACAAACTTACTTACAGGAGGAGAGAGAGGCCCTGTCCTCATTTACACATTCCATTAATTTTACCAGCATTTGTATGATAAATGAAAAAGCAAAGGAAAAATGTTCTTCTCGCAAGATTGGAGAAATAACTGGATTTTGTCTAAGTCAGATGTGGCAGCTGGAGGAGAGGGAGGGGCGGGTGGTTAGGGGGAGCACACGGCATCTCTAGGGCACCGGAATGACCGTGACACAGTGACGATGTATACACGTCATTACACTAGGTCAAAACCCACAGTCCACACCAGAGGGGACCCCACTGTACTCTAAAGGCCTCGGCTAGCAAGGAGCCACGTCGGTTCGTAACGCGCACGCACTGACGTGACAAGCAGGTAACAGTTGACTCTTCACCAGCAGGTGACACGGAGGTTAAGGTGCTGGATCCCACATGGCTGACTGCGTGGCTCGAGTCCCAGACCCAGCAGCTTGAAAATCACAACAGCTATGTGCATACGTGTATGCCCAAAATCCTGAGAGGAGAACAGAAGAGAATGGATTATGGCGTGGCCAACCCCCATGGGGTGATTTCTCACTTTCCCTCTTTCTGTCTGTGTCTCAATCCGGAGGGTGCATGCACCCTCTAGCAAAATTTTTAAATAAAAAGGTGAACTGGGGCAAGCAGATGGTGTGGTGGTGAAGGGACTGGACTCCAACATAGCTGAGTTCAAGTCTCAGATCCAGAGGCTTGAAAAATCACGCGCACACGTGTGCGTGCATATGCAAAATCCTGAGAGGAGAATAGAGAAGGGGCTGAGGCATGGCCTTCTCTCCGGGGGGTGATTTCTTCCTTTCCCTCTCTCTGTCTCTGTCTATAGCAAAAACCTAAAAAAAAAAAAGGCAAAGCTGTGCATGTGTGTGCGCATGCGTGTGTGTGTGTGTGTGTGTGTGTGTGTGTTTGCAGGGGGGGTGATATTTAGGGATGGAAAGTACATGGCAACTCTCTGTACTTTCCACTCAATTTTGCTTTAAATCTAAAAGGGTTGTAAAAAATAAAGTCAGTTAATTTTTTACAACTGTGGAAGCTGCAGCACGCACACTCTCTGGCGAAGCGGAGCCAGCCCTCCCTGCCCTGCCCCAGCGCTAAGGCTTCCCCTCCGCCCAGACTGCCGCAGGGCTTATGTAAGAGCAGGCACGAGAAGGGACGGCGGCGCGAGGGCAGCGGATCAGAGGTGCGCGCTCCGCCATGCATCAGTCTGACTTCTGAAAGCTAGGGGACGCCAAGGGGAGGCTTCCTGGAACTGTCCGTCTGTTAACGTGAGGGATGGAGCTGAAGTCACCGGCTGAGTTGAAAGCCAAGCTCCACACAGCAGATAAGCTGCAGAGAGGAGGGAGCGACCACGCTCGAACAAAGCAGCTTCGTGGAAGGACAGGCAGAGCCTAGGAGGTCACCGCCATTCAAAGGATCTTGACTTTGAGAGTCGCATGACAGGAGTCCCCGGGCGAGGTTCACTCTAAGGGTTTACGGACTCACTCCTCTCCCTCCTAGCCACATTTGATCCCCACCGACAGAAGCAGCTATTCCTCCATCTTCCTGCCCTTCCCGAAGGTGAGGCTCACTTCCACGACTCTGCTGTTTGTTATAATCTGCTCAATTCGACGGGAAACATAAAAGCTTCCGCCTACCTTAAGCTTATCTGTATTAGTTGCTTTATTTGCAGATCCTATATTAAATCCCACCTGCTTAATTAATTTATCAATAAAACATCGCTCGAGGCCTGGAGGGAACTGCCAGCGACAGAGACAGGCCTTTTCACATTTTTCGTCAAGGAGCTTTGAGCGGGACTGGCTGTGTCACTGAGTGTGAGAGGAAGGGCAGGCCAGGCGCCGCCAGCACTGCCATCGTCCTAGCGCTGTCACGGAGAGCAGTGGACAAGCGTCTTCCCACGGCTGGAGCCCATCACACAGGCACTCGGGGCTACCAAACCAAGACGGCATCCCCTCGCTCAGGGCACACACGACACGGGAAGTCGCGACCTCTGCCAGGTGTGGCGGGTGGGCAGGTCCCCCGACTTGCTCATCGCACATGTGGTTGTCCTGCACCCCCATAGTGGACGATGATTTACGCTAACAGAGAATGAGCTAAAAACCCTCTTTCCATTTCATGCCAACAACAGTGAGTTTTAGTTTGGTTCTTAACAACGGTCTAGGACCACTATGTTGATTTTTTATTAACTGACAGAAGATGCATGTCCTGGCCAGAGAGGAGGTGAGAAAGACAGAAAGCCGCCCCCCAAGGGCTGTGGTCACAGCACAGTTCCTGCTCCTCGACTTCTCCTTCCCATCAGTAGTCTGGGTCTGAGCATGTACACGTATTCACGTGTGTGCACGTGCACACACACACACTTGTGCACATTGTTTTTCAAGCTGCTGGGGCCAGGATTCAAACCACAGTCAGTCATACAGGATCTGGCTCTCAAGGCACCATACCTAGCCACTGCGCTATGAGGTCGGCTCCTTATTTTAAAAACCACTCCTTTCTCTATTCATGATAGAGCACATGCATGTGCGTGCAAGCGTGAGACAGAGGGGCGCCCTCCGAGGATCTGACCATGCTGTGGACCTGTCCTCCAACTCTCTGGCCTGTCACATCCTGGGTCACACACACACCCAGTGTGTTTCAGAGGGACTGAGCAGGGGATTGGAGCCGCAGTCACCGCGTGGGATCCAGCTTCCCTTGAGCAATGCCCTGTAGCTGTGGTGAAGTCGGCCATACTGTGTTGACTTTTTAAAAAAATGTTGCCAGGGGGCAATGTGTACTCTCCAGAGAAGGAGAAAGCACCCTCGGAAGGGCCTGGGCATGCTGCGATCCCTCTTCCTCCATTTCTCTATCCTTTCACCCTGCATGCACACACACGGCATGTTTTCCAAGCTGGGATTCGAACCACGTGGTGGGCCAGGTGAGGTCCAGCTCCCTCACCCACCGTGCCATGAGGCCAGCCTGTGGTGCTCATTTTTAGATGGATTTGAGACACGCCCCGAGCTGCGACCTGGGACGCTCTCAGACGTGAGGAGTAATCACCTGTAGTCCTGTTTTCCCTCCTTGTCCCGCATCGGCACGGTGCACCTGCAATCGATAGAGAAACGAGAGTCAGACAGGACGCGCAGTGCTGCTGAGCTGCTTTGTGGATGGGGTAGAGGCAAAGCCAGCATCTTCAGCCCTCCATAGAAGACACTCATGTGACTGTCACAAAGTAGTAAAAGACACTTAGAATAAAGACCGGGGATGGAGGGACTGCTGCAGTATTCACAGCTTCCAGTCAGCTCTAGACTTTTGAGTTATTTTCAGTATTCTGCCTGAAGTATAACAGCCTCAAAATTCTAAATCAGAAAATTAGGATCGGGACCAGCAGTTAGCATAATGGCTGTGTTGCTGGACTCCCATGTAGTCGATCCTGGTTCGAGTCCCGGAGCCGGTGGCTTCAACTCACGCTGGGTGTGTGTGCACACATGCCCAAGATCCTGAGAGGAGCATGGAGAACGGATTGTGGTGTGGCCATCCTCCCTGCGGGGGGTGATTTCTCACTTTCTGTCTCTCTGTCTCTCTCTGTCTGGTGAG
>NW_006160034.1:1153307-1175190 GCF_000334495.1 Tupaia belangeri chinensis
AAAGAAAAAAACCCCCCCCAAAAAAAAAAAAAAAAAAAAAGAAAGTTAGGATCGAAGTTAACTTTTTAAAAAGACCCCTTTATGTAAACTGGGTAGGGCTCTCTCCTACCTCTCGCCGAAGTGGGTGGAGATGGGGTAGGTATTTTGTTGTCATTGTTACGGTTTTTCCCATAGGGAGCGTGAGCTTGCTAGACAGTGAAGTGAGAAATCACCCCAGGCAGGATGGCCATGCTGCAATCCCTTCTCCTCCACTCTCCTCCTGGAATTGTGGGTATTGCATGTGACCAGAGTGACTATCAAGCTATGAGGTCCATGGGGATCAGCAGGTGGCGTGGTGGTTAAGGTGTTGGATATTCCCACATGGTCAACCCTGGTTCAAGTCCTGGACCTGGTGGCTTGCTTTCTCACTTTCTCTCTCTCTCTCTGTGTCTCTCTGGTCAAAATAAAATAAGTAAATGAATAAATAAAATTTAAAATAATAATAAAAAAAGAAGCTATGAAGGCCAGAATTCAGATCACAGTTGGCTACGTGGGAGTCTAGCACCTTAACCACCACACCACCTGCTGGCCCCTCTGACAGGCTGTTTTATAGATTATTACTATTTTTTTTAAGAGAGATTTTTACTATAGGGGTACATGGGCTCACTGGAAAGACAGAAAGTGAAAAATCACCCCTGCCAGGGTGAAGGCAATCCCCTCTCCTTCACTCTCCTCTTGGGATTTTGGGCATGCATGCACATGTGCCGGGCTTGAATTTTAAGCCGCTGGCTCTGGGACTTAAACAGCGGTTGACCATGTGGGATTACAGCAACCTAACTATTACGCCATCTACTGGTCCCTGACAGATGATTTAAGGAAGCAAAAATTCTTGCCACAAAGAGGGTGGGATGGAAGCAAGGGCAGAGCAGGGACCTCAGGGAAGCAGGAGTGTGCAAGGCTGGCCAACAGGAGGCTCTGCACAGCCTGGGAGGGCACGTGAGGTCTCTGAGGGTCCAGAATGTTTCTAATTCTACTCATCAGGAAGCTGACATGCAGAGGGGCTAAGTGCCTTCTTCAAGGTCCCAGGGCGGGTCTGCGTGCTCCCCCCTCCCCACCCCGCTGTGGTCAAGATGCTCCATCCACGCAGACGTACCCCAGCTTGTAATCAAACGAACGCGTCTCATTCAGGATTTCCCCTCCGCTCTCAAGTTCGTTGATTTGCCTCTCAATTTCATAGTCTGAAAAAAAAAAATACACAGTAACTCAGTATCCTGTTTTGATGATATCTTTCACCCAGGCAAGCACTAATTAAAAACCTTTCTCAATCTTTAAGTCAAAAAATAACGGACAGGAAGGCTGTTGATAAAAATCCTCCCCTTATTGCCGCATTTCCTCTTCCTGCCACCACAGAATGTGGATACTGGGAAGAGTCTTGGAGGGCCCTGCTCCTTCGTTTTTCAAAGACTTGGCTGCAGCGAGGTTAAGCCACCCAGCACGGTTCGCACGGCCCCGCAGACGCAAGGCTGTGCCGGGTACCTGGGGCTCCCGACTCCAGACCTCGGCGGCTGCGTATCCAGAGGTCTTACCCTGAGATCCACGGATGGGCTTCAGAGGGTGCCCGTACCCCCGAATCATATGAAAAAATGGGACTGCATGCACCTGGACCTTCTGTGGAGAGCAGGTCTGGAGTTGTCAGTGTATTTTCAAAGGGACTTGTGACCCCGAATGAAGCCCTGCCCCCTGACCTCCAACAAGGCAGTCGTGGCCATGGCAGCATAATTGCCGCGGATGGGAAGAGCTTGGGCCTCCCCGACTCCCACTCTGCTAAGCCTGCCTTCCCTTGGCCACGCCCATGCTCCTTATTTGAGCTGCTAGCCCCAGGAACCCCCAAACCCATCAGCTGGGCTGCCCGTCTCCCCGCCCATCCTCCCTGGCTGCCCTGAGATGGCTAGGAGGCCGAGGTGGGGAGAACAGTGGGGTGGAAATGACAGGCTTGGGGGCGCGAGTCCATGACAGCACAGCCTCAGGTCCTTGGTCTGAATCAGCACCCAGGCAGGATTTGCTCTCACAGGTTGCTCCAAAGGGCACCCGTAGACTGCTGAAGGTTAGGAACAGCCCCAAACATGCCACCGGGCTCCTTCAGGCTCACGATGGGCCAGTCTAGGTGAATCTGGGTGCTGTCTGCTTCCAGGTGACCGCCATTTCCGTTCAGAACAGTCCCCACCAGCACGACACCTGCATGGCGCCGTGGGACCTTCCCCTCTGGTTCCACATTCCTCCTTCACGACCTTGGGCTGTGAGGTTCTTCCCTGACTCCAACCCTTCGAGGCTTCAGAACCACAGATGCGCCCCCCTCCTGGACACAGAGGAGCTCGCCCTCCACAGTCTACGCTCACGCGGGCTTCCCCTCCCCTCCTCCCACAGGGCATGCCTTGGACCACTGTGATGCCTTTCTTCCAGAAGTCCGTGGACTCCGTGTCTTCACTGAGGCTGGCTGGTCATTTCTGTTCGGGGTAATTAGGTTTACATGAGACTAGAATCATCTTTTTTGCACTGGGTGTCTTCTTGACAAGACCCAGGGCTATTTAAACGTGTTGGCTACGGCGACATCTTGGCAACACGCTCAACTGTCTTACGCTGTGCACTCTGGAAAGGGATACGCTTTAAACTCCATCCCTTCCTCCTCCTTTCTTTCCCTCTAGATATCTTTGATTTTAAGACAATGATTAGTGGAGCCAGCAGGTGGTGTAGTGGTTACAGTGCTGGACTGCCACAAGGCCAACTGTGGTTCAAGACCCAGACCTGGAGGCTTGAAATCATGCTGCTGTGTGTACGTGTGGGTGCCCAAGATCCCAGGAGGAGAACGGAGAAAGGACTGTGGCAAGGCCACCTCCCCTGGGGGATGATTTCTCACTTTCCTTCTCACTGTCTCTTTTAGAGTAGCACATGAGCCCTATGGCAAAAACCTAAAAAACAAAACAAACAAAAAAACCCTACCTATATATATACAGTTGTCAGAAAAATTATGACACATTTTTGCACAGAAAAATACGTCATGGCTTTTCTTTTCTTTTTTTGTAGAGGTTTATACTATAGGGCGTGCATGCTCGCCAGAAAGAGAGAGAGACAGAGAGACAGAAAGCGAGAAATCATCCCCCAGGGAGGATGGCCACGCCGCAATCCCTTCTCCTCCATTCTCCTCTCGGGATCTTGGGCACACACGCACATGCACCCGGCGTGAGTTTAAGCCACTGGATCCGGGATGCGAACCGCGGTCGACTACATGGAAGTCCAGCGACGTAGCCATTACGCTAACTGCTGGTCCCTGTCCTGGCTTTCCAAACAACCTAATATATCGTTAGTGCTCTGAGACACGCCCCCCCCCGGGACTCAGTCATCGACTTTGACAGGACTGCCCCAGACGCTTATCTGCCAAACCATCTTATCTTTATTATTATGTATGTTCTCCATCAGGGAGATACCCAGCGTTCTGGTGGAACCCATACTCGACCGCACAGGCTCGTGTAACCTACTGGTTAACAAGAGGAAAAAGGAGAAAAAATATCATGGCCAATTAGGTCATGCCATGGCCAATCTAAAATCACAGGACTTTATAAAGTTCAGGCTGGTTAGAAAAAAAGTGTGATAAATGGCAAAAGACAGCTGCAATATTTTGCAGATCCTTCCATAAAAAGGTGGAGTCTATTTCCCGTCTCTGGATGCAAGTTGCTCTGAGCTGAATCTGCTTTGACGAGAATGTGTTCGAGGTTCCACTGCGGATTCTACAGTTTCAGACTCACGAGGCTGTGAGCATTCCTCCTTCATCCTCCTGGAAAGCTCCCACTGCCAAAAGGAAGGCCTATGCTAAGCAAGGGAATGAAGAACGACCATGTGGATGGAGAAGCCTCCCAAGACATGCAGCACCGAGACCCCAACATGTGAGCTAGGTCTGTTCAGACCTTTGTTTCTGCAGACCTGCCGTTTCCGATGCTGCATGAGTGAGCCAAGACAGGACCAGCAAAGAACTGCCCGATTCACAGAGCTACGAAAACAAAAGCAGTTACATGCAAACCACTGTGTGTTGGGGTGGTTTGTTACACAGCGAGAGATAACTGATACAAAGAAGCATATCAGAAATAAAAGCAGACATTAACCTATGGCTTTGGCCAAAAACCTAAAGCTGTTGAGATTCTTCACTTCGGTCCGAATGCCCAAAGGTTCTCCAGGATGGTGCACAGATATATTGGCGTCCACTCTCAACTGGCCCTCTGGAAGGAGAGAAAGAGACAAGTCTTAATGAATTCTTTGAAGCAACATGATCTTTTCACGCTGAGGGGCTGTCAAGGTAAGTGGTATCTAACCCTACTTGCTGTTCAGTGATAACCACCATCATACGTGACCAGCAGTTCTGTCCACTTACAAGGTAAGGCATCTGAGGTGTGTGCATGTATGAAAGGTCTTCAAAAAGACTATGGAAAGGGCCAGCCAGTGGTGTGGTGGGTAAGGCACTAGATTCCCACATGGCCGAGCATGGTTCAAGTCCCAGACCTGGTGGCTTAGAAAATATGCTGGGTAGGAACCAGCAGTGAGCGTAGTGGCTATGTCGCTGGACTCCCACGTAGGCGACTGCGGTTCGCGTCCCGGACCCGGTGGCTTAAAATTCACGCCAGGCGCGTGTGCGTGCATGCTCAAGATCCCGAGAGGAGAATGGAGGAGAAGGGATTGTGGCGTGACCATCCCCTGTGGGGGGTGATTTCTCACTTTCTGTCTCTATGTCTCTCTCTGCCTGTCTGGTGAGCGCATGTGCCCTATAGCGAAAACCTCTCAAAAAAAAAAAGAAAGGAAAGAAAAGAAAATACGCTGGGTGCACATGAGTACACGCCCAAAATCCCAAAAGAAGAATGGAGGAGAAGGGATTGCAGCACTGCCATTCCCTCGGGTGGGAGTGGGGGTGGTGTGTGATTTCTCAGTTTTATTCTCTGTCTCTTTCTGGTGAGTTCATGCACTGTGTGACAACAACCTAAAATAAAAATTTTAAAAGGCTGTGGAAAAAATGGAATTAAAGTGCATGTTTATTTTGGCAAAAATTTTTTTGAAATCTGTGCACAGTATTTTCATAATATGCATTTTCCGTGAGCTTTCTGAACACCCCTCCTACACCTGTGTGGGTGTGTGTGTGTGTGCACATGTCCACGTGCAGAGGAAAAGTCGAACATACCAGCTGGGAGGACTCACTCTTTTCATGCTCCATGGGAAAACCAGCACTATCTAAATGGAGATTTACTCTGCAGTTGAACTCTGAAATTTTTTTCACAGTGTCAGAGCTGGGTTGAGGGGAAAGGCCTCAAAAATGATTATCTGATAACCCTACCCTGTTTTCCAATGGAAAGTGGATTTTTAACAATGACTCCGACTCCGGGAGATTTCTAAGAGAGACCTTGAGAATTTACAGCTCAAGGGCAAAAGCCGAACCCTGGGCTTTCTCCCTCCTCCTTCCTCCCTCCTCTAGGTACTGTAATAATCTCTTCCTTCCACAAACATGACTCTGAATCCTCTCTGATTGCTGCATGAATTTGTGACAGCCAAAAGACGGTGCTGTTCTGAAAGAGGGAAGTCTGCAGTGGGACTTGCGGGGGGGGGGGGTTGCGCCGGTTCTGAAAGAGGGAAGTCTGCAGTGGGACTCAGAGCGGGGGGCTGCCCCTACCCGGCAGACCTTCTCTGACCCCGAAAACCCCTTCAGATCTGGAGCCAGAGCTCCTTAAGAATCAGGTGATTTACAGACAGGACTAAAAGGTTCTTAGGGAAAAGGAGGAGGTAAAAATCCCAAGACAAATAGAGAGACGAAGGTAAGAAATAATCGCATTTTGTGGCCTGCAAAGCCAAGCTCAGATCCTCTGTTCTCCGGTTTCATTTACAACGCTTAAACAGAACAGAAAAAGAGGAGACAGAATGCTAGAGTTGACTTTCCTACGTATGTTTTCAAGTTAAAAAATAACCTACCAGGGCCAGACGGTGGCACGGCGGTAAAACGTGGTGTTCTGAGACTCGATCCATGAACCTTCATGGGAGGTTCTGGGTCTGGTCCAGAGGCCTTGAACACGCCAGGCACACGAGCGCCCACGACCCAGGGCTGGCTGAGCTTGGGAGTGGATGGCCGTGTCTGGACTCTGCTGGGAATCTCTGCCTCTCTGTCTCTCTTGCTCATGGAACAAATAAACTTTAAAACAAGAAATCTGCCAAACGAAGTGCACTGATGGGCTGAGTAAATTCATTTCCCAGATTCCAGAGAAAGCCCGTCAAGTGTAGGTGGATGCCATGCCGTGAAAAGGAGGCCCTTGGAAATGGCTCTCCACCGGCCCCCACCACTGAGCTGCGGGCTCGCTCTTACCCCACATTTGACGCTGTGGCTGGCTGCGCTCGCCCCCCTCCCACTCAGGCCCTCAGGGAAAGGGCAGGGCTCACCCAGCCCATGGCTCCAGTGGCCATGACGCAGACAGTCGGAGACAAGGTGCCTTTCAGCTCAGAGGTTACCCTATCACTGGCGCTGACTTAACACCTTCAGGAAAATTCTGCAGCCCCTTCTTTTCCACCACCCACTGGGCACACTGTGCATAGCCGAGTGGAGAAGCCCAGCTGTCCCTGAGGTGGTCGGACTCTCAGCCTAGGGACCTGAAATCCTCTCCCACTTCTGCTTCCCCAGCCCGTGTCCAACTGACAACCAGACCCTGCACGTCTTCCCTCCGAACGTCCCTCTGTCACCTCCTCTCTGTCTGCTGCTGCTGTCTTATCCAGGCTCAGAACTTCAGGCGCAGGTTACAGGATGCACCCTGATTCGGACCCAGCAGTCACCCACGATGGCTCCCACTCTGACCCTGCTGCAGGACGGTTGTCGTCACTCCTGTCGCTCAAGCAGAGGCAGTTCCCACGGCTCATCTGTCTCCTCTGTGGGATTCTCAAGCCCTCGTCTGGTCCTAACAGATGCGACCCGGGTGTGCCTGGTCAAGAACTCCGCTTCGCTCCGGGGAGTGGCCATGTGCCGCCCCACCGGCATGTTCTGCCTCTCCCATCAACCTCAGCCAGTCCTGCAGGGTCCCACTTCCGCATTACAGCTGCCTCTTCCTATTCAACAGAGACCCTCGGCACTGAACGAGCCTCCACTGGTGGGTCGTCCGAACTGTGGGAAAGTGCACCGTCTACACCACGAGACGTAGCACAGGGCTGCGATCTGTTTGGAATTAACCTTATTTTTAAGATCTGAGGACTGGGCTGGATTTTAAGCCCCTGCTTGCCTTTTCAAGGACTTCTCTCTTGCAGCTATCCCCTCTCCCCCACATCAGTCATTAATCTCTTCCTTGGTGGGAGAGATTTTTTGCTATAGGGTGCATGTGCTCACTGGGGAGACAGAGAAACTGCGAAATCACCCCCTAGGGAGGATGGCCATGCCACAGTCCCTTCTCCTCCATTCTCCTCGTAGGATTCTGGGCATGTATGCACACACTCCTGACATGAGTTTCAAGCCGCTGGGTCTGGGAACTGAACTGTGGTCAGCCATGTGGGAGTCCAGTGCCTGACCACTACGCCACCTGCTGGCCCCCAGTCATTGATCTCTTCCTCAGCCTTCCCACGGACACACACTCCTGTCCCTCAGTACCCATACGGTGCAGTTCAGTTGACCCTCTGTCTCCGTGGGCCCCAGGTTCACGGAGTCAACAGGTCATGGTGGAATTTTCTCAGGTTGGTTGAATCTGCAGAGCCACACACATATACTGCTACTCCCACTAAAGGCCCAAACCCCTAAACCTGTCCCCTGAACCCACGCTCACGCTAGCGGCCGTCCGGCTGTCGTGCCTCTGCTTCTGTTTTCAGCAAGTTCTCTCAAACACACCTGTCTGCCACACAGACGCCTCCACCCTCACCTCCTGCTTCTTCCTGGACATACTCCAGCCTGGCTCTGTGCCCCTCTCTGGGGCTGCCCTTGTCAGAATCACCGACAACCGACTGGCGGCCAAATCCCAAGGACACAGGACATGTTTTAACCTCACCTTCCTGGACACCTTGGACACACGTGACATACCAACTAATGCTTTCCTCCCGAATGGCCGTCCTCTCTCCTGACTTTCCTCCTACTGAACTGGACGCTGTATTTCCCTTTCATCTGCTGGAGATGATTTTCCCTGTTTAAACTCGTCTTTACCTGCACCGTCCCTGTGGCACGTCGATGGTAGAGTGGAACGATGCGTGGACAACGCCGTCATTTCTCTTGGGCCCCGACCTCTGAGTTCACGCCTGCACCTCCACAACCTACCTGATCATTCCACCTGGAGGTCTCAATGGCAGCTCGACCTCCAAAGCTAAGTCCTGCTCTGTCCCTTCACAGACGTCAGTCTTTGTATCTGAGTTCTAGCTGCGGTCAGTCCGGGAACGAGCCCCACTCCCAGTTCCTTCGACTTCCCTGAAGGCGTCCGTGCTGTCTCCCCGTCTCTCCCCTCCACGCCGACCTGTTAACGGATCCTATTATTTGTGAAAATGTCTTTAGTCGCTCCTCTCCACCCTGGCTGCCCCCAGCACCATCCTCAAGAGCATCACCGCCAGCTGATGCCTGCAAAGGCCTCTCCAGGGTCTCCTGGTTCCTCTTACTTTCCGAATCCACTTCCCACAAAGCAGACAGAGAGGTTTTCTAAAACGCTAACCGGGCTATGCCATTCCCCTGCTTGAAAACCTTTCGATGGTTCCCCCTGAGCTGGCACAGAAATCTGAGCATGCCCTGGTTATCCACGCTCTGCCCCGGGCCCACTCGCAGGGTTCCAGCTCAGGCCGCTGCTCCCTGGGGTTTCCAGACAGTGGCCTTCCGCTCCCGCGGGGCAGAGTCTGAGCTCTTTCTCCTCTCGGGCCCCTGCTGCACGGGTTCCTGGGAGGCTGGCCCTCGAGCTCTGCACTGGCTGGGCCATGAAGCATCTCATCAGATCGTAAGCAAATGACACCTACTCGGAGGGGCCTGAGAAAGCAGTGTCGTCACCGTCCAGCGTTACTGACTCACAGCACCACACTGACCTCCTTGAGGCATGTATTACTGTAATTATTTGGCTAACGTATTCAGGAACGTGAGCTTTATGTGACAGCAACGACGTCTTTTTCAGAACCTGGAGCTGGCCCGCCCACACGGTGACTGCTCAGTAAACCAATATATTATTCAAAGACGGATGCCCAAACTCTGGAGTTTTCCTAAGCGGTGAGGAAGCCCAGTGGTTTCTGTCTCCCAGCAGGGTCCTGAACAGTTCTAAAACTCTGTCTGAAGAGGACTAAATCCACAGTCGGAATGAGCTGCAAGGCCCAGTAAGCCCAGCGGACCACCTCCAGAACACGCCGCGCTCTGCTCATGCAAATCTCAGTACTCGGGAGACCATCGTCCTGAACTCGGGGCACCCTGAACGGGACCGCTCCTACTATTAGAAAAACGAAGCTCTCTTTTGCAATTTAGAATTCTAATTTGGAAGAGGAATAAAAGCATCAATTTTAGTATTTCTCAGAGAAGACCGTACTACATAAATGTCTGAGAGGAATCATTTAGTATCCTGCAGTGTTGAAAGCGAGTTCGCCAGCCTGGATTCAAATATAGTATCAAACATGAACAAAAGACAGTCTATCCGGTGAAGACAAAATATCTTTTAAACAAATTAGGTTCAATTGCCTGCCATGCAAAAAAGCCCTACAAGCCAGGTGTACTTCGGAGCCCCGTGCTGCACCGCCGAGGGAGGGCTTTCACACACACACCCCGAGAGGCCTATCAAGCTCCAGTTCCATCTTCTAGAGGCAGGGATTTGTAACAGCAAAACTAGAAAACTGCACCATGGAGCGCTTGGATATAACATAGTTACATCTCTCTCTCCAAAACACATTCGCACAACGGAGGCCTAACGTCAGGAGAGAAAACTGTTTCCGCGAGCAGCAGGGGCCTGAGGGTTTGGTGGAAGGTCTGTGCAGCCATCTCATTCCGACCGCTGGACGCTTTCCAAAACTTGAACGAAAAGCTTTGACAAGTAAAACAACACCGACAATTTCACCGACGGTGTTTCACAAAGCGTATTCACCCAGCTGAGTGGCGAGGCCATGAAGTGGTACTAATTACTGTTAGTAAGAGCGCTACCGTATACCGAGCACAGCCCCTGGACTGAGTCTCCCGGGCATTAGTACATCCGCGTCCTACGGTACAGCTGTAACGACCAGGCCGCCTAGACGGCCCCGCGGCGTTTCCAACTCCACATATGCAATGCACAGTTCCGCGTTTTCTCCCATCAAGAGCTTCCTCCTTCTCCAGCAGCCCCGCTCTGACACCGAGGACTTTCTTTCCTTTCCAGTTTCTTCCTTTCTGCTTCCATACACGACCATCTGGGGACTTCTGTAAGCGCGGAAGGGAGGCTCAGAGAAATCTGGTGACTCGCTCAGGGTCTGACAGCCCCGGGCCGGTGCCAGAGAGCCCTTGGCATGCACGCTCTGCTGCCACTAAGGGGCACCGATGCCGGTCCTGACATGGCCGTGGCTGCCCCTGGGAAGCAGGTGATCGCACAGCTCAAGAAAGAGCGCCATGGGTCAGCGGGTCAGACACGCCTGGGCTCCGATCCCAGCTCTTCGCCTCTCGTGAACTGTGGGCAGACGACCTGACGCCATAAGCTTCTGTTCCTCCCCTTACAGCACCACCTCTCTCTCGGTGATCTCGTAAAATTATAATGAAATAATAAAACGCTTTTCAAAAACAGGTGTGTGCCGCCTCCATGGCCTGGTGGTTAAGTTCCGCTGGATCTCACAAGGCCGACTGCGCAGTTTGAATTCTGGCATGGGGGCTTGAAAAACACGCCAGCCAGGCATGTGTGTGCATGCCCCAAATCCCAACACAGTGGGGACATGTTAGAGAAGGGATGATGGTGTGACCATACCCCGTTGGGGGATGCTTTCTCCCTGTCTGTCTGTCTTTCTCCCTCTCTGGTGAGGGCACACACCCTGCTTGGGCCAACAGGTGGCGTGGTGGTTAAGGTACTGAAATTCCCACGTGGCCGACCACAAGTTCGAGTCCCGGATCTGGCGGCTTGCTCTCTCACTCTCAATCTCTCTCTCTCTCTGGCAGAACTCATGTGAAAAAATAGTAATAATAAATAAGTTAAATAAATAATTCTTTAAAAAAGAAAGCTTAATGAACTGACATCATGTATATGAACAGTTCAGATGGGTAGGTACTCTCATGGTTGAAGCTGTCAGTACATCTACTTCTGTATACACTGAACTCAAGGAGCTGCTGCGAGGGCCTCGACTGCGGCAAATGCTGCCCACTGCGGAGGAAAGGCCTGGGAGCCCAGGCTGAGCTGGACCATGCTCGTCAGCAACACTACCGGGAGCAGCACTTCACACTTAGTCCCAAGAGCACCCTGGGTGCCCACCAGCCTTCAGTGCCATGTGCTCAGAGTGGCTTTTTTTTTTTTTTTATTTGCTATAAGACACATGCACTCACTGGAAAAAACAAATATATATATAGAGAAACTGAGAAAGCACCCCCTCCCCTGGATGGATGGCCACACTGCAATCCCTTCCGCTCTTGGGATTTGGGTACGCATGCACAGCACCCCACATGTCCCTCAAGCCACTTGGTCCAGGACTTCTACTGCAGTCGGCCCCGGGATGCAGACACCTTAACCACCACACCACTGGCTAGCTAGTCGGCCCCGGGACGCAGATACCTTAACCACCACACCACCGGCTGGCCCTGGGGCGGCCCTCCTTGCCAAGGCTGCAGTCCAGCGCCAACATGGTGTTCCCTCAGTGGTGAGACGGAAGAACGAGCAGAGCGGTTAGGGCTCATCAATGCTAACAGGTCCGAGAAGCTGGCCCCTGCAGACTCCAGGCAGACCCCAGCCCTCCCACCCCATGCACTTCAGAACCACCAGAGCCCATAGGCTTCTATGCTGAAAGCAGCACTCTTAGATTTATGTTATTTAAAAGAAACAAATAGTGTCATAACAAAATGAGATTTAATGAACACTCCCAGCTGTCACTGACTTGATGAGTTCTTGCCATTCCAGCTTCTCTCTTGGCAAGGACCCAGATGGGACTATTTCTCAGCTAACAGGTGGCCTGTGTACTATTCCTTGGGGGAGTGGGAACCGTAGCTACTTTGGAAGAATACAATGATAAAAAAAACTTTTTTAAAGCAATAGAGAATCAATGCTTGGTGCATACAGGGAGAGCCGCACAGGCTGCCCAAATTTCACCTCTTTTTATTTTAAGATTTATTTTTTTCCATGAATGAAAGAAGCAGACAGACAGCACCCTAACGTGGTGCTGATGCCATGACCCACTCCCATTCTCAGCCAGCCCCAGATCAACGGCACACGTGTGCCCAGGGTACTCAGAGACATCTCTGGACTTGAACCTGGAACCTTCCCTCGTGAGACTGCCCTGCAGAATGCTGCATCTTCTGCTGCACCACCATTTGCAGCCCCTATATTTCATTTTTATTCTGTAAGTGAAAAAGCGGTGTGGGCGGGAACTCTAAAACGAGCTTCCATCCTCTGAAGCAGAGCCTCGTTCCTATGGAGTAGACCTACGAGCTTCGGTGCCACTCAGACGCATGTAGCTGGGTTCTTCCGGTCTTTAGCTAACACACACATCTGCCTTCAGGTTCAGCTTGGACCAGCACGCGACTGTTTTGTTTTTATTTTTGAGAGGTTTCTGTGAGCATATGCATTCGCCAAAAAGACAAATAGAGACAGAAAGTAAAATAAATTACTCCTCCCCCCCCAGTGGATGGTCATGCTGCAACCCCTTCTCCTCCGTTCTGCTCTCGGGATTTGGGGCACACACACATGCACCTGACCTGAGTTTCAGGCCACCATGTCTGGGACTAGAACTGTGATTGTCCATGTGGGAATCCAGCGATTTAACCACTATGCCACCTGCTGACTGCCCCCAGCACCCTGGTCTTACAATCTGTTGCTTATGAAATGTCCTCTGTGATCAAAGTGACACTGCAAATGCCAAGTCCCTCTGTAACATGCAAGTATTGGGCATTATGTGAAAAGACACAGGAGACGGGATCAGGAACCAGCAGGGAGATGAACGTCATCGCCGAGGGGAGGTACTGGGCACCGACGCTGACCACAGGGCTGTGCTGTGAAGGCCACCGTGCGTTCAGAACAGGCATCCTGTCCCCACTCCACCAGGGAGTGTTCTGAGTGTGGCAGAAGGTTATTCAAAGCCCCGGGGAACTGAAATGAAAAATTCTCATTAAAAAATGGAATGAAAGGGACCAGCATTGGTGTAATGGCTATGTCGCTGGACTCCCATGTAGTCGACCACAGTTTGAGTCCCAGACCCGGTGGCTTAAACTCACACCGGGCGCGTGTGCGTGCGTGCGCAAGATCCCAAGAGGAGAATAAAGAAGGGATTGCTGCGTGGCCATCCCCCCTGGGGGGTGATTTCTCGCTTTCTGTCTCTCTGTCTCTCTCTGTCTTTCTGGTGAGCGCACACGCCCTATAGCAAGAACTTCTCCAAAAATAAAATAAAATAAAATAAAATAATTAAAGAACAATTTCAGGGGACCAGCAAATGGCAAAGTTACATAGTTACAATGTTGGACTCCCATGTAGTTGACCACGGTTCAAGTCCTGGATCCAGTACCTTAAACCTCACTCCAGGTGCCTGTGTGTGCATGCCCAAGATCCTGAGAGGAGAATGGAGAAGGGATTGTGGCATGGCCATACCGCTGAGGGGGTGATTTCTCATTTTCTGGCTCTCTGTCTCTCTCCGTCTCTCTGGTGAACACATGCCCTATAGCAAAAATCCCTCTAAAAACAAAACAAAAACAGAGCACGTTCAGGGCCAGCCTAAAGCATACTGATAAGGGAGGCTGGATCCCATGCAGTCGACCACAGCTTAAACCCTGGAAGTGATGGTTTACACCAGGCACATGTGCATGAATGCCCAGAACCCCAACAGGGTAGGAGAGGTGGAGGCGAAGGGACTGTGGCATGACCACCTTCCACTGAGGGTGAGTTCTCCCTTTCCTTCACTCCGCCCAGTGAATGCGTAAGCCCTGTGGCAATTAAAAAAATATATAATGAGTTCATTCTGGTACCAAAAAAAACTTTTGAAATGTACACATAGGTTTTTATAAAACACGTTTTCCATGAATTTTGTGGAAAACCCTTCCTATTTCCAATGAACTTAAGATTTTATCCCAACATTAAGGTTTTGTGTGATCATAATCTTGGCTTGGAGTCAACTCAGCCATATGTGGATGAAAACTCTACAAGCGATGGAGGAGAGACCCACAGGAGAGGCAGCAGCTGGCCACCAGCACTTTCCGAGCAGAAGGCCCTAACCAAGAGCCGCTCTTGACAAACGCTGAGCCTTCTTCCTGAGAAAGATGAAACTGCTGAGAGCCCGTATCTCATTGATCCTCGCAGCCTGGATGTGAGAGGCTGGTGGAAAGATCTGGTCTTTGATTCCTCGCCTCACACTCGAGAGTTTGTGTGTGTGTTTATTTTTGGCTTGGGGCTCAGAAAAGAATCTAAGGAAAATTCTAAAGAAAATAAACAGGGTGTAGAAGGCTGTACAAGGATATAAACGACCCCAATACAGCACAGCTGAGGGCAGAGAACAGACCAGTCGGAGGATACCTGGCCAGCGACGGGAGGAGGGAAGGGAGGCGGGCACTGCGTCGGGGACCTACCTGCCATGTTCGCCTGGCTGGTCCCCAGGGCTTGAAGTATCAGCTGCAGCTCCCTGACGGCGGTGGCCGCCTCGTCCCCACAGGACATGTCGGGCTCCAGGACCACTTCCAGGAGGCCAACTCCTGCCGAACAGAGCCAGAGTCAGGCTGCCGGGAGCTCTCAGTCTCGGGGGCGGGCGGGTGAGGCTGCAGGCTCAGAGAAGCCTGCACGTCACAGATTCCCGCACGTTCTACTCTGGGTCATCTCCCCCTTCCCTCCCACTTTGGAATTTTTAACTTCCTATCTTTTCTTTTCTGTTTTTTTTTTTTTTTTCTTTTCTTTTTAATGTCTGCTTAATATATCCACAATTGGGCCATGACTAGGTGGACGATCTGTCTCATCTTCAGGGTGACCTGTGAGCAGGCCGGATGGCAACCACAGTGCAAGCCCTGCTCTCTCATCAGCCACACCAAGGCCAAGGCTGGTATCCTGCTCTGTACCTGCCAGGCTCCTGGGCCCGCTTCTCCTAACTGGCTTAGGAAAATTCCAGAAGGGGAGAGAGATGCCTAAAACCCATGAACCGTGGGGTGGAGGAAAAGCCATGCAACACTCCAGGCCTACCCGCTCGGTTCAGGTCGACCAGCGTCTGTGACCTCAGGTCGTCGTGCAGGCTCTTCCCGCTGTCCTGCTCCAGCTGGATCTGCTTGACCCTCGCCGTCCTGGTGACCATCTGGTTCCGTGGCTTCCCGAGGCAGACGCTGTACGTCAGGCTCCCATTCACGGCAATCGGCAGCCTCTGCTGGGTGATCTGGTAGCCTGCCTGCACACGGACGAGGCGCAGTGGTCACGGGGCGTCCCGTTTACTATTCCTTTATTATTACCATCATTTTAACTTTTAAAAAATGCTTAAAGAGTTATTTTATTTTACTAATAGTATTATGTTTTATATTTGTGATAGGGACATCAGAGAGAGACAGAGAGAGAGAGAAAGAGAGGGAAGTGAGAAAGCAAGCCTTCGGGACTCGAGCTGTGCTCTGTCATGTGGGAGCCCAGAGCCTCAAGGATCTTGCCACCTGCTGGCCCAATGTAAAAATTTTGACCAGACAGTCTCACTATGTCAGGACCCTCCTGCCTTAGCCTCCAGAGTAGCTGTGAGCCCAGGTGCGCACACTACCCGGCTCCGGAGGGCGACCCACCCATCCAGCCCCGGCCTCTCCAGAGCCTTAGCCTCGCTCACAGCAGCGCGTACCAGAGAAACCTCTGCAGCCCAGTCGACTGCCCCTCTCCATGCCACGCGGCGATAAACTTACCCAAGACGAAAACAAAAGGCAATAAAAAGAGGAAAGAAAACGGGAAAAGGAGAAGAAAGATGAGATTAGGCAACTGCGGCCATAATTTAGCTTGGCTTCTGGATCTTCTCATCACCCTCAGCCTTCCCAGCAGCCCCCACGCCAACGACGCACAGTGAGCAGCATGAATCCCGTCTTCCTCACCCAAGTGCCATCTGGGAGAAGGACAATAACCTCACTGTCAAGGGGCCCTAAGACAGTAATTGAGTGTGTCCATTCAGCCCATTAGCCTATACTCTGCATCTCATTCGTGGGCCCTGCCAGGCCCTCCTCGTTGGGAAATGCTGGCTGAGCACCCGCTCTCTCCTCTCCACACAGCGGGCAGCCGCGGGCACGGTTCAGCTTGCTTTGTTTCTGCTCTTCAAGTAACCCATCACGCCAGCCACCCCGCCGTCTCCACGTCCCTTGCTCTTCTAGCCAGAAAATGCAGGGACACTTGTGCTCAGCTAACGGGAAGCACAGGGTACTGAAATCCTGGGGGATGCTGTCAGGTCTCCCTCACCTCCTTCTCAGGGGAAGAGAGGAATTCCTGTCAATGCACACAGGCAGTGACACATGCGAGAGGCAGCAGGTGGACTCGGCGGAATGGAGACCAGAGAAGGGCAGCCAAACTACCTCAGGCACGTGCAAGGTCCCAGATGCTGCCAGCGTGTCACACACACCAAACCCATGACAACCCTGTGGGGCAGGTGCAAGGCACAGGGACTTACGGGCCTTGTGCACAGCCACACACAGAGCCAGGAAGGGTCGATGTCAGCACCTGAGCTCGGTATCTGCTCCTGTGCTCCGAGTCACTGAGCCTGCGGGGTGTGTGTGTGTGTGTGTGTGTGTGTCACATTTTAACTGCATCGCACCAGCAGGTGGCATGGAGGTTAAGGTGCCGGACCCCAAATGGTGACTCCACATTTCAAGTCTTGGACATGGTGGCTTGAAAATCACGCCGGGTGCATGTGCGTGCGTGA
Organism: Tupaia belangeri chinensis; assembly: GCF_000334495.1. Lineage (NCBI taxonomy): Eukaryota > Metazoa > Chordata > Mammalia > Scandentia > Tupaiidae > Tupaia > Tupaia belangeri. The sequence goes on from NW_006160034.1 coordinate 1,170,297, forward strand.
GAAGAATGGAGGAGATGGCCAGCCCCCTGGGGGGGGTGCTTTCTCACTTTCCCCCTCTCTGTCTCTCTCTGTCTTTCTCTGGTGTGCGCATGCACCCTCTCATGGCAAAAATCTTAAAATAAAAATAATAACTGCATTAGAAACACCAGCAGGCCATGGAGCAGATGCCAGATGCCAGCCTGAGGAATTCCGGTTCCGTAGTTCCGGGGTGGGGCCTCAGAATGAATATTTCCTCCTTTTTTCCCCTGGGGAGATTTTTCCATAGGGTATGTGCACTTGCCAAAGAGACAGAGACAGAAAGCAAGAAATCATCCCCCTAGGGGGTCGGCCACACAATCCCTTCTTCAATCTCCTCCCGGGATCTTGGGCACGCACACACACATGCCTGCCCGCCCGGCGTGAGTTTGAAGTCACCAAGTCTGGGACGTGAACTGTGGTTGGCTACATGGTAGTCCAGCGACATAACTGCTACGCCACCTGCTGGCTCCCGAGAACGACAATGCCTACTCAGTCCTGAGGAGATGCCGATGCCGGGGAGATGGCACTGAGACCCCCACAGGCTAACGCATCTTCTGTGCTGAGCCGGGAAGTCTCAGTTAGGGGACGGGATGTCTCCAGGTGAATACAGTTGCTGGATGAAATACGGGATGCCCACGAAATGTGAATTTCAGCTAACGCAGGAATACAATCCTAGCGTGAGGAGGTCCCACTGCAGTATTCGGCAACACGAAGGTGGGACTCTCTGCACGACGTTCTCCTAGCATGAGGAGGTCCCACTGCAGTATTCAGCAACACGAAGGTGGGACTCTCTGCACGACGTAGGCCAGAAAGAACAGAAAGCTACAGCTCACCAAAAGGCCTCGTTCCAGCCACACACTGCTAAGTCTCCCACCTTAACCAAACTGGTCACCATTTTTAAAAGATGTAGAAATGCAGTTCAATTCTTTTTGTAAAAACAAACTATTTATTGGTTAAGGTGGTTAAGGTGGCTGGATCCTACAGTGAACTTCGCTGCCCGAGTCCTGGACCTGGGGGCTTGAAAAACACGCTGTGTTCATGCGTGCCCAAAATCCCGAGAGGAGAATGGAGAAGGTTATGCCACACGGCCGTTCTCCCCTGGTGGGGGGCAATTTCTCACTTTCTCCCTGTCTCTCTCTCTCTCTCTGGCAAGCACATGTGCCCTATAGCAAAACCTAAAAAAACAAGTAAAAGTAATTATTTTTCTCTTCCACTGAGTGAATGAGAGAGAGAAGAGACACAGCACCCTCGATGGGGTCCTGATGCTGTGACCCACCCCCAGCTTCAGCCAGCCCTGGGTCACGGACACGCGTGTGCAGGGAGGTCTCTGAGCATGAGTCAGCACCCTTCCCGTGTGGCCTGGTCTCACCGAGGGTCACTTTCTCTGGGCCACCATCCGGCCCCCACATGCTTTCCACCTACCAAGTAGAAGTTTCCAGAAAGGCGGGCAGCTGGTGTGAGGTGGGAGGGAGGACGGCGATGCGAGGGGGCAGGAGCTTCTTGTATTTTTCATTGAACTCCATTCTTAGCGTCACCCTCAGAGACGCTCATGTGATCTTCAGTTCAAGGAGGGTGACGTGGAGCAACCTTACCACTGTGGTGTTCCTAAATCTGAAGGAGAGCCCCGAGGCTCTGAGCACAGGGAACCCTACTCCAGGAAGCCCACCCCATGTCTCGGTTCCAGTTCGGATTCATGAAAAACTGGGCCTCATTCACGCTGACGCGGCCTGAGGAAATAACTTTCTAACACTAAGAAAAAAAGCAGGTGGGGCCAGATGGTGGCACAGCGGTAAAATGCAAGGCTCTGGGGCCAGCAGGCAGTGTGGAGGTTAAGGCGGCTGGCTCCTACATGGCAGACTGTACGGTTCAGGTCCCAGACCCAGCGGCTTGAAAAACAAGCCGGGCGCGTGTGGCGATCCTCTCTGGCGGGTGCTTCCTCAGCGTCCCTCTTTCTCTCTGTGGGCACATGGGCCCTAAAGCAAAGCCAGTGAGACAAAACGCCACTGCATGAGGCAGTCCCACGTGGGGCGAGGACCTCTGTGAGCAGCCAGCGTGTCCCACGGGCAGGCCAGCTGGAGGCTTGGGGTACGCTGGGGCATCAAGGCCGTAGGGGTGCCTCTCTGTCTCAGTCTCACTTGCTCATGGAGGAAACCAGTAGGTGGATGTGGAAGAAAAGAGCGGAGCACGGTCCCCTGTGCAGTGCACGCTGCCGTCCTCGCCTCTGCTCACGTCCACTCGTCACTCGTCGGAAGGTGACGACGGCCCCATCGCTGGGAACTCCGACTCAGAGGCAGAGGCTCTCAACCGCCCACAGGGCTGGAGTGGGCATTTACTGCCGCACCAGCCACAGAGACAGCCTCTGTCCTCACAGGCAATCACACTGCACCCCCGGCCACGCTGCGCTGCACAGAGAACCCTGGCTTCTCCTGCTCCTGTCCCCCTAGGAGCGAGCTGCCAGGAGCAGGAGGCCAAGCGAGGAGGGGTCAGGACAGCTGCGTCCAATCCGGTGAGCGTGGGCTGCTGCCTGCATCAGGCTGGACAGGGCTTCCTGCCGAGACAGATGGCACCAGGGGACCCCAAGAGCCGGTCCTCCTCATGCACCCTGCAGGCTGGGTCACCCCGCACGCTTACCGGGAGGTCCGCGTAGAAGTAGTGCTTCCTGTCGAACAAGGACTTCTTGTTGATGTGGCAGTTCAGGGCCAGGCCTGTCATCACGGCCGCTTCCACACACCTCCGGTTGAGCACCTGCGGAAACACGACACGGCTCCCCTCAGAACCTCCGGATGAGCAAATGCCCTCCAACATGGCCGTCCTCACCCAACCCGGCCCGCCAGCTGGCGCGCTCTTAAGCGTGGACAGCTGCCATTCGCAAGCCAGAAAGGACGATGACATAAAACAGACGCAGGTGGCCGTGGGTCCCGCTGGTACTTCATGAACGGCCACGTCAGGGCCCCTCTCCATACCTGGCACCAAGGTCAACAGGGAGACGACCAGGAAAGGCCAGTGGGGTGGCCATGACATAGTCTACACCTAATCTGACTTCTAGGAGGTGGCCAGGGCTGCCCACCACGCTGCCCCTCAGTGAGCTGAGAAGGTGCAAGTGGGACCCGAGAGGCTGCTCTGTGACAAAAAAAACAACGGGCTCCGGAAACTGCAGGGCACAGCTACTTCCTTGGAGCTGGGCCTGGAGAGCAGCTGCGTCCTGGGCGGTAGGTCAGCCCGGCCAGCCCCACTCCTAAAAGCGGAGCTCTGAAGCCCAGCGGGTCCTCTGGATGCCACCCTGCCCCATCAGGAGTGAGGACCAAGATGGCGAGCAAGCTCCCTGGCCCGGAAGCAGTGAGCAGCCCTGAAGGACTCGGGGACTGGAACCGGGCGGGCCACCGGGGAGAACGTGGGGCGGGAGGGCGCGCAGGTCCTGGTGTCAGGCCCAGACCCCACTTCTGCTCTGCACATGGCGTGCCCAGGGGCCTGGGTCTCTTCATCTTCATCCTGGGACCTAATAGCTCCCTTGCAGAGCGGATGCAGTGACAGCTAGAACCTACCTACACCCGCCCCACGGGAGGGACTCAGGAATGGTTCGTTTCCTCACTCGCCTTCGGGGAAGTGTTCGAGGATGTCGTGCTTGCTGACGAAATAGGTTTCTATGTTTTATTAGAATATTGATGATATTCTGTTGTATGCTTACTCTACTCTTAGTTCTACAGATGAAGCTTTCCGGGGAAGCATTTTCACATCTGTCATTTTATTTCAGCCTCGTAAATACAAGGAAGGAATGTGTATGATTCCAGTATTTCGGATAAACGAACACTGGGCCAGTTGGTGGCAGGGTGGTTAAGGCAGCTGGGTCCCATAGGGCCGACTGCGTGGTTCGAGCCCAATACCTGGTGGCGGGCGGAAGACCACACTGGGTGTGTGTGCATGCGTGCCCCAATTCCAAGAGCAGAATGGAGGAGAGGGGACTGTGGTGTGGCCACCCCCAGAGGATGTCCCTCTCTTGCACATGCCCTACAGTAACCTGAAGAAAAAAAAAAAAGAAAAGAAAAAAAAGATAAACTGAGACCAAGAGACGTGCCCACAGCCCGAGTCAGCAGGTGGCAGAGACGGGTGAGGCCCACCGATGGCATCTAGAGGGCGGCAAACAGACTCCTGAGGCTCAGGACCGGCTTTCCAGGCTGGGCTGATGAGTGGAGATCAAACAGAACTTCTTTTTTTTTTTTTTAAAGAGAGATTACAGGGTGTGTGTGCTCGCTGGAGAGAGAGACGGAAAGTGAGAAATCTCCCCCGGGGGAATGGCCATGCCACAATCCCTTCTCCACTCTCCTCTTGGGATTTGGGCATGCACACACACACACACACCCGGCATGAATTTCAAGCTGCTGGGTCTGGGATTTGAACCACGGTCAGCCATGTGGGAGTCCAGTGACATAACCATTATACCATCTGCTGGTCCCAAATACAGAAATTTAAAAAAATAAACATGTATGACAAAGTATGGGTGGCATCCCTAGTCACCTCAATACACAAACCCCTAAAGAAGACCCAAACCAACCTCCCTCTGGATGACTACCTCACAACCCTCTTTGGCAGAAGCCAGGTTCCAAGACGGAGCCATCATTACTCCTATTCGGGGCCTAATAATGCTGTCAGCTTCCAAGACGGAGCCCTCGTAACTCCTACCCGGGGCCTCATAATGCTGTCAGCTCTGCGGCAGGAAAGGGTTTCCAGACGAGACGTGTGTGGGCAACAGGATGCTCTAATTATTGATGCTTTCGCTTCTGGTGCCTGGCACCTGTCTGCATGGTTGCTGCTACACACACAGAGCTGGTGTGGGATCCTGCCAGGTCCCAGCCTGGCGCTCCGGGTCTAGGCACACAGG
>NW_006160034.1:1175586-1211241 GCF_000334495.1 Tupaia belangeri chinensis
AGTCGACCATGGTTCGAGCCCAATACCTGGTGGCGGGCGGAAGACCACACTGGGTGTGTGTGCATGCGTGCCCCAATTCCAAGAGCAGAATGGAGGAGAGGGGACTGTGGTGTGGCCACCCCCAGAGGATGTCCCTCTCTTGCACATGCCCTACAGTAACCTGAATAAAAAAAAAAAAGAAAAGAAAAAAAAGATAAACTGAGACCAAGAGACGTGCCCACAGCCCGAGTCAGCAGGTGGCAGAGACGGGTGAGGCCCACCGATGGCATCTAGAGGGCGGCAAACAGACTCCTGAGGCTCAGGACCGGCTTTCCAGGCTGGGCTGATGAGTGGAGATCAAACAGAACTTCTTTTTTTTTTTTTTAAAGAGAGATTACAGGGTGTGTGTGCTCGCTGGAGAGAGAGACGGAAAGTGAGAAATCTCCCCCGGGGGAATGGCCATGCCACAATCCCTTCTCCACTCTCCTCTTGGGATTTGGGCATGCACACACACACACACACCCGGCATGAATTTCAAGCTGCTGGGTCTGGGATTTGAACCACGGTCAGCCATGTGGGAGTCCAGTGACATAACCATTATACCATCTGCTGGTCCCAAATACAGAAATTTAAAAAAATAAACATGTATGACAAAGTATGGGTGGCATCCCTAGTCACCTCAATACACAAACCCCTAAAGAAGACCCAAACCAACCTCCCTCTGGATGACTACCTCACAACCCTCTTTGGCAGAAGCCAGGTTCCAAGACGGAGCCATCATTACTCCTATTCGGGGCCTAATAATGCTGTCAGCTTCCAAGACGGAGCCCTCGTAACTCCTACCCGGGGCCTCATAATGCTGTCAGCTCTGCGGCAGGAAAGGGTTTCCAGACGAGACGTGTGTGGGCAACAGGATGCTCTAATTATTGATGCTTTCGCTTCTGGTGCCTGGCACCTGTCTGCATGGTTGCTGCTACACACACAGAGCTGGTGTGGGATCCTGCCAGGTCCCAGCCTGGCGCTCCGGGTCTAGGCACACAGGCTGAGGCCGCCCCGAGCCTGCTCCTCCTGGGGCTCCTCGCCCAGGCCTGCTCCCTTCTCTGCCAGTTCTGCCCGCTGTTCTCTCTCGCTTACAGATCCGACCTGCGCCTCTGAGGCCGACCTGCCTCCTCCTTCCAGGCCTGAAGCGAAGCCAGGTTACCTTCAGCTTACTTCAGAGCACACACAGTCGACTATGAGTGCTGGCCCCGCGAGGAGCACGGAGGTGTGGGTGATCACGGCCTCTTAGCGTGTCCGCGTGTGCACAATGGCACACAGGCTCTTGATCAACCATCAATTTCCCAGGAATAAGAATGCAGTAAAACACACAAACATGAGAACGATACTGAAGAGACTTTAATCTTTTTTTGATGATTTAGAAGGCTGGGAGCACTTCAGGGTCAGGATGCTGAGCATCAATCACCACCACCCCGCAGCTGCACAGAGGGGCTGGTAAACAGAGCACCAGTTAAGGGGATGCCAAGGAGAGAGGATTTATGATCACCTTAGTCAAGCTGCTCGCGACGGATGGAGGTCTGGGTCAGCACGTTCTGAGGACAGAAGACGGAACTGGAAAATTCGACTGGGGCTGCCTTCGTTCTAGCAAATGTCGTACATGCCCGTAACGTACTAAACATTAGGGACACAGAGACCAGATGGAGTCCGTCCCTGCCCTCGGGGAACCTGCAGCGGCGACACCAAGCTGCCGGCATCGCCCTCGTCCTTTTCGACCTCGTCTTCATACTAGGGGGATCCTGCTAAAAATGCAACCTGCTCTCCTGCTGTCTAACTTCCTCAATGGCTCCCAATGTCCCCATGATAAAGGCTCAGCTCTTCCATGAGCCAGCTTTTCCCGACAGATTTAATTTCACCTCTTACCATCCTCTGACCCCAACACTGACAGTCTAATTCTATATAAACCACGCTGACCTCCTGACCCTCCCTACTCTTATTATCTCACTGAGATATCACCACCTCTGAGAAGCCCTCATTGCTTTTTATTTATTTATTTATTTATTTATTTATTTATTTAGGTTTTTATCATGGGTGCATGCACTCACTGGAGAGAGACAGAGACAGAGAGAGGGAAAGTAAAAAAAAATCACCCCTCCCCCCCAGGGAGATGGCCATGCCCTAATCCCTCCTTCTCTGTCTCTTCTTGGGATTCTGGGCATGCAAGCACATGAGCCTGGCATGATTTTCAAGCCGCTAGGTCTGGGACTTGAAACATGGTCGGCCGCGTGGGAGTCCAGGGCCCTACCACGGCACCATCTGGTGACCCCGAGGTCCCCTTTCCTGTCATTTCTATGCACCTTGTCTACATCTGTGCTCCTGTCACAATAGAGTGAGTCTGTTCGCATCCGTCTCTGTGCAAACGTAAGCGTCATGAGGATGGGAACCCTGTTCATCTGTGCATCTCTGGACAGCCCCGAAAACTGTTGGTGCTGGGTTAATGTGGGCTGACCTCAAATGGCATCAGGGGACGGTTCGGTGACGCTGCAATGCCCGGGTCTCCTCTGCGCTATTACCTGCCTCGTGCTGGTTTCCAAACTGGCCTCTGAGAGTACACTGAGGTGGTAACTGACCTTGTGACGTGATCAAAGAAGTACCCTGACTCTCAAAAGACTAGCTTGACTGGAAGAGAGCAAGTTCCAGAAGGTTCTCTGCAATGAACAAGGATCTCAGTCTTAGAGAGAGGAGAACAAGGATCCTTGGTAGCCCCACTGCACGCCTCTCTCAGCCGAGCCTCCAGGGACCTGGATTTGGCTTCAGGAATGTCACCTGTGAGTGTTTACCCTGTGCTGGCCCCGTGTCGGGGGGTGCTATGCACATCACATGCATCTGCCATTCAGGCCTCTCAGCAATAATCCTAGGGCAGATGCCATTACGATCCTGTGGCCAAGGTGACACAAATGACAAGTGGCAGAGCAGGAAGGCAGAGCCCAGAACCCAGGCTCTCCACCACTGTGCTCCACCTTAAATCTTCAAAGAACAACACATGTCAGTTCTAGCAACCTAGAGTACCGCACCAGGTCAGGACGGCAGAGCGTGCCGCAAACCAGAGCCTGCTGCAGTAGCTCAAGGCAGATCCTGTACCCAGGGCTTCCTCCTTGTCCCTTCCCACCTACCCCTATCTCCCTGCTGGGTGCTTGCAGACAGTGAGCTCCCGCCAGAGGCAAGTGCTTGAACCTTGGGGAACAGCAGCACAGGGTCCACACAGGGAGGGCGTGGTAACGGGTGGGGTCACCGCTCCTCCCATCAGAGGGCATTCTATGGCTGGCTTCTGAGGCCCTTACCACAAGTGCTCATAAAACAGCTGATCGAGTGACAGGCTCCTTAGGTCTTTTGTTTCATCAGAAAATGAGAAAGCTATGACTGGGGGCCAGTAGGTGGTATGGTAGTTAAGCTGGACTCCCACATAGCTGACCACGGTTCGAGTCCCAGACCTGGCAGTTTGTTTTCTCACCTTCGCTTGCTCTCTCTCTCTCTCTCTTTCTCCCTCTGGTGAGTGCATATATCCTATAGAAAATTTTAAAATAATAATGATAATAAGAAGTAAAACTAAATAAGTAATTCTTTTTTTAAAAAAGTTGGGGTCGACAATAACAGATAAGGTTGGGATGCGATCAGTACACCATGGATGGCCAGCACAGTTCATGACTAGTGGGGAGGTGAGGCAGATATCGCAGCCAGGAAAAGGAAATTAGGGTAGTGAGGGGGAGCAGGGGTGCATGGTTTTTAAAATTTATAAAACACGGGGGGACCAGCAGACGGTGTAGCAGTTACATCTCATGTGGGAGACATGGCCAACTACAGTTTGAGTCCAAGACCTGGTGGCTTGAAAATCATGCTGGGTGTGTGTGTGTGCTCAAGATCCCAGGAGGAGAATGAAGGAGAAGGGACCATGGTGTGGCCATTCCCCCTAGGGGGGGGGGGGATTTCTTTCCTTTTTTTTTTTTTTGAAGAAGTTTTTGCTTTAGGGCGCGGGCAAGACAGAGAGAGACAGAGAGACAGAAAGTGAGAAATCACCCCCCAGGGGGGATGGTCACGCCGCAATCCCTTCTCCTCCACTCTCCTCTCGGGATCTTGGGCATGCACACTCACACACCTGGTGTGAGTTTAAGCCACCGGGTCCGGGACGCGAACCGCGGTCGACTACGTGGGAGTCCAGCGACATAGCCATTACGATAACTGCTGGTCCCTCTGGGGGGCGATTTCTTTCCCTCTCACTGTGCGTGTGTGTGTGTGTGTGTCTCTCTCTCTCGTTTGTGTGCAGGTACACGTGCCCTAAGGCAAAAAGCTCTAAAAAAATTTAAAAACAAAACAAATAAACAGACAAACAAGACACATGGGTCTAGGGTTGCAACCTTAACCTGTCTGAAACCTAAATAGATCCAGGTATAAAGCTGCAAGAAAAAATCAGAAACAAGAGGTGAAAGATACTTCTCAGGAGACACTGGGCCCCCGATTTAATGAGCATTTCCTGATCTCCGTACAACAGGCAACCAGTTAATAACTCAACACATCCCAAAAAACCAAGTCTATGCAGTCTCGTTTTTTTTGTTTGCTTTAATTTGGCAAAGGGTGCATGTACCCACAGAAGAGACAGAGAGAAGGTGAGAAAGAATCCCTCCATGGGGATGGTCACCTCTCCCTCCTTTCAGGGTTCTGGGATGTACGTTCACATCTGGTGTGTTTCTCAAGCTGCCAGGTCTGGGACTTGAACACATGATTGACCATGTGGGATCCAGCTGCCCCAACTACCATGGCACTGGCTAGCCCTCTTTCCTTCTTTCTTTCTTTCTTTTTTTCTTTCTTTCTCTAAAGAATTATTTTATTGAACTTTATTTTATTTATTTATTTACTTATTTTAATTTGACCATACGGGGACAGAGAGAGAGAGAGAAAATGAGAAAGCGAGCTACCAGGTCCAGGACTCAAACCATGGTTGACCATGTGGGAGTCCAGCGCTCTTAACCACCATGCCACCTGCAGGCCCCACCCTCTACTTTCTTAACATAGCGGAGTGCTCCTTCTCCTTCCCACACCCTCTGGTTTAATTCAGGCCTCCATTCAAACACCACCTCCTCCATCCAGGACTTCTGCAACCAACCACCGGACTATAAGGCTTCTCCCCCTCCATCTCCAGCCCTCTAGTCTCTCGCCCGCCCCTTCACAAGTGACCTTCCCGAAGGATAAATCTGCTCATGCCCTTCCTCTCTGCTCCCATCAAGGAAAGGACAGCGCTGGGTGGAGGCTGCATAGCCCCTGGTGACCTGGCCCGAGCTTCCTCTTCCTGCTCAACTCCTAACCCCATCCCCCGCCAGTGTGACACACTTCCGTGCAAACTGCCGCTGGGTCCGCTCTTCTTCCGCCTCTGCCTCAGCCACGCCCGGCCATCTGGCAAGAGTCTCAGACACCACCTGCTCTGTAGATGTTTCCCACCACCCTCGGTCCCGGGGCACTTGGGGAGGTCTCGTGCCGGGACTCAGCTCCCGAGGGCAATCGAGTCACTTGGCCTTACTCATCATTGCCCTGCACTCACTGTCATACCCAGCTGACTGCTGTTAACCGAGGGGATGGACAGTTTAACATTCCTCTTGTCAACACCAAACCGACTAAAGCTATGACATAAAAGCCAAGCCGCTCTATACAGCGTTAGAAGGAAACACTCTAGGTACTGTAGCACACACCGAATGCAGAGCCTTCACGACACGTGGACAGAGGAGCTGAGATGTCCAGGAGGGCAGGGCGAGGTCACTTAGAAGTTCTTTTATTTTGTAAAGAGAAATTTTTTGTTACAGGGCCTGTGCATTCACTGGAGAGACAGAGACAGAGAGACAGAAAGCGAGAAATCACTTCCCAAGGGGGGTGGCCACGCCACAATCCCTCCTGCTCCATTCTTCTCTCAGAATTTTGGGCACACGTGCATGCGCACACACATGCACACGCACACGTGCCTGGTATGAGTTTTAAGCTGCCGGGTCTGGAACTTGAACTGGGGTTGAACTGGGAATTCAGCGACATAACCATTATGCCATCTGGTCCCCACTTAGGAGGTTCTTAACAGCAAGGGGCTGGAGGGATGCGGGTGGTGGAAGCGCCAGGACTTGGAGCCAGGGCATAAGGTCATCAGAGGATGCTGGGAACACAACAGACCCGACTCCCAGAAACCTGAGCCACAAATAACCACCTGCCACGCCCCGGGATGTTGCTGGGAGCAGAGAGGGCAGGAGAAATCTCCGTTGCTCCGGTCTTTCCTCAGAGCCTCCTTGGCCTCACTCAGCTGGAAGCCAGCTGAGTTTGGGCAGCGAGACCTGCAGCCTACAGAGGCAGCCTCCCTGCCTTCCCAGGGCAGCTGGGAGACCACATACACAGATCTGAGAATGCAGGCCTCGCTGACGCAGCGAATGCAGACAGTCTGTATTATTTTTCAGCCCACTTTTCATTTCTGTGACTTTTTGAGAAATACATAGTTAGTCAATAAATAGAAGCCACCCCAAAACGTGCCCAACGAACGTAAACCTGGCAATGTCGCCGACTCCTTCTGCACGGACTCGAAGCTGAGAACGACGCAGTGCTGCCGACTTACACGGGGTGCTTGTGATAACTCAACCCGGGTTGGAGTGAACTCTAAATCTACATTAACTACTAAGAGAGGATTAGCTAAGCAAATTAACAGAATAAAGAAGATTACATAACCTACTTAAGTCAATAAAGTCGTCTCCAGGATTTCAGCACTTTTATGTGAAATTTTACTACTTACAAATAAATCTATTCACTACAGCCAGTCTCGGGGACCTACACTGAGAAACACTTTGTGATGTACTTCAAAGGAGTAAAATGGCATGTCTTCAACACGCTCCGTGAGCCACGCCCTTTCTCTTCCCTTCCTACTCTGCCCTGGGTTGGGAAGACCCAGATGCTGTAATACCCGAAGTTAATCCAATGAGTATCAGCATTTCCTTCAAAAATTGAGGTGACATGCACGATCAGGGCCCTCGCTGCAAATCCCGTTGGCAGTTCCTCTGGAGCTTTCAAACAAAGACGCACGAGGGTGTTTTCCCGAAGCCCAAATGGCAGTGACGCCCTGAAACGGATGCTGTAGACGACAAATCCGATGACCGAGATAAAGCATGGCAAGTGCTTTAATTTATGGGGAGAAAGTCATTAAGATTTATTAAGTACAAATAAGGCCGTAAAATGAGCTTTAACTTACTGCTAACCATAAATTTGTCTCAAAGCATGAACTTCGGATTCATATTCAAAGCCAAAGTTACTACTGCACGGATGAATGATCATTACAGTCGAGAAAAGTGCTCCCCCATTTCTTTACCCCCACACCCTCTCACACTATTAAATCCTGTCATCATCACCAAAAACATACAAAACCTTGAGACCAGCAGGTGGTGTAGTAATTAAGGCACTGGACTCCCACATGGCCAACTGCAGTTCGAATCCTGGACCCAGTGGCTTGAAAAATCCTACTGGGTGCATGGAGTGCATGCTCAAAATCCCAACAGGAGTCTGGGGGAGAGGGGACTGCAGCATGGCTATCCCCTCAGGAGGTGACTTCTGGCCTTGTCTCTCGGGTGAACACACATGCCCTATGGCAAAAACTTAAGGAAGGTGACTTCTCACCTTCCCTGTCTCTGTCTCTTGGGTGAACACACATGCCCTATGCAAAAACTTGAAAAAAAAAAATACAAAACTTTTTGTGTTACACTAAGCTTGCAGACATGGGTCACTTAGTTGACTTTTAGAAAATGGAATTTTACCATCAACGGTTACTACCTTTAGGGACCAGCAGTTGGCGGAATGTCTATGTCACTGGACTCCCATGTAGTTGACCGTGGTTCAAGTCCCGGACTTGGTGGCTTAAACTCACGTTGGGTGCGAGTGCGTGCATGCCCAGGATCCCAAGAGGCGAATGGAGAAGGGATTGTGGTGTAGCCATCCCCTCGGAGGGTGATTTCTCGCTTTCTGTCTCTCTTTCTCTCTCTTTCTGGCGAGCGCACACACCCTATGGCAGAGACTTCTTCAAAAAAAAAAAGTTACTAGCTTTAAATATTTATATAGCTAGAACCACAAAAACATATGTGCTCTTCATGTTTAAACATGGGTGGACGCTGCTTAGAGAGAAGAAAGTGAACACTGCATTCCCTCTTTGTGTAAACTGTCTTTCACAAGGCGTGGGAAAGTCCCATCTCCAAGGCACAGGGGACAGCCCCTGCTGAGAAGCGGAGTGGCCGGGCAGCTTCGGTGGTCCTTCAGCTCCAAAGCACCTCCCTCTCCCCAGCCCTATGCAGCGATTCTACTCCCAGGAGTGGCCAGGATCAGGGGCAAGAAGGTTTCCTTGGCCCAATGTCAGAAGCCCATTTTTCTCATCTGCGTCCCATCCTCCTCCTGCCTCTGTCCACCTGGCAGGCTCAGGTGGCCCATGGCCAATGGCCACTGCCACACCAGACAGGGCAGAGGCTGGGAGCTAAGCTTACGCTTTCAGCTTTCAGGGTGGGAGTGGTCTCTCTTGCTCCATGCCCCTCCAGAGTACCAGGATCTGAGCTCTGGGTCTAACCTTGGCAGAAAGAGTTCTCAGTGACACCTCCTGCTCTGCTTGGATTGCACTTGGAGGTGGAGGCCAGGGGTCCAACTGCTACTAGGTTCTCTTGTGAAGTCTCCCCTGAGCCAGCCAGCCTGTTAGACAGGAAGCTCTGAGAGGGGCCGGCAGCGGTGTGTACAGGTTAGCGGACTCAACTCCTGCCCACGACATTCCCGACCACTGTGCATATGGCTCCCTTGATGGACCTGATCTCTCAGAAGGCTTTCACTAACTGGCAAACCAGGGCAGAGCTGAGTCAGGAAGGCCTGAATCTGAATCTCACTCCGCTACTTATTAGTTGATGATCTACCCTCTCTGAGCCTTGCTTTCCTGATCTGTTATGGGAAGAGTAGTCATTTTGCAGACTGTGAATTAAATAACCCCAGTGTGTATCTGGTAGACATTTAGTAATACTGGTTTCAGAATAGAAGTGTTATTAAACACAAAGTGCCCATTTAGGGACCAGCAGATGGTGTAATGGCTATGTCACTGGACTCCCATGTAGTCGCCCACGGTTCGAGTCCCGGACCCCGTGGGTTAAACTCACGCCGGGTGCATGTGCATATGTGCCCAAGATCTCGAGAAGAGAATGGAGGAGAAGGGATTGAGGCATGGCCATCTACCCTGGGGGGTGATTTCTCACTTTCTGTCTGTTTCTCTCTGTCTTTCTGGCAAGCGCACGTGCTCTATAGCAAAAATCTCTCACGAAAGAAACACACACACACAAAGTGCCCATTTCAGTTGGATCTTGCACATGCAAACTTTTCTAGAAGGCAAGGGAATCTACTAAGAAATGATCTAGGGACCAGTAGATGGCGTAATAGTTACGTCACTGGACTCACACACAGTTGACCAGGGCTGGAGTCCCAGAGCCAACGGCCTAAAACTCTCGGGTGCGTGTGTGTGCACATGCCCAAGATCTCAAGAGGAGGAGAAGGAGAAGGGATTGCAGCATGGCCATCCCCCTTTGGGGGTGATTTCTCACTTTCTGTCTGTCTGTCTCCCCACTAAGCATACACGTACCCGATAGCAAAAATTTCTCAAAGAAAAAGTCTAGGGGTCAGCAGGTGGCATGGTGGTTAAGGCAGGACTCCCACATGGCCAACGCAGTTCAAGTGCAAGACACGGCAGCTTGAAACTCAAGCCAAATCCATGTACTTATATGCCCAAAATGCCAAGGAGAATGTAAGAGAAGGGATTGCGGTGTGGCCACTCACCCACGGGTTGATTTCTTGCTTTCTCTCTCTCCAGCAAGTGCACATATCCTATAGCAAAAATCTCTCAAAAAAGACATGGTCTAAACAATGCCTTAGATCCATTATTTTGGATTTCTAAGCCAAATAAGGCATAGCAGATGCTGAAATTATGTATTATGTCAACGTACTATTTCCCTCTTAAATGATAGCCAACACCTTTTGCGATAATTACTGTGTTCTCTTCAGTGGAATAGAGATCATATTTCTTAATGTCTCATGAAGTTTATATTACTTCATTTTCTCTGTTTTATAGTGAAGCAAAATTCCCTAGATAACACTGTATGCTTTCCTGTGTCTGGAAAAACCTCCCGATTCTCATGTGAAATAAACTAGCAGCTAACGAGCTAATTATAAACCAGTTAACTGATCCAACTTTCACCCCATCTCAATGTGGCTCGCCCCACATCTGTGACTTCCTGTCTTCTAAGACAGCAGCCACTCCCGAAGTCCAGCGAGAGTTGTTGGAGGAGAGATGTGTGAAGGTAAGAAGTGGATGTGGGAATGAAGTAAAAACTCCAAACCAACCAACAACAACAACAACAACAAGTCCTTTCTGCCTAAAGCTTGGGCATGGGGCCAGGATCTTTAATGAAAAACGATTTCCCTTACTTCAACTCCGAATATCTGTCTTCTCCAGTTTATTCATCACATTAGCCCAGCCACGATGAGGCCGGTCGTGGGGCCTGCTACACAATGCTGGAGCCACATGGGAGGCCCAGGTTGGGATCCCGGCCAGCCTGAACACGTGGTGTGCACCCACGTCCATCTGTGATCATGGCTGGCTGGGAGGTCTGGGAGTGGAGGAGGGTAGGGACTGCAGTGACCCTGTCAGGGAGGGGTCCCTGTCCCCCTCTTTCTCTTGTCTCTTTCGCCTAAAGAATTAAACTTAAAAAAAGATATTAATATTAAAAACGTTGAAGCATACAAAGCCTTGCATTTTAGATTTGTCCCCATACTGACATTGCTAAGTCTTTGCTGATCTATCCTAAAATGTACTCATGAGACGTTATCCCCGGAGAGAACCAATGGCATGACAAATGATCATATCCCACGTCACTGAAAGCTCGAGGTATAGCCAGTGAGAGGGATGAGACGCTCATTTCATGACTGAAAAGCTCTCAGGATGGAAAATGAGATCTACTTTCAATTTCCTATACAAGATCGGTATTAAGTTGACAAATGTGACCGCTGCTGAGAAATGAAAGGACAGGCTTGAACTAGTCGATCTCTGAGCGAGAAGTGCAGCTAGGTACTCACTGTTGGGGTGAATACAGAATTTGATGGAGCAAGGCCTATGGATGGCAAAAGCAAATTCCTGAGTCAGGCCACTCCATCAAAAGTGCACCTGCTGTGTTACCAGTATGTTCGGCAGCCCCATGAGTGTCCTGCAAGAACCTATCAGGACACCGACTTCTGGAAAGAAGCTATCTTTAATTTTACATGTCTAATAGGAATACAGCATCTTGTTAGAGGCTTCAGTAAGCCTTGAAATTATGGAAAGGAAGGAAAGAAAAAGCTAGAATTTTTATAATACAGGGACCAGCAGTTAGCACAATAGCTATGTCGCTGGACTCCCATGTAGTTGACCGCGGTTCAAGTCCCAGACTCGGTGGCTTAAACTCACACCAGGTGCGTGTGCGTGCGTGCCCAAGATCCCGAGAGGAGAATGGAGGAGAGGGGATTGCGGCGTGGCCATCCCCCCTGGGGGGTGATTTCTCGCTTTCTGTCTCTCTGTCTCTCTGTCTCTCTGGCGAGCGCACGCGCCCTATAGCAAAAACTTCTCAAAAAGAAAAAAAAGAAAACAAATAATTTTTATAATACAAATCCCCTATTTTCTTAATTATGTTTCTGTCAAGATAGCTAATATGATACAATAAAAAGCCTGGGCATTTCCAAAATGTTGATGTGGTGGAAGGAAGACAAAAAGGAAGGGGCTGGGGAAAGAAGGAGGGAGCGAGATAAAGGAAGGAAGTGGCAGGGCAAAAAGAACAGCACTGAGACTGCACAACGTGTGCTCTCTGGCTGGATCCTGAGCCGGGGTGAAAAATGCAGGATAACATGGGGGCAACTGCCTTAGACAACAGGACGGTGTCGGCGTCGGTGCTCCCGGGTGTGATAATGACGGCGCTCGTATGAGAATGTTTTTGTTCTCAGCAGACAGGTGCTGGAATATTTAGAGACGAAGTGCTGTGATGTCTACCCCTCATTCTTAAAAGGCTCATCTGATGGAGATCAAAATCAATCAAGGAGCATGTGGACGTGGACGGCACCATCTTGCAGCTTTTCTCTAAGTTAAAACTGTGTTCTAAATTTTAAAAATGTGTGTGTGGGGCGGGGAGGGAAGTAAGGCAGAGACAATTCGACTTGAGCGAATGGTGAGATGCTACCAGCCTCCCACATAGAACTCAAGGAGTACATTAACTGCAAAGAGACGGGAGGAGGGAGAATAGAGGAAGAAGCGATTGAAATCGACACTGACTTGTAAACCACTCGTGTACCTGAAGTTTCCATTCACTGCTGCTGGAAACCAGCCGTAAGAAAGAACACATTCTATAAACCAACTCTCTCGAAACTCCCCTAAGCTCTACATTCAGCTAAGACAGGGGACACGTGAAAGCCCTTCTGTAGATAATGAAGCCTGGCACGACCCTCACAGTAACGTGAAAAATCTGCCAGCAGGAAATTCCGCAGTATCTGTGGCAATGTATCCATGAATTAATCCTGCGTGTAGACACCATGCACGTATAATCAAGATATGAAAGGAAGATTTATTCTTCTACCTGGTAAGAAAACAAGGAGAGAGGAGATTGGGGCGTGGCCATCCCCCCTGGGGGGTTATTTCGCGCTTTCTGTCTCTCTGTCTCTCTGTCTCTCTGGCGAGCGCACGCGCCCTATAGCAAAAACTTCTCAAAAAGAAAAAAAAGAAAACAAATAATTTTTATAATACAAATCCCCTATTTTCTTAATTATGTTTCTGTCAAGATAGCTAATATGATACAATAAAAAGCCTGGGCATTTCCAAAATGTTGATGTGGTGGAAGGAAGACAAAAAGGAAGGGGCTGGGGAAAGAAGGAGGGAGCGAGATAAAGGAAGGAAGTGGCAGGGCAAAAAGAACAGCACTGAGACTGCACAACGTGTGCTCTCTGGCTGGATCCTGAGCCGGGGTGAAAAATGCAGGATAACATGGGGGCAACTGCCTTAGACAACAGGACGGTGTCGGCGTCGGTGCTCCCGGGTGTGATAATGACGGCGCTCGTATGAGAATGTTTTTGTTCTCAGCAGACAGGTGCTGGAATATTTAGAGACGAAGTGCTGTGATGTCTACCCCTCATTCTTAAAAGGCTCATCTGATGGAGATCAAAATCAATCAAGGAGCATGTGGACGTGGATGGCACCATCTTGCAGCTTTTCTCTAAGTTAAAACTGTGTTCTAAATTTTAAAAATGTGTGTGTGGGGCGGGGAGGGAAGTAAGGCAGAGACAATTCGACTTGAGCGAATGGTGAGATGCTACCAGCCTCCCACATAGAACTCAAGGAGTACATTAACTGCAAAGAGACGGGAGGAGGGAGAATAGAGGAAGAAGCGATTGAAATCGACACTGACTTGTAAACCACTCGTGTACCTGAAGTTTCCATTCACTGCTGCTGGAAACCAGCCGTAAGAAAGAACACATTCTATAAACCAACTCTCTCGAAACTCCCCTAAGCTCTACATTCAGCTAAGACAGGGGACACGTGAAAGCCCTTCTGTAGATAATGAAGCCTGGCACGACCCTCACAGTAACGTGAAAAATCTGCCAGCAGGAAATTCCGCAGTATCTGTGGCAATGTATCCATGAATTAATCCTGCGTGTAGACACCATGCACGTATAATCAAGATATGAAAGGAAGATTTATTCTTCTACCTGGTAAGAAAACAATTTTCCCCAATGACGTCTACTCTAGTTGAAAATACATTTAGCACCCCCCCAAACTGTACATGCCTCTTATTTCCAACGCTGGCATCTGGTGGCCACGCTGTGTGAATGTGCGAGGCCACCAGATGAACTCATTTCTCAACCTGAGTTTCTCTGAGTTTCATCGATGACTGGAAACTTCCCGTTAACTGTTACTCACGCTGCTGTAAACCCATGCCATTCCAGGGGAGTGGTACGGAAGTTTTACCATCCCTACTCCCACCTCTTCGAGTCTTCTAGTCTAGTCTTCTGTCGCTAATAAATGAAAATATCCAAGTCTGGGTGATTTACAAAAATTGAGGTTGGGGTCAGTAGGTGGCATAGTGGTTAAATCACTAGACTCCCATACGGACAGCTGTGGTTCAAGTCCTAGAGTTGGAAGCTTGAAAGTCATGCCAGGCACATGAATGTGTGTGCCTGAAATCCCAAGAGGAGAACAGAGGAGAAGGGACTGTGGCGTGGCCATCCTCCCGGGGGGTGTGTGATTTCTTGTTTTCCCTGTCTCTCTCCACTAAGCACATACATCCTATGGCAAAAACCTAAGAGGGGAAAAATGAGGTTTATTTAACTCACAGCTTGGAGGTCCACTGCCTGGGGGCCCTATCAGATGAGGGTCTTCTGGCTACATGAAAACTCCATAGAGGGCAGGGATACATGTATTTGTGTCCATGTGTTTCTGTCTTATTTTTTGTCCTTATAAATCTACCAGGCTCAAATCACGGGGGCTCACCCTAATGACCTAAATCTTCATCTCCTCCCCAGGACCCCACTTTACAACACCATCATCAGGTTAAGTTTTCACCCTCTTAATCCTGTCACAAGCAAATCTCAACACATAAATGTGGAGGAGACATTCAAACGACAGCGCTGTCCAACCCTATCGGCCACTATGAAATCAAGTATCTGTGCTTACACTTCAATAGTGCAAAGTTAAGAATATGAACATTACGATACCAAAATAAAATGTCCGTATCACTTGAAAGTTTACAAAGTGCTTTCTGGAGCCAGCAGGTGGTGTAGTGGTTAAGGTGCTAGGCTCCCACATGGCCAACGGCAGTTCGAGTCAAAGACCTGGTGGCGTCAAACTCACACCGGCTACGCATATGCGTGTGCCCAGAATCCCAGAAGGAGAGTAGAGGAGAAGGGATTGTAGTGGGGCTATCTCCCCATGGAGGTGATTTCTTGCTTTCTGTCACTCTCTGTATCTCCAGAGAGCACAAGCACCCTAGAGCAAAAATCTCTCTCTCGAGTAAATAAATAAATAAGGTGCCTTCACATATGTTCACTTCTCTGCACTGTCGTAAAACTAGAAGCAAATGAGAAATCAGGTAAATAAGATTGCTAGCTGGCTGTGATACGTAAGCCAAGGTCATGAGTGACTAGAGGCATCTCAAAGGTTTGCCAGCTAGAAAGGGAAAATTCCTTGTTAAGTCTTGTCAGAAATAAACAATTAGCAAATACTGCCGAAGGGAGCACGGTCTTTATGCTGTAAGAATGGGAAACGGGGAACCCCCTCTTCCATTTTTAGCTAGACTCCTGACCTGCCTGTGTCCTGGGGCAAGTCAATAAGGCCCGAGCTTCCTCTCCTATCAAATGGGGTGGCAGCCCCTGAGCTGGCTCCCTGGGAGCCCGTGAACTGGTAAATATCACCGACGGTTCGAAATGCAATTGGCAATCACGTATTCCCGGCTGTCTGCCTCTCCTAAGAAAGCTGCCGAGCATGACAAAGACCTCTGATTGATTATGCTGCTTGCTTCTATACTTGAGGAAGGAGATTCATGCATCGAAATCTGGAACAGAGTATTTCAAAGCTCTTGAGAACACTGACGCATTCTGGTCCTCTCTTACTGTCCTTGCCCCCATCCTTACCAGGAGGACGCACCCAGCGGTGGGAGACTGGGAAACACAGTCTCTACCACGAGGAACAGAAAGCCCTTCAGGAGAGTCCAGCTTGATGACCTGAGCGAGCCAGAATCACCAAGCCTGTGTTTGTCGCTTCCGGGATGCCAGTGACAAAATGACTTCCTAACTTTGCCAAGATATTAAAAAGAACGAAGGAAAGCAAAATTCTCCCAAGATAGTGCAGTGCAGAAGACAGCCAACTCCTCCCACCCACCCTTCTCCTCTCCAATATCACATGGGAAGCTGAAAATACACACAATGGCCGAGGAAGAAAGGCCTATCCCAATGGCCTCAGGTGACAAGTGTGGTATGAAGGACTCTACAAGACCCACCCCAAAACCCTTATCCACCCTAATACTGGCCACCAGGGAGCAAGGGCAGGGGCTCCATTCCCATTCGATAGGGAAGGCCTCCATGACTGAATCTCACAGGGAGGTCAGGAGTCCAGCTAAAAACAGAAGGGAGGGGAGCAAGCAGGTGCCATGGTGGTTAAGGCACTGGACTCCCACATGGCAGACTGTTGTTCGAGTCCTGGACCTGGTGGCTTGCTTTCTCTCACTCTTTCTCTGTGTGTCTCTCTGGTGAGCAAACATACCTTCCAGCAAATTTTTAAATTAATAATAAGTAAAATTACATAAGTCATTCTTTAAAAGAACAACTGAAGTGAGGATTGCATGGTTCCTGTTCTTAGCATAAAGCACCAGACCGTGTGCCCTTCTGCAACATTGGCTTACTGTACATTTCTGACAAAACATAACGGGGATTTTCTCATCAATGCAGCCATAAAATTGGCTTCATGTGTCCGAGGGCAGAATGCTGGCAACCTCCCTCCCCTGCCCTCGTATCTGCACGTGCAGGGCTCTGCTCTCTAGTCCATGTTCTCCTGTCCCCAAAAGGGAGTGACTTTTCTGGAAAGGGACTTTGGGAAAGGGAACCCAGCCACAATGTGCTGGCCCTCTGGCTGAGCCGCTGGAAGCGTCTAGGAGAAACGGTCAGAATGAAGCCGGAAGTTCTCCCTGGTCAGCTCGTCCAGGGGGATGGTACGGCCAGGTCTGCTCGGCCACGTGACAGGCTTCCAGCAGAAGCAGGCTCATCTCCTACAAGTGGAAGGCCTGCAGTTTTGGAGAGCTGAGCTCACTGTAGGCAGAAAGTACTAGAAGCTATCTGGCTATGTGAGCTGCATTTCTCAATCATGCTAATATCAGTAATAAAGCTGGTATGTTCCTTCTCTGCTGCAATTGGTTCTCAGTCGAGAGGCGAAAGGAGTATTATTCTCAGTGACTCCCTCGAACTACATAATATCTTCCCGAAATCTCTTGCCTGGTACTCATAAAACCCACCTAGAAATCCCCACAGCACCACCAGTGACACCATAAAGCAGAAGAACCCAAGCGGCCAGCTAGCATGGCCGGGCATGCATTTCCTGTGAGGGAAGAGTTTTTCCAGGTCTGCTGTAATTTTTTTAAGTTCTGGAACTGTCCATAGAAGAAAAATGAACGGTACCCAGCTGCATGATTTCAGGCTGCATTTTTATTATAGGCTTCCAGTATAAATCACCAGAACAAAGCCTGTGTGAGCTACCCGAATGTCAGAGACAAAAATAGTGTCACAGAACACTGCTAGGTATGTTTTTTTTTTAAAAAACAAACTACTACATATTTATATCAGCGAAAGACCCCCTAAGCTTTTGTACTCCCAGGCCTCTTTGGTAATGTGGATATATTTTATTTTCTGCATATTCCCACCTCCCTTTGTAGGATTAAGACTTTTGGTGTGGCAGTGTACGAAATTCACTGTACACAGGTATCAGGTACACACGGTCTCCTCTGACGCGGACGTGTTGCCACCATGCTCCACATCTCATCCAAGTGTATTTCTTTTTCCTTTTTTTTAATTGTTTTTGTTTTTGCCACAGGGCATGTGCGCTTGCCAGAGAGCGAGGGAAAGTAAGAAATCACCCCTCAGAGGAGACGGTCACACCACAATCCCTTCTCCTGCATTCTCTCCTCTTGAGATTTTAGGCGTGCATGCACATGCACCTGGCGTGATTCTGAAACCGCTGGGTCAGGGACTTGAACTGCAGTCAGCCATGTGGCTTCCAGTCACCTTAACTTCCATGCCACCTGCTGGCCCACGAGTGCATATTTCTGAGGGGAAATAAAAATAATAAAGAAATAGGGAAATAAGGCAAGAGTCCTTTTCAAGTGCCACACGGAAGGGTCCTTGCTTGGGGATGAATCTCTAGGGAGATGGGCATGCTGCCTACGGATGGCCCACTACCAAGAAAGGGAAAAGTCTCAAAGAAACACCACAGAGATGCTCTGCAGACCCAGTGATTCACTCAGGAGAAGGCGAGATGAGAGAGGTCCCTCAGGTCCCCCAAGGCTGGGACGGAGAAAATGAATCCTCAGTTTCCTCACTGATTCCTCCCACGAGAGCTGGCAAACACACTCTCAATTCCAGCATACTGCTTTTGCTCCTCCTTGAGAAAAACGAGGGGGCATCATCGTTCCCACACAACGATTAAGAGAATGATTCATTAAGGATGAGACTTCTTTTGGAAAATGAAACTTTGGGGTGGGGGGGTTTGCTATAGGGCATGTGCACTCACCAGAAAACAGGAAGAAAAAGTGAGAAATCACCTCCTAGGGAGGATGGCCATGCTGTAATCCCTGCTCCTCCATTCTCCTCTCGGGATTTGGGGAACACACACACACGTGCCCAGCCTGTTTCAGACTACTGGGTCTGGGGCTCAAATTGGTTGGCTATGTGGGCATCCAGTGCCTTATCACTATGCCACCTGCTAGCCCCCCAAAATGAAAGTCTTTAAAGGCACGAGGTGAGAGCATATCCTTGCACATTTGGAGGGAGTCTGGACAGAGCTCAGTCACTTGATCCGTGAATGTGACAGGAAGACAGGTAAGATGAGCTGGGAAGTGCACAGGTATCAGCCTCAGCTGCTGTGAAGACTCTTTGTGCCTGCAAAACAACACAGAAGAACCACAACAAGAACAGAGGGGTATGGTGGTGGCAGAAGGGAACCAGAGAGATGCCTGTCCTGCCTCACTCAGAGTCCCTGAATCACCTGTATACACAGCCTCGGCTGCAGCCCCAGTCACGTGGTCATACCCTTGTTTCTTCCTTCCAGAGTTAGGAGTCTCAGCTCAGAGGTTTCAGGAAAAAGCAGAGGTCTGCCTAAGAATTGATCATCTATGCTCAAAAAGGCTTGGGGTCAAATTGACTAATTCTGTAGTCCATGAACCCCAAGCTAAAAGGAGACATGAAAAATGGCCATCGCTTATACCTGGAACATCAGGCAAAAGCTCTTTGAAAAAAACTCACTCTCAACAGGATTCTCATTAAAAAAGCCCTATCGGATAGGATTTCATTATTCAAAATTACAAAATGTACAAAACAATCATCTACTATTAGCTAGAGTCAGTAGATACACACATAGTTCAATAAGACCATTCATGAACTTTAGGAAATAGAATTACTAAACACAGACTATAAAACAAGTAGATTTGGGGCTGGCCGGTGGCATGGTGGTTAAGGGCACTGGACTCCCACATGGCTGACTGCAGTTTGAGTCCTGGACCTGGTGGCTCTCTCTCTCTCTCTTTCTCGCTCTCATCATTCTGTCCCTCTCTGGTCAAATTAAAATAAATAAGTAAAATAAAGTAAAATAATTATTTAATTAAAAAAATAAAATGAGTAGATTTGAACTTATGACAGAAACAAAGAACTGAGGGACCAACAGCATAATGGTTATATCAATGGACTCCCACATAATCAACTACAGTTGGAGTCCCAGACCTGGTGGCTTACAATCCACGCCAGGTGCGTGCATGCCCGAAGTCCTGAGAGGAGAATGAAGGAGAAGGAACTGTGGCATGGCAATCCCCCTGGGAACTGATTTCTCATTTTTTGTCTCTCTGTCTCTCCGGTGAGTGCAGGCACCCTATAGTAAAAAAAAAAAAATCTCTCTACAAAAACAAACAAGCAAACGAAAGCACTGAATACATGAAAAAGAAACAAGATAGTTTTGGAAAGATAAGAGAAATATGAAAGAGAAAAACTGAACTTCTATAAGTCAAAGATACTCTTGGGACCAGCAGTTAGTGTAATGGCTATGTCACTGGACTCCCATGTAGTCAAACATGGTTCATGTCCTGGACCCGGTGGCTTAAAACTCACGCTGGACACGTGTGTGTGTGTGCCCGAGATCCTGAGAGGAGAATGGAGGAGAAGGGATTGCGGCGTGGCCATCCCCCCTGGGGGGTGATTTCTCACTTTCTGTCTCTCTGTCTCTCTCTGTCTGTCTGGTGAGCGCACGCGCCCTATAGCAAAAACCTCTCCTAAAAAAAAAAAAAAAAAGATATTCTCAGCAAAATGAAAAACTCAATGGATATACTGGAAGAGGGCATAGGGAAAATTTTAAGTAAAACAAAGATCCTGAAAGAATTTCCCATTGTGGTCACTGTCTGTACAGATGCTCAAAGTCAGGGCTGCTCTCGAGACAGGCATCTGACAGGGCTTCATATCATTATTCCTTTCCCGTAGCCTTCCAGCTAGTCAGGATCTTGGGGTGTGCACGCCCAGCGAGTTTTAGATTGATGTGGGATCCAAACCTGTGGTCGGTCAAGTGGCTTCCAGCACAGCAGATCAAAACACTATGGTCTGCACCACTGAGGTTGGGCCAAGGGCTGCTCTCTTAATGGTAGGTCTGGAGAAATTCAGTACATGAAACACTGAACTAGAGGCTAATTAAGTTAGATCTCCTTTTCCCCACTTCTGATTTAGCACTTTTCTCCCTCTTTTTTCCTCCCTAGAGAAAACACCTAGATGAAATCGTAATACAGGGGGTAAACAATCAGCATTAGTGTTGTGTGGTCACGCTGTAGGTGCACAAGAATGTGGGCATACAGTTATAAACACATTACATAGACAGATGCCAACGTTTTCATATGTCGAAATATTAGTCACACATGCATCTGACTTAGCACTTTTCTCCCTCTTTTTTCCTCCCTAGAGAAAACACCTAGATGAAATCGTAATACAGGGGGTAAACAATCAGCATTAGTGTTGTGTGGTCACGCTGTAGGTGCACAAGAATGTGGGCATACAGTTATAAACACATTACATAGACAGATGCCAACGTTTTCATATGTCGAAATATTAGTCACACATGCACATTTCTGCTAAACAATGCACACCTACAGAAATCAGACTTCCAGCGATTCCAACTACAGGGGAACACAGATTGGAAATTGACCATTGAACTGTGAGTCAGCAACACTGATTCTAATTTGCACAGGATGTTAAGTGATAGTGTGATCATGGGCAAATCCCAATAGCAGTTCTCTCATCTGTAAATTAAAATCACGGAATGATTTTTAAAATATTTTCCTACTTTAGTTTCATGTTTTATAGCTTCAAGAAGCTTAACAGCTTTCACATTGTCCACACACTTTATTTTGTAGGACAGGTGTCTTCCCAGAGTCTTGCTTGTATTTACATTAACAAATGTAATAACATGGCTTTTTGGGATAGAGTAAGTCAGAAATAATAACTGAGAAGTATAACATGGGCAAAATGAGGTTCTCAGCTCTCAACAGCTTCAAAAAGGTAAGGGGTAGATGACTGTAAGAGCAAGGAAAAAGACTAAAGTATAAAATATAAAACCTACAAACAACAGCTATCTTTAGCCACTTACCAAAGGATCAGAGAGCTTTAAACAGCTCGAGCTTTACACACCCTTGAAAACACCACAAAATGACAACACTGAGCAATAAATGATGTTGCTGACAGCTGTGAGTAATCAAGAAAAGGTTACCTATGTTCAATATACCCCATTTAAAAGTAGGATAGAACATAATGCATTTTAGAAGGATTCTCATAAAGAGGTTAAAAAATGTCAGAAGTGCTTGAGACACCTAGAAAATTATTTTATATGGATTCCTCATGCATGTGTATGTAAATGCATACAAGTATACAGAGAAATACTTATTAAGAGTGTTCAATATTGGAACCAGCAGATGGCATGATAGCTACGCTGCTGGACTCCCACATAGCTGACTGTGGTTTGAGTCCTGGATCCAGAGGCTTAAACTCATGCCGGGTGTATGCACGTGCATTCCCAAGATCCTGAGAGGAGAATGGAGGAGAGAGACTGCAGTGCGGCCATGCCACCTTGGGGGTGATTCCTCGCTTTCTGTCACTCTGTCTCTCTCGGACTCTCTGGCAAGCACACATGCCCCTACAGCAAAAATCTCTCCCTAAAAAAAAGAAAAAAAGTGTTCAATAAAAAGGGGAATGTCTTTAAAAAGTTCATGGAAAATGTCTATAGTGAAAAGTAAAGCCGCATGGATTTCGAAGTTGTGTGCATCAAAATAAACGACCACTTTAATTCTAATCGAATCCACTGCAGATTGGAGAAAGATCCCAGGCAGGGATCAGGGTGAAGGGAGGTGACATCGTGCTGCCTGAGGAAGGTGGAAGTCCACCGCTGTCTCGAGTTGTCCAACTCACGAAGCCATCCAGTTAATGACATTGTAAGGCCAGTTTGGACCAGCAGAACTCAGAGTATCGGAGCTGAGAGGAAACCTTTCTGCAACTCGTGGGCAAGAGCTCTCAGACACACCTCCCTCACAGGGGCAAGTACCACAGGCCAAACAGCTCACTCCTGGGACATCCCCATCTACCAAGGGCTGGAGAAAAACTAGACGAGTGACTTGGAGAGTGACTGGCAGGGATAAAGCTTGAGGACACAATACAATTACAAACTCTGCAGATTACCTGAAAGCAAGTCACTGAAATGGAGAAGAAATGTAATAGGAAGCTGTCACATTTTGTCTTCTTAGTCAAATAACGAAACGTCATCTAAGTGTGAATGAACAGAGATAAATATAGCTCTGATTGCAAACGTCTGCATTAAACGCTTTGCCTGAATCATGTTTCTTTGAATTTTTGTTTCATTTCTAAGTTTTGTGTTAAAAACAACTTTTGTAATTATGTTTAGAATTAAGGATCAGGAAGCTGATCTCTGCCTGCTGCTCTCTAGAATGAGTCGAGTATTTCTAAACCTATTAGGCCTTTCAAAACAAAAGTTATCAATATCTGCTATGTTCAGAAAGCTAGAATATGGAAGATTTCCCTGGCTTTAAACAAATCTGTCATATAAATTAAAAAAAAAAAAAAAGAATCTGCAAGTAGTTTACAAAAACACTCCCGGTATCATTTCTTTATCCTCTCGGGGTGACCTGCATACATGTGTTCGAGGACAAATCTCCAGCATAAAGCGTAACATCTGCGCTGCGTGTTCACTCCCAGAGCGCGGCCATCATGTCACATTTATCCACATCAAATTTATCCCCCTCGTCATTCCCCTTCTTCTTGCTAATAAGGGCACCTACTCTTGTGAATAAAAGGAAATTCTATAAACCGTGGTAAACAATCTTCCTATTGCATACCATAGCTGCCAGAGCCGACTGTAAACACCTTTGCTAAGAAAGCCCCAAATGCTCTTTTAGACAGGCTGATCCTAAAAAAAAGAGGACCGTGTTTTTTGCATGCATGTGTGAAAATAGCTTTTACAGTCTTTTCCCCAGTCCTGGAAACAAGAGGCATACTGGTTGCTAGGGGGTTCTGTGTTACATTCAGATAAGAGCTTTTAGACAAGCTAAACAAGAGCAGAGGCGCTTGTTTCTAATTCATCTAATTGTGGCGCAGCCTGACTATCAGAAGGAGCGATCTACCGGGCCGCGCGGTGCCTTCCCACCGCCAGCAGCAGCAGAGGCCGTGGCGTCCTCTCACCTTCCTCCCGCACAGGACCCATCTCGAGGAGCGGGCGAGCATTTTCAGTCAGGACCAGGGAATGCGAGTGCCTGTGTGTGTGCACATGCAGATGCATTTCAACCAAGCTTGACGCTGCGATTTCACCAGTACTGGAAATGTTATTTGGCCAATTATGAAACAAATAGACTTAGAAATCCCAGGGCATTTTACCAAGCAAATAGACTTTCTTTCCTATCTCCCATCCATATACAAAGTATGACAAGTAGAGAAATTGCAATGACACCGATAAATAAGAAACAGCCGACTCGAAGCAAATAAGCTAGGATCCCGTCTATTTAATAAATTAGGGAAGATCCTACACCACAGGAAGAGGCTTTACTAGGGCAAAATAATGAGTGAGGCTGAAGCCCTGCTAATAAAACAAACGCTGTCCTCCGCGTAGCTGTAATCCTGCCTGTAAGCAGCAAAACGGGCTGAATGACCTTTTCAGTCTCAAGATTTATGACGGATTCCATAAAATTCTAAAAGTAAGGTAAAATAAGATAAAATGCCTGTGGTCCTAAAAACTATGTGGGAGAAGGGTCGCTAATCAGAACAGGGAGGGGGTGTTTATTCGGTTGTTAAAACTGCAGACGTGCAGGGGTGGAGATGGAGGATGAAAAATAAAAGGTTATCTATGTATATACACATACATTTACATGTACAGACAAATTTATAAATACGTACAAATACATACACGCGCACAGTCAACATGAAAGCAAGGAAGAACATTCCCTGGGGCCATAAGTTCAGAGCCAAGCGACATCCAAGTGACACCCAGGGGTAACCGCAAGGGACAAGACAGCAGAGGGGGTAAGAGCAGGAACTGGGATGCCGGATGACTGGGCTCGCACCCTGGCTTCCCTGCTCCTCTCCTCACTGCCACCACGACAGTGACTGCCTCAGAAGGCTGCCCTGAGGTTCAGATAGCTTAGCACAGACACAGAGCCCAGCAGAGGGCCCGCCACACAGCAAACACTTGGGAAATGCTCGCTGACCTCACCATGCTCACAGGCTGAAGAGACGCCAGATGCAGGAAGTGACAGCACCCCGCAGGACCAGCAGTTGGCATAATGGCTATGTTGCTGGATTCCCATATAGTCGACCACTGATCGAGTCCCGGACCCAGCGGCTTAAACTCATGCCGGGCGCGTGTGCGTGAGTGCCCAAGATCCCAAGAGGAGAATGGAGGAGAAGGGATTGCAGCGTGGCCATCCCCCAGGGGGGTGATTTCTTGATCTCTGTCTCTCTCTCTCTGGCAAGCGCATGCGCCGTATAGCAAAAACCTCCCCCCTCCCAACAAAAAGAACACCCCGCAAGTGTAAGTTAGGCTGTGAGCCACTGGGCTTGGGGCTATAAGGACTTCCTGCCTAAAGCCGTCAGTCCAACATCTTGGTCCTGGTAGAGAACCTGCCACCGAGTGGAGGTGACACGAAGAGGCCACCCACCTAGACGGTGGGCAAATGAGAGTCCTGAACTAACAAAGACCGTGACCCCGAACCTGGCTCAAGAGTGAGGCTTGACACTGACGCTACTCAAGCTGAGAGCAGTCGGGGCTGAGAAATTAACACAGAAATGGTCTATCGGCTAACCCGGCAGCAGCCGGCACAAATTCATCCCAGAGAGATCCCTCCAAAGCCCTTGAGTTTAAAAAAAAAAGGCACACTGGGTACCGTGCAGAAAAAAATAAAAGCAAATCCGCACGTCCTAGTTAAAGCTACCAGAGAGAGGAAACGGATTCCCTACAAAGGATGCGGCGTCTCATCGGCGATAATGGATGCCCGAGGACAACGGAATAATGTCCTCACAGCGCCGAGGGGAGATACATGTTACCTCGGAATTCGGTACGATCACTCAGGAGTGAGGGCAAAACAGAAACGGGTGGAGGCACGAGAACTGGGAGTCCATCATCCACAGACCCAGGATGCAAGACCTTCGACCACGGCCAGGAAACGGCACCAAAGGGAGAGTGAGGTGGAAGACAGAGTCTTCCAGAAAGGAAAAAAAAAAATCTACCTTCCCGGGACCAGCAGTTGGCGTAATGGCTATGTTGCTGGACTCCCATGTAGTCGACCGTGGTTCGAGTCCCATACCTGGTGGCTTAAACTCATGCTGGGCACATGTGCATACGTGTCCAAGATCCCGAGAGGAGAATGGAGAAGGGATCCCCTAGGGGGCGATTTCTCACTTTCTGTCTCTCTGTCTCTCTCTCTGTCTTTCGGGTGAGCACATGTGCCCTATAGCAAAAACCTCTCAAAAAAAATCAACCTTCCGTAACCAAACCTAAAAACTGACCTCCACCCTTGTGAGAAGGACACACCTTCCCCTGGGCTTCAGGGGGACAGAGGTCTTTCTCCGTTGTCTAGGGACCTCTGCTTTCTCAGGAGCCTTGTTCTATTGCTAATACCCTCTGCCTGATACCTTTATTCCTGTGAACCTAACATTTAATGTTCAAGTGAAATAATACAGCATGTATGTTAAAGTCCCTGATAATGAAGAGCAGCAGTTCCCTGCCCACCCCCGCCCCTCCTATGGCGAGTCCTGTTTGACAGCAGCCACCTTCAGATCTTTAAGCTGTCTTTCCTGGTATTTATCTTCCTATTTTTACATAATACGCTGTGCCAGGGAACCTTTGGAAGATCCATCACCTGCCGGCCAAGGCTCTTGGCCATTTGCCATGTGACAGTCCTGCCTTAATTTGGGAAAAAGACATACTTGATTAACTGTCACGATGACATGGTGTACTTGTTTTTAGAACATGCAGCCCCAAGACTTGGCTCATTCTATTCCCAGGAGATAACTGATGTAAGTTACAAGGTCAGAGAATAACAACGGGAGACATTTTGCAGTATTTGTATGTCTTTATCGTAAAGATCTACTCGTGTTTTATTAACGTACGAGGGAGAAGTTGGTGGAACAATGGAAGTAAGATATGAGTTTATTTAGTGCCGAAACTTTTTGAAATCCATGCATAGTTTTTTCCATAATAAACATTTTCCATGAACTTTTAATATAGTCTTTGTATTGCGTTTCTACTCAACAATAAAATACGCTGAGCTCATAGTACCCTCTCTGATAATAGGCTGGGTAAGGTAAAGTTCATAAAATTAGGTAGAAAAAAGGGTGGTAGGTCACTTCACACCTAGGAAAGCAGAGATGACCGGGAGTATGGATGAAATCCAAAATGTGGGTTAGGCTTATTCTGCCGTAAATCCAGGTAAAGGTGTGAGGTAGAGCAGGGGTGAGCTTCATTTTTTGGACTTTTGAGAATAAAAAAGAAGGAAAAGGTTATAAAAACAGTAAAAGTAATAATATCTAGTTATTCCTTAATGTGATTGTGAGTATAAGATCAAGTAGAAAGAAACCTTGTTGAAAAATCTTTTTTGACTAATGATCTCTCTCTCTCTGGAGCTCTTAATCTTTTACTTACTGTCAAATAAATAAATAAACAAACCAAAGCTAATAACAACCCCACCTCCCATCTTCCAGAAGAAACAAAACAAAATGAAACCAATCTACTAGCTTACGGTTTAAAAAGGAGAGTGAGGCCTCCTCTAATCAGTGGCTAAAAATGTTTCTAAAACATATACTTGCCGCTGCATTTTCTTGCTTTACTGATTTAGAATTTGACTTCTAAGTGTGGGAGATAAATGTTCAGTTCTTGCATTTTCCAACATCCAAGTTTTATTGCAGTGTTTGTTAAATCAGTGGTGAAGCACGTACTTTTGCTTAACTCCGTTTCTCTGCTGGACTAGTAAGTATACTATGATTAAATTTCTTTCTTGAACATTTGTTTTTCCTGGAGTTGATAAGCCTTTCATTCTTTTCATTTGCTTCATTTCTTAAAATGTATTCTTGTTCATTCTTCTCAAAGACTCCAGGTTATATGGCAATCTCTTTTCCACACAAACATCACATATCTGCTATTCCCACCTCCCCCTTTGTCCCCCAAGAACTTTTATTCTGGAGTCATCTTTCTGCCCCTCCCAACCAGCCTCGGTCCCTGTAGCAGACCAGGCACCCAGGAACTTCTCTATTACTCCAGTGGGTTCCTGGAATAATGGATGGCACCATGTTTGAGAGTGAGCCTGTCTGAAAATATCATTATTCTACTGTCACACTTGGCTGTTAGTGTTGGGCACAAAACTCTAGTTAGAATGATTTGTTCCCCCTGAGATTTGTAAGGCATAGTTCCATTCTCTCCTAACTTTAAGTGCTGGTGTTGAGAAGTCTGATGTCTCTCTGATTTCTAATCCTTTGCATATGACCTGACATATTTTTCCTTCTCCGTTAGCTTCAAAATCTTATCTTTATTCTTGGTGTTGGTAAATTTCAGACATGCCTGCATGTGAGACTGTTTTTTCTTCCTCACAGTGGGCAGTTGGCAGCCCTTTCCATCTGGAGATATAAGTCCTTTAATCATGGGAAATCGATCCATGTTTCGTGTTGGGCAGTTTCCTTGCATCTGTTTCCACACTTCTCTCTTTATGGAACTCCTATGATTCAGATGTTGACCTTGACTCTCTTGGATTGATGCTTTTATTTCTTCTTGCATTGTCCAATATGTTGCACATCTGTTTTACCTTCTGGAAGACTTTTCTTGACTTTATCTTCAAACCCTCCTGAACTTTCTTTGCTGGTGGTGGAGGAAGGCATAGTTTTAATTTCTATGATCTCTCATCAGATTATTCTGATGGTTCTTCTTTTTCTTTTCTCAGGCAGGTGTTGCTGTCACAATCCTACTGCCTTGGCTTCTTGGGTGGTTGGGACCACAGGTGTACACCACCACACCCAGCTTTTAGGGTGCAGCAAGTGTACGGTACAGCTATCTTATTTCTCAGGGTATTTATAAAATTTTTTAATTTAAAAGCATTCATTTATCCTGTACATTATAAACTGTCTCCTATTTTTTTTTTTAACTTCTTTATTTTGGCCTCTGTCCATCATAAAGAATTTCCGCAACTGTCTGGTGATTTGTGGTTGTCAATTTACAGTTTAAAATGAGGTATAACATGCTGATGAGGTATCACATGTTTATATCCAGGGCTTGCTAACTGTTGGTCTTAGCACTAGGACTATCAGGTAGCTGCACGGCTTTTTTACTGAGACGCCCCCAAAAGTCAATATCTGAAGTTCTTCCCTCTAAAGGTATATAATCTACAAAGAGCATCTCCGCAGATTCTCGCTTAGGACTGAAGAGGAGGAGAGACGAGGTCCTAAAACAGGGAAGGGAAAAGGACTGGCAGGACCTGGGACCAGCAGTTGGCGTAATGGCTATGTTGCTGGACTGCCATGTAGTCTACCATGGCTCAAGTCTTGGACCCGGTGGCTTAAACTCACACCAGGTGTGTGTGTGTGTGCACCCAAGATCCTGAGAGGGGAATGGAGAAGGGATTGCAGGCATCCAGGAAATGGCACATGGAATTTCAAGACTAAATGTCTTCCTGTTTGGTTCTGTATTTGCTCAAGACCTGTTAATCCTAGAATGGAAATTTCTTTTTCTTCCTCTTCTTTTCTTTTTTTTTTTTTTAAAGAGAGGTATCTGCTATCTATAGGTGCATACTGGAGAAACAGAGAGAAAGATAAGTGAGAAATCCTCCCACCAAGGGGATGGCCACACCACAATCCCTTCTCCTCCAGTCTTCTCTCGAGATTTGGGCACCCACACACATGTGCCTGGCGTGAATTTCAAGCTGCTGGGTCCAGGATTTGAACCATGGTCTGCCATGTGGGAGTCCAGCAACACAACAACTAGGCCATCTGCTGGTCCTGGCATGGGAATTTCTACACAGTGCCCCATCCTACCATTTTGCACATACATGTTGAAGTGCCTGCTTTTATTCTCATTTTACAAGTAAGAAATTGAGGTTAAAAAAGACTAAGTAATACGTGTGCAAAGTCTATTCACCTCACTGAAATTTCTACCTTTAGCATTTTCCTATGTCCTTAAACTCCTAAAAATCCTTCATAAACATTATCAGTGGCTTCACGGTGCAGATGTATTATGATCTACTCAAGCTTAAATGATCAAAATTGCAACACAAGAGTCTGCTCAAATCCGCAGACGCAGACCAGCCTCTCAAATCCTTAGTTTGCTATAAGTACTCACCAGAGGCCAAATCGGGCTATCAGTACATCTTACCGTCTCCCAGGGCTTAGAGAAGGACAACTGTCCGAGAGTGCTAGGACACTTTAAATCTATTTTTAGGTAAATCACAGGGCTTTGAAATGTTCTGAGTAGGTAAAATTTTGCTCACATAATAAAATAGATCCTTTAAAGCAGAAACATTTGTGAAAAAAGAGGCAGATCTGTTCCATCAAGAGAATAATTCACTTAGACTACCCAAACCACAGAAGTTATAGGTGACGAAGAAAAACAAATCCCACCTCACACAAAACTGTATTTTCAGTCGTTGCCACTTAATTGATGTCACCCTCCAGTTAATCAATGTTAGTCTCAATGCTCAAATAAGCCAGACACCTTCCCAGGGGTGATATCTCTTGGACACACACCTCCTTTGGTACATGACAAGACGTCTTTGGAAGCAGGTTGCCATTTTAGTTCATTTCAATGGTCTCTGTAGTTGATCATATCTAGGCATAAGTGAAGAGTCTATTGATAGGAAATGTGTCCATTTGCAAGTGGAGCTCTTTCTTAATGGGAGCTATGATAAGTACCCTGACAGATACCACATTCACAAGTGGAAAAACCTAGGAAGGACTCAAAGTTTATGGCTAGTCTCTTGAAAATGAACTACTGTGGGACCCGCAGTTAATGTAATGGCTATGTCGCTGGACTCCCATGTAGCAAACCGCGGTTCACGTCCTGGACCCAGTGGCTTAAAACTCACACCGGGCATATGTGTGTGCATGCCCAAGATCCCAAGAGGAGAATGAAGAAGGGATCGCGGTGTGGCCACCTCCCCTGGGGGGTGATTTCTCTCTGTCTGTCTGGCGAGCGCACGCGCCCTATAGCAAACACCTCTCCAAAAAAAAAAAAAAGGAACTACTGTGTGTGATAGGAAGTAAAGGGGGGGGGGAGAGGGTTTCCAACTCAGAAAGAAAAAGATACCAGTGTTATAAAGGACCTTCCTGAATAGACATCATTTTATTTCTACTATATCAGAATGGCTACACCCCCAAAACATTTGTAATTTTATAACTGAAAAATTGCTCTCAAAACAAAGAGAAAAATCTTTCTATTAGATACTCTAAACTAGGGGGGATATGGGAGGCAAAGGGAAACAGAAAGATAACAAGACCTCTTTACCTGTCTGCCTCCAGAAAGACCCAACAGCAAATCAAAGGTGACCCTGGATATGGTTTGCAGGCATAGGAGCCCTCCATAACAAGTATAAATACAGAATAAAGTTCCAAGTAAGACAGACACATTGGGGATAATGCCCAGGACCAGAGGCTCTGAGAAAAGTATACTTCTATCCCTGCAAACCCACCAGGGTTCCATTCAACCACCCCAAATTCCCCAAACAAGTATTTCCTAAGAACTGTGCCAAGATGTTAAAATAAGGAAATCATTAGCCGTGCTCAATATATACGAACGTTTTCTAGTAAAAATGGAATTAAATAAAAACCTTACCGGCAAAGTTCCAGGTAGAGATGCATCGAAAAAGGAAACCAAAGAATTCGGAGGTGCTGCAAAGCGGACTTGAGACCCCCTGTGGCAACCCCCACACAAAAAAAAAAAAAAAGGAACTACTGTGTGTGATAGGAAGTAAAGGGGGGGGGGAGAGTGTTTCCAACTCAGAAAGAAAAAGATACCAGTGTTATAAAGGACCTTCCTGAATAGACATCATTTTATTTCTACTATATCAGAATGGCTACACCCCCAAAACATTTGTAATTTTATAACTGAAAAATTGCTCTCAAAACAAAGAGAAAAATCTTTCTATTAGATACTCTAAACTAGGGGGGATATGGGAGGCAAAGGGAAACAGAAAGATAACAAGACCTCTTTACCTGTCTGCCTCCAGAAAGACCCAACAGCAAATCAAAGGTGACCCTGGATATGGTTTGCAGGCATAGGAGCCCTCCATAACAAGTATAAATACAGAATAAAGTTCCAAGTAAGACAGACACATTGGGGATAATGCCCAGGACCAGAGGCTCTGAGAAAAGTATACTTCTATCCCTGCAAACCCACCAGGGTTCCATTCAACCACCCCAAATTCCCCAAACAAGTATTTCCTAAGAACTGTGCCAAGATGTTAAAATAAGGAAATCATTAGCCGTGCTCAATATATACGAACGTTTTCTAGTAAAAATGGAATTAAATAAAAACCTTACCGGCAAAGTTCCAGGTAGAGATGCATCGAAAAAGGAAACCAAAGAATTCGGAGGTGCTGCAAAGCGGACTTGAGATCCAGAGAAGAGTTTAGAGTTGGAGGAGATCTGGGCATGAATTTCCAAACCTACCACAGCTGCCCATTTGTGTTCACTAAAGAGAAAGAGAGAGTGATTAGTGACATCTGTCACCACGCATGAACTTCTGCGCTTAAATCACAAATCTTGGTTTCTCATTTGTGCTTTCAACTTATTAAAACTTGATATCCTGGGGCCAGCAGGGGGTGTAGCAGTTACGTTGCCGGACTCCCACATGGCTGACAGCAGTTTGAGTCCCAGACCCAATGGCTTAAATATCATGCCAGAAGTGTGTGTGTGTGTGTGTGTGTGTGTGCCCAAGATCCTGGAAGGAGAACAGAGAAGGGATTGTGGAATGCCATCCCCCCGGGGGAGGGGGGTGATTTCTCACTTTCCCTCTCACTGACTCTCTCTCAGAAGGCAAGCACACAAACTAGGGCAAAAAAAAACCTCTTAAAAAAAAAAAAGAAAGAAAGAAAGAAAGAAAAAACAACCTGATATTCTTAACATTTAAAAATATGTTCTCTGTTTTGAAGATTAAATCAAAAGCAATTCATAATGAACACTTGAGATTGGCAAAACAAAATTCACTTACAAGATGGTGTTGGAAGGTTCACTATACAAACAGGAACATGATGGGGAAAGGACAATTTGGCATTTTAAAACAATTTAGAAATGGTATCAGGTAGCAAGTGCTTGGATGACTTCAGTGAAAAGCAGCATTTTCTAAATTAACTACCTAATGAATCAATTACTTGGTAAATGAAAAGAGCTGATATTTAGAACATTATTTAGAATTAGCATAAATAGTGGGATTCTACTATTGGAGCAATAACGACAAATAGTTCCATATCTCTATTTAAAAAGGAAATTTTTGGATTCATTCTGCAAGGATGGCTTGCAACCTAATGACTAGGGCGATAGACTCCAGGGCTCACCACTAAATGATACTCCTGAACATCTGTACAAAAGAAAACATCTATTGGTTTAAAGCAAATGTGGCATTTTTCGGTCCCCAAATCACTTTCAATTCCTGAGATTTAATTTCAGGTTACTCTGTTCATTCTTGATTGCTATCAAATCTAAGAGGCA
Organism: Tupaia belangeri chinensis; assembly: GCF_000334495.1. Lineage (NCBI taxonomy): Eukaryota > Metazoa > Chordata > Mammalia > Scandentia > Tupaiidae > Tupaia > Tupaia belangeri. The sequence continues at coordinate 1,208,626 of NW_006160034.1, forward strand.
GTGAAAGACTACAATAATCTCTCTAATTTGGGCATTCCTACTCTGTTAGGTCTGTACACAGGTCCCTCCAGGCTCTCCCAAGTGGGCTTATTCCGCATGAAATAACATCTGCTTTCTTATTCTGTTCTTCTCCCAAGCAGTTTTCTGCATTATATAGGTTTCTCGTTGACACAGATTGGGTTTTGTTTCAATCATTTCAACTAGTGAAGTTCTATAGCTAAAGCACTGCAAGAAAATAAATTCCTTCTTTTTAAGAGTTGGAAATATAGGGACCAGCAGTTAGTGTAATGGCGCTGGACTCCCATGTAGTCGACTGCGGTTTGAGTCCCAGACCCCGCGGCTTAAACTCACGCTGGGTGCCTGTGCGTACGTGCCCAAGATCCCGAGAGGAGAATGGAGGAGAAGGGATTGCCATCCTCCCTGGGGGGTGATTTCTCGCTTTCTCTCTGTCTCTCTCTGCCTTTCTGGGAAGCACCCTATAGCAAAAACCTCTGAAAAAAAAAGAAAGAAAGAAAAAAAAAAGAGTTGGAAAAGAGAAATTAAACTAAGAACTAGTAAAAACTTCTGCATCCACTAAAGCATTATTCAAAGTATTTTTGCAGTTTCATGACTTAAAAAATATATATATATAATTGACCTTTACAGGCAGATGACCTAATTTATGAAAGAAGAGAACATTTTTTTGGACATTTTCTCTCTGTTCCTCCAACTGCAACGTAAAAATAATGCCAAACAATCTCAACGAATAAAGATTAGAAAGGTGAATTGTGTTTCCGAATGTAAAGACAAAATATTTATGTCTTATATGCCTTAAATAGCTACCCAATGATAAGTAGCAACATAAGCAAAAGTCTGTACATAACCAGAGGTTAGTGTAGAGACTTTTTTAGCCTCCTGGGTCTAGACATACATGTTCAACATAAAACGCCTCCATCATAACTGGCGTTTTCCAACTAGTAACATTATGCCACCGCTACCCAAAGCTTGTAAGTAAAAAGCTTTCTAGTTGTGCTGCACAGAAGTCCCCTAGATACGGTTCTGCTTCTGGTGCCACCGACTCCACTGGTGGTGCTATGGGCAAGGAGACTAAATGCACTCTCGGTGCAGCCTCTGAATGAAGAAACTCGCGGGTTCCCCAAATATGCCTCTTTTTTAAGACAGTCGTTTAGACACGGGGACGGGCCTATTTTGTGTTCCCGTTTACGTTCCACCGCTCCAGGTTAGAGTCCAACCCCCTCCCGCTCTTCGGAACGTCTAAAGGCAGGGCTGTAACGGGCATGTCCGCAGTCCCGCTCGTACTCCGGGGGGCAGTAATGGTGTAAGGCAGTATACCCTTTCCTCGGCTCCTGGGCCGTGTGGACGGGCTGCTGAGCCACTGAACTCTGTTCCCTTATCCGGTCCGACGCGGACCCAGTCGGAGCCCCTCTTCGGGACCGAGTCCTGCCGTCAACCAAGGCTAAAGCCCTTCGTCTTCCAAGACAGCCCCAGCGTAGCATGGGCGCCGCCATTGCACCGGCAGGACGCTGGTCAGGTGACTCAGCTTTCCTCCGCCGCGAGGCTCCCTGGGAAATGTAGTTCTGCACAAGCGTGAAGAGCCCGGGAGCTCAGACCGGAAGACTACTATTCCCGGCGAGCATTGCGGCCCAGAGGCTGCCGGAACCCTGGCGGGGAGGGGCGGGAAGGAGAACCAGAGGAGACGGCGGGAGGCTTTCTGGGTCGGGAGGTGGGGCTCCCCCTAGCGGGGAGGTGCAGAGGCTCGTGGCTGTGTGGGCTTATGGAAGCGTGTTCTGAGCGCGTGATGCCAGCGATCGCGCGCTGAGAACCTGGCTGGAATAACCCGGTGAACCTTGCGAGCCGAAGCTGATGACCTTGACATGTCCGCGAAGACTTCCCGAGCTCTCGAACCCTGTTACTTTCTCTGCCTTCCCTCCCACGCTACGCACCTGTTTGTGCATTCACACACGTACTGCGTCCTTACCCTATGCCAGGCACGGTTCTCAGGCCCTGAAGGGGCGTACCAAGGAGAGAAAGGCCATCAGGTGTGGCCTATATGCATGAAGTTTATAATATAAAGAAAGTGTACCCCGAAAAAAGGAGGTTTTTATGTATCAGTGGTACTAAATGCAGTAGTTCAGCAGCGGTGGTTGGAGACAACAGATCTCTCCTGGCTATTGACATGCGTTTTCATTTGTCGTTGTTGTTCTTGGCCAGTATCTGGAACACATCTTCCATAGTGGGAAGCCTTGACTGTTGATACTGTCATTCCAGTGGACTGTTAAAATGTTCCCGTTTCAAAACTCCTACTCCTTGTCGAAGTTTCTACTGGTTTCTTATATTTGAATACCCAGTATAGAGTAGCCATTCAGCCACTCTTTAATGTATCATCCTATTTTCATTCTTTGTATAGTGCTTTTGACTATTGGATGTTTATGTTCTGCTTCCACAAGCTCCTTGTCTTACTCACCATAGAATTCACAGAATACAAAGTAGGTTCCTCAGAAAAATGTCTGAATGAAGTAGTGCAGTGTAGAGAACGCTTCTGACAAAGGATGGAGTGGGCGCCCTTGGAGCAGAGATGATGAATTAGAGTGGTAGTGGAGGGGAAGAGAAATTGAA
>NW_006160034.1:1211571-1239501 GCF_000334495.1 Tupaia belangeri chinensis
GAGAAATTGACCTATTTGGGAGACATTTAGGTGGTAATATTGAAGGACTCCGTGATGGATTGGATGTGATGGTGGAAGAGTGGAGGTGGGAGGGTCAGTAACTCCTGATTTTCTGGCTTACATAGCTGGTTTTTTGATGAGATAAGGAAACGAGAAAAGAAAAGGGTTTGCAGAGAAAACATATGAGTTTGGTTGCCTTGGAGACATGGAAGAGGAGAAGTCCCTTAGGCATCATGGATGCCCAACTCTGAGTAGAGAGCATGGGGGAAAAAACGCATACTTGCATACTTCACGCGGAGAAGTTTTCAGTCGTTGATCAATGACCTTTTGATGAGATGGCTATAATCTCTGCTCTGTTTCCATCAATACTCTTAGACGGTGAAGATAATTGTGCAGCTTAATCCCTCTGTGTGGAAGAAGGACATTATACTTGCTCTCCTTAAAATTGTCATTGTTGGATTTGTCTACCTTTTCTGCTTTTCCATCTGCTCTCACTGATCCAAATTGCTACACCAGAAGTATTTTCTCATGACCAGTGATGAAAATGAGAGAAATGGCAGTGACCGGCAGGTAGAAGTGGAGACGTATCTCAAAATGCATCTCTTGATTTTGATCATTTTATCAGGTGTCGGTCACTCTTTAGATCCTCGATGTGTGAGACACCTTATTGTCCATCTTCACTCTAGGCTTGATTTTTCTTTCTCTGGTTTTTCTGGCTCAGAAGAAGGGCCGGCAGAGTCATTTCTGGACACAGGATGGGTTCGCCTTTGATAGAACAGCAGAGGAGAAGGGTGTCCTGCATCTCTAGCCAAAGGGAGAGGGAGACCCTTGCTACACTACCCCTGCTGGGGCACACTCAGGAGGCACTTCACTTCTTCACGTGGAGAGTTGGGGAGTGTTTTGACAGCCACCGTGAGGGAGAGCAGAAAATGTAATGAAAATCCTCATATTGTGGGTAAAATGCACTACACTGGAAAACATCTTCATGAGGTAATATCATGCAGCGACAGGCTGCCACTTCAAAGGCCCACCCCACCACTAGAGGGAGAGACAATCCTATGCACATGTTTTTGATTCCTTTCACAAATGGGAACCTTCCAGTTCAATGCCTCTTATATTTAATCCTGGCCCTTTCCAAATCTCATAAGAGCAAACGGTGGAAAGAGGACGTTGAGTCCAATCTTCTGGCTTCCCTCTCCCCCAAGGTTATCAGTCATTTCAGAAACGTCTGCTGGTTTCCTTGCGCTTGATCTGGTGTCCAGGAGGACCCTGTTTTCCACGTTCTCTAGCTAGTCAGGTGCTTCCACGGAACCTCCTTCTGTGGGACCACTTCTTGCCTTTCTCCTGAATGCCAGATCTGATAACTGTCAGAGCTCTCCCTGACAGACAGGCCTCTAGCTGAGAGAGCTATTTTGGTTCCACTGACAAGGTGGCTGTCATCTGGAAGACACAGACATTTTCATTTTCAAGGAGCTCAGAAGGTAACAGGACAGAGTTTCTAGCCAAAACACTATTTTCTTAGGGAGAGTCTCTCCGCTCTTACTTTAGTCATTTAATGGACACAGTGCAGATAGATTTAGAACAAAAACCAGAGCAGAATTTCGAATTGTTATTTATAAATAGCAGTAGTTAGGGACGTGTGTCTAAAATAGCATGCTTGTATTTTAATTTATTTTATTTATTTATTCTAGGCTAGGTTATGCTGTGTCATGCTTCTCCTGCTTCAACCTCCCGAGTAGCTGGGATCACAGGCACGTGCCAGAGCACCTGGCTCGTTTGTACAGGGTCTCGCCATGTTGCCTAGGCCAGCCTTGAGTTCCCAATCCTTCTCTCTCCCTCTCCCTACTTGCTGGAAGTACAGAGATGTGTCATTGTGTCTGGGCTTTAAGTTCAACCTGGAGTTGACCCTAGGCCTTCCATGTGACCCCAGTCTGTAAGGGTGATGTCTTAGCAGCAGACATCATGATGGCTGGGCCCATGTCTGGCTTTTCTACTAGTTTCCAGAGTGTTCACATGTTAACATTGGAATGGATGAACTCACCTCTTCATTTGACTCCAAGTTCCCAAGTATATATGTGCTATGGTTTGAATATGTCCACCAGAAATTCCTGTACTGGGATTTTATTTTATCCCCTGTATTGTAAAGGTATTAAGGGAAAACTTAATTCCCTCATGGCGTCCCAGGGTGAGTGAGGCCTACGAGACAGTGATTATTTCGTGGTGATTGCATAATGGGAGTAAGAGTCTCATAAATGGAGGTCTACAAGACCCAGGGAGTTCTAGCTCTTATGAGAAAGGGTTAGTTCTCTGAAGACATAGATGTTATAAAAGAGGGATTGGTCATAATGGAAGTAAGAGTCTCATAGATGGATATCGGCAAGACCCATTGAGTTCTAGCTCTTTTGAGAAAGGGTTAGTTCTCTGAAGAGATAGTTGACATAGAAGAGGGATTGGTCAGGATCTCTCTCTCTCTCTTTCTTTCTTTCTCTCTCTCTCTTTCTCTCTGTGTGTGTCCTCCAAACTCTGTGGTTCCCACCATTTTAGATCTTAGACTTTGGACTTTCCAGCCACCGGAATTGTAAGTTTGAAAGTAGATGTCTATCTTCTTTATACAATCCCTCACGGTCAGCTATTTCTGTTAGCAATGCAGAAATGAACTAAGACACTATATAAACACGTCGATTTCTGAACGTGCCTCGTTTTCCCCACAAATCCAAGGGGTGTTTCATTGTGATCATTCCCTTTCTCTAGTTTGCAATGGGGCAGTGGTATGAAAACACAGTGCTCTAGGATGTATAACATCTTTAGTAACTGAGTACCGTATGAGCAAATAAAACTGGTGGTTCCACGTTTAAAAAATGAGGTATATGATTTTAATAGAAACATTAAAATTTCAAGTAAAGTTGAAAGGAGATAGTTTCCATATTGTGGCAATGGATTCCAACTTCTATTTGTGAATTTTAGATTTATATCTTTGAATTTCGTTATAGGGCACGTGCACTCACCAGACAGAGAGAGACAGAGAGATAGAAAGCGAGAAATCACCCCCCAGAGAGGATGGCCACCCCACAATCCCTTCTCCTCCATTCTCCTCTCGGGATCTTGGGCATGCACGCACACGCGCCCAGCGTGAGTTTTAAGCCACCGGGTCCGGGTCTCAAACCATGGTCGACTACGTGGGAGTCCAGTGACATAGCCATTATGCTAACTGCTGGTCCTTATAGCTTTGAATTTTAAAACTGTATTAACTAACCTATTCTTTAACGAATTTTGTGCTATGGAAATAAAGGCAATGCTATAAAAACATTTAGAAGACTATATTTTTTTGGAGAGATTTTTGTTATAGGGCATGTGTGCTAGCTAGAGAGACAGAGACAGGAAGGAAGAAATCACCCCCCGACCCCAAGGGAGGATGGCCATGCCGTAGTCCCTTCTCCTTCATCTTCCTCTTGGGACTTTGGGAATGCGTGCACACATACCTGGTGTGAGTTTCAAGCCACTAGGTCTGGGACTTGAACTGTGGTCAACCACATGGGAGTCTAGCTCCTTAACCTCTATACCATCGCTACATCTGAACCACTCTGCCATGAGCAGACACTTTTTAAGAATGCCTCTGTAGTCTAATAGCACTGGATGTAATTGGTGGTCTTCATATTTGTTCGTGCAGTTGTACGTTTGACCCCTCCGTTGCCTGTGAGTTTCTGTCTGTCCTGTGGCTACTGAAATTTAATGCCGTGCGGGTAGGGAGTGAAGGCACCTAGGTCATGACAGATTTCCAAAAGAAACCAAAATAACAGCAACAACAAAACTCTTATGATGTAAATATGCCAAACATTGGCAGCACCGTTTTCATGCAGAGAGTACCTCAGAACTAGTAGAGGTATTGTTTTGGAAAAAAATGGTCTAACAACATAAAGTTCCTTCTTAGAATAACCACATTTTAAGATCCAGTTAAGTGTCATTAGGGGAGAAAAGAAAGGCTGGGAATTCAGGCCTGCTGAGCAATGGGGAGAACAGGATTTATTTCCTTTTATTTTACCGTGAAAGTCTCGATTCTGATAAAATACCGATGTGGAGGGAACAATTGTTCTCTTTGGAAGATTGCTTCTAGGCAGAGAAATCTATAACTCTTTCTCCTTCCCAGTGCAAGGGAACAGAAACCCCATCGAGTGTCTCTGTGGAACCGAAGTGCCATCTGGCAAAGACGAGGCCCACTGAGCACGTCTGGTAGGCCCACCATCAAATGTCATCTCTGTGGTCTTCCTTCTAGCTGGTCCCAAGGGCAGTTGGCTGTTTCTCCAAGTGTTTTCTGTTCTAAAGAGCTGGCTAATACCTGGAGCAAGCAGGAATATGCATAGGAAAGACGGTCCCACACCATCCCCTTAACATGCTTAAAAAATGGTATTCCTGGGATCAGCAGGTGGCGTGGTGGTTAAGGCGCTGGACACTCCCATATGGCCAACCACGGTTCAAGTCCTGAACTTGTTGGCTTACTTTCTCACTTTCCTCTTCCTCTCTCTGTGTCTCTCTCTGGTCAAATTAAACTGAATGAATGAATGAATAAATAAATCTTTTTTAAAAATGGTATTCCTAGTTAGCGTAATGGCTATGTTGCTGGACTCCCATGTAGTTGACCGCAGTTCGGGTCCCTGACCCGGTGGCTTAAATTCACGCCAGGCACGTGTGCGTGCGTGCCCAAGATCCCGAGAGGAGAATGGAGGAGAAGGGATTGTGGTGTGGCCATACCCCCTGGGAGGTGATTTCTTGCCTTCTGTCTCTCTGTCTTTCTCAATCTGTCTGGCAAACACACATGCCCTATAGCAAAAACCTCTCAAAAAAATAAAAAATGGTATTCCTGAGTTGTACACGTTGGGTGGAAGAATGAGTTAACTCGTTCTTGTGAGATTTGCTTCGCATGTGGTCAGAGTCCTGATTTGCACCGAGCGGCTCTGTGCTGTGTTTCGGAATGGGTATTTGTCCTTCCAAGTTAGAAAGCTGGGGCACACGCCGTCTTAGTCTGTCATCGCATTGCCAGCAGAAGTACTAGAGGCTGGGTGATTTATAAAGAAATGGAGATGTCGTTGGCTGATGGTTTGGAGGTCCAGAGGCCAGGGCCGACTTCTGGCGAGGCTACACACGGCAGAGGGCAGGGCCTTGAGCAGAGCAGCTGTCCGTGTTTCTGCTTGTTCTGGTCCGTGTCCACGCTGGCGCTGCCTGCCTCGCTTCCTCTCCGTATGCCCACAGCAGGGCTCAGTGTTGGGGGCCCCGCTCTAATGACTTTATCCTACTCAAAGACCCCACCCTGGGACACCGTGAAGGGATTGCGTTTTCACACCTTTACCTCACAACTGAGTCCCAACACATGAACCTTCGGGGGACAAAGCACTGTGCAAACCGTCACACACACACACACACACACACACACACACACACACATCTCAGCAGTAGCTTACTTCAGAATCATGCACAGAAAATAATCAGGAGTTTATAGGTTGCAAACCAGTTCTTTTATTTTATTTGCCAAATGGCACTTGCACTTGCTGGAGAGAGAGTGCTCTCTCCCTGGAGAATGGTCACACCGCAATCTCCTCTCCTACATCTTCCCTCTCTTCTGGATTTTGGGCACACAGGCCTAGGTGTCCGGCATGTGGTCACCAGGTCTGGGATTAGAATTGTGCAGTCAGCCATGTGACATCCAGCCACCTTAACCTCCGGGCCACCTACTGGTCCAACAGGTATTTTTGTATGTTCTAATTTCAAGCCTAAAGTGATTGAGAAAACACACACACACACACACACACACACACACACACACACGGCATTAAAGAACTACACCACTGGGCCAGCGGGTGGTGTGGCGGTTAAGGCTGTTGGTCCTAGACCTGGTGGCTTGAGAAGTGTGCTGGGTGTGTGTGCACACCTGCCCAAAATCCCTAGAAGAGAATGGGAGAATGGAGGAAAAGGGATTGCAGCAAGGCCTTTCCACTGTGATGGTGGTAGGGGTGGGAGGTAATTTCTCCCTCTCTCTCTCCCTCTCTTTCTCTCTCTCCAGCAAAACCATAAAAAACGTTGGCAGTTTCAAGGCTGAACACTTGTTAAATTCATACTCGCCTTGAGCCAGCAGTGGTGTGGTGATTACAGTGACTGGATCCCACATGGCTAACTGTGTGGTTAGAGTCCCGGACCCGCTGGCTTGAAAAACACACGGGGCACATGTGAGTGCATGCCAACAATCCTGAGAAGGGAACTGCCCCCGTAAAGGGCTTATTTACTTTCCCTCTTTCTGCTTTTATCCAGAGAGCACACGTGCCCGGTAGAAAAGCTAAAACAAACAAAGTATAAGCTGTACCCTTGGGGCCAGCAGTTGGCGTGGTTGTTAAGGTGCTGGGTTCCCGCATGGCCAACTGCAGCGTGATTCCAAGTCCCGGCAACTTGAAAAGCACGAAGGGCGTGTGTGTGTGTGCATGCCCAAAGTTCTAGGAGGAAAATGGAGGAGAAGCGATGATGGTGCGGCCATCCCCACTTGGGGGGGTACTTCTCACTTTCACTCTGTCTCTCCAGCAGACGCTCTACGGCAAAACCTAAAATAAATAAATAAATAAATAAATAAATAAATAAATAAACAAACTATACCACCAAGACATGGTCTTTTTATTTTTTTTAAAGTCTGTTTATTTTCTGCATGAGTGATGAGTGTGCATAAGTGCATGAAAAAGAGAGAGAGAAAGAGAGAGTCCACAAATAGGGTCTTTTTTCCTTTTCCTTTTTCTTTTTTTTGGAGCGGTTTTTCTATAGGGCATGTGTGTTCGCCAGACAGACAGAGACAGAGAGACAGAAAGTGAGAAATCACCCCCTGGGGGGATGGCCACGCCTCAATCTCTTCTCCTCCATTCTCCTCTCGGGATCTTGGACATGCACACACACACGCCCTTTGTGAGTTTTAAGCTACCAGGTCCAGGATGCAAACCGTGGTCAACTACATGGGAGTCCAGCGACATAGCTATTATACCAACCGCTTGTGGAATAGGATCTTGATGCTCCAATCCATACCCGGCCTTTGGCTAGCCCTGGGTCATGGGCATGCCTGTGCCCCGCGTACTGAGGGAGGTCTCCATACTGGAACTTGACCACGTGGGATTGCCACGCCGGGCATCGCTTGCCACGGCTGCACCATGACAAACAAGTCTGGGCCCTCGACATGTGGACTTGGATGAGACCTTGGTGAAAGAACTCCTACTTGGTAATAGAGGCGACGTGTCAGGATGTGTGAGTGTGGTTCAGAGGAGCAGAGCAGCAAGGCTTATCTCTCACATCCTGCCAGATCATCAGTGTCGTTATCTGCGCATGTCAGAACTGCTATCTCTGTATCCAGCCGCCCTTGGACCCAGCCTGGACGGGGTGGGCAGGCAACAGAGCTGAGCACTCCATGGCAGCGCCTTCCGGGCTCGCCGCAGTGTAACACATAGCTGCTCAGACGGGATTTAGTGCCCCATGAAGAGGTGCCAGACCGAATTAAAATCAAACAATACAACTCTCTTTTTTTGTTTTAGAGAGATTTTTGCTATAGGGCGCGTGCGCTCGCCAGACAGAGAGAGACAGAGAGATAGAAAGCAAGGAATTACCCCCCAGAGGGGATGGCCACGCCGCAATCCCTTCTCCTCCATTCTCCTCTCGGGATCTTGGGCACGCACGCACATGCGCCCGGCGTGAGTTTAAGCCACTGCGTCCGGGACTCGAACCGCGGTCAACTACATGGGAGTCCAGTGACATAGCCATTACGCTAACTGCTGGTCCCTCAAATGATACAACTCTTGAGATCAATGCAAAGAGAGAGAAAACGGGCAGCGAGCGTTCCCAGTGATTCACGAGTACTAATCTGGGAGGGGAGACCAGCACAGACTTCATCCATTTATGACTAATTCAGCCATGTGATTAGATGGCTTGGTTCACACCACGTCCCTCACATACTGTAAAAAGGAAAACAGGTGGTGTTAATAATGGGCCTGGAGGGGACAGCAGATGGCTTAGCGGTTGTGGCACTGGACTCCCACATGGTGGTTTGAGTCCTGGACCCAGCAGCTTGAAACTCGTGCTGGGAGCATGTGCGTACGTACCCAAAATCCCGAGAGGAGGATGAGGGAGTAGAAATTGTGTTTATCCCCAGGGGTGATTTCTCACTGTCTCTCTCTGTGTATCTCTGGCGAGTGCATGTGCCCTATAGCAAAAATCTCTCTTTAAAAAAAGAAGAGGAGGAAGAGGAATGGAACTGGATACTGTGAATTTCAAAAGGCAGAAGAAAATAAGAATATATTCATAAGATGCCACTCTTGCGAATAACAAGAACTCATCTGGCCTAATCATCGATGTGTGTTCATTCTCTAAAGCTGTTATCTTTATTTTGGCTGCCAAAATAGATTGGTATGGGCGGGATCTTGGGGAAACATTTTTCTGGTGATTCAGAGCCCATGATTTTTAAAATTCTGTATTGACTTGTTAAATAAATGCCTTCTTTTCCGCTTACCACCTTGAAACTCACACAATTTTATGAAATGTTCTCAGTTTATGAGGGTCACGTTGACATTTCACAGTCACTCAGAGTGTAGTGTCCTTAGCAAATGTCAAAATGAAGAATCCTGAGTTGAGGAAAGAAAATATTTGTCTCGCTTAGCTCTCGAGACCAGCTACCATTTGAGATTTCTCTCGGGATCTGTGACAGGAGGACATTAGTAATCACCACCCTTTTAGCAAATCTGGCTATTAAAATTGTCGCTCCCTTCCCCAAGGAAGGCTAAGAATATTTTGCGGTTGGCCTATGTTGTTTGTTATCTCTTTCTAGAAATTTCTACTAAATTTATCTTAATGCCTTTGGGTTCTGTTTACTCAACAGGGATATACGGTGTTACTTATTTCAAAGAGAATATATTCCCTTGCATTGCCTTCTAGGGCACGGTGGATCAAACGAACTACGCTTCCTCACTGTGAGTTAATAGAAGTTCTCCGTGGAGTTGAAAAAGTAAAATTGAGTACATGTTTTCAGCTGAATTTCTAAGGCACCATTGAATCAAAAGCTGTGTTTACCCTTCTTTCAAAAATTGCTGCTACTCATTTTCAATTGTCAAGAAACAGCAAGCTTGGAAGTGGTCATTTTCACTCTGTCTGAAATACAATGTGGTAGGACAGGCCAAATTACTGAAAATCAATTAGTTTCTGTTACAAGAGTCGGGTATCTGATGTCTTGTTCTGTTTCTGGTTACTATAGCTAATGTCTGCTCCTCTCCAAAAAAAAGAGTTTTCAGAAAAAAAAAAAAAGAGCCCAAAGACTTTGTTGTCGTTGTTTTTGTAGAGAAATGCCTTTTAGCAGAAAAGCTGATCTCAGTGTGGACTCAGCATCAACTGGAAATCAATGTTGAGCTAAATCATCTCATCTTGTTGTTGATTCTGTTCGGTAGGACCTTGTCGATTAAGATAGAAGCAGAAATAAATTTCTTCCCTGAACCACTTCCTCACCAACTGTACTTTTAAATCACCTACTATCCAAAGAACAGTTCACATTTACTGTCTGAGACCTGAAGTTTCCGAGTTCTACAACTTCTATCATATTAACTGGGCCTTGTAATGGAGGGGCAAGGCCATTCTGCCACCCCTGCATGTATTAATAGCTTCATGTCAGTCTGATCCAGATACGTCAAGAACCCTCAGGGCTGAACAAGGGGGTCAGTGGTAAAGCGTGATGCCCTGTGAGGCTGATCCATATGGGAAGGTTCCTGGTTTGTATCCAGAGACCTCCCTGAAGACACTAGACACACGCAGACCTATGACCCTGGCTGAGATGGGGGGCGGGGGATGGATCACAGTGTCAAGATCCTATTGGGGATATTATCTCTGTGTTTCTTGTTCAGAAAAGAAAGAAAGAAAGAAGCTTAAAGAAAAAAACAACTCGGGACCAGCAGTTAGTGTAATGGCTATGTCGCTGAACTCCCATGTAGCTGACAGCGGTTCAAGTCCCAGACCCAGTGGCTTAAACTCATGCTGGGTGCCCAAGATCCCAAGAGAAGAATGGAGAAGGGATTGCGGCGTGGCCATCCCCCTGGGGGGTGATTTCTCGCTTTCTGTCTCTCTGTCTTTCTCTGTCTTTCTGGTGAGCACACACATCCTATAGCGAAATCCTCTCAAAAAAAAAAAAAAAAAAAAAAAAGAAAAGAAAAGAAAAAATGACTCTTGGTTACCTTGGTATAAAACCCACCTACTAAGTTCAATGGGACAAATAAATTCAGGTCCAAAGTTTTCATTATTTGTAACGTTACTATTTCATAGATTTATGGTTGAATATGCATTTCTGTGAAAATAACGTTGCCACCAGCCTTCCCTTGCTTTTCTCTTGTACATGCTTTTTAAGGGGAGGGCTTTGTTTCAAAGATTCATATTGTGTCGGATAACTTCTTGTGCCTCAGAAAAACCAAGAGATCTAACAACAGAGACAAAAGTAATAGATGGTTTTTTTAAAAGTAAACAACATCGATTGCTGATTTCAGAAGAGTAGGCTTCCCCATTACAGCATAGGACATCCATTATCAGCAAAATTTTCAATCAACATTGAAGACTGGGCTTGCATTTCAAATGAAGCACAGATGCAGAAGAATTGTTTTAAAGAGTTGTTAAGCAACATAAAACTTGCAGTAATTCGAGTTATAACTCCTGTGTTATCCGGGGTCTATAATTAATTTTTTAAAAATCAAAACACTTTTAAAAATAGTCTCGTGCATTGAATTCCAGCCCGGTGCTGCTTTTTTGTAGAGGGATTTCTGTGAAATGCTAGTTTATTTATAGATTGCAAGTGACTCAAAGATGTTACAATATAAAAGAAAATGACACTCCAGAGTCTTTGATCAGGGCTGTTTAGAGCTGTCTTGGAATGCTCAATTCACTCAGAGGATTGCTTTTAATCTTCTGAAGCAAAAGGAATTTCATAAATTGAAATTGTTGGCCAGATGGAATTTCCTGATTAATATTTTTAGTGTTTGGTATTAAACATAATAATGAAAAGGGGAGTTCTGAGAGTAAACTCAATTAGCATTTTATAAAATTTATTGCTTTAAATATGGCTCACCCTTACTTTTACAGCTTCTGCCCACTGTCTTCCTGGACGACCTGAGTGTATTTTGCAAAACTGAACACGGCTGACTGGTTGACTTCCCCTACCTTCCTTTCTTTTTTTTTCCCCTCAACTTTTCTCTCCTGTTTATACTCTTTCTATTGAGTCCTTGCTGGCCCTGGTCCAGTGCTTGTTTTTTCCTATTCTTTAAGGACCTTGGTAGAAAGAATATTTGTTGACAGTTGTCATAGTAAATACTGGTGCTGGGATGGCTTCAGGCGTGTTGTACAGGAGACCCCTAATTCCGTCAGTACTCACAGCATAAATAGGTAGACCTGGCCTAAGTAAGGAAAGCCTAGTACTAACCCCCTGTGTAAGCCTCTTGCAGGACACATGCGCTGAAGAGGACTGAGCAACCTACAGTTGACCTTAGCTGCACGGGGAACCAAAATACCATTGGCAATGAGAAGAGTAGGACGTGTTTCTCAGGAACAATATCAGAGGCAGAAGATGCTCTAAATCATGGTATCAATAATTTGGGGCTAGAAAATGACACCACTCCATATCCTAGCACTAACCAAGAAACAGGTCCCCCCTCGGTCCTGAACCCGCAACCAGGATTGGCAAACGACATCACCCCAGATCCCCTCCAGTCATCAGAGAGGTAGACTTGAGGTCTGCTCCCGCCTGCTCGTGAGCTGGCTATGCAAGGAGATGGTGCTGTTCCAAGACCCGTGTCGTTGTGATCATCTGGCAGTGAACGAACCTGCTGATTTCCTGACAAACCACCTTACGGTTTATAAAACGAGTCTTTCAGGTCTTGAAAGCCAAGCGAATGGGACCTGACTCCTACAGCAGTTAGAGGGTCCCATTCACTTGGATATACAGGGAAGACAATTCGTCCTGCTTGGTAGTGAGATTTTTTTTTTTTTTTTTTGGACAAGACCCATATCATCACATTTCAGGGTTCTTCTGGGTCTCAGAACTGTGCTGGCCAGGTAATAACTGTCTATCCTCTGCTCCTAGGAGTGATTCCTATTCCCTCTACTTGCCAGCTAGGTCGTTAGGGATTACCAGGCTGAGCCAGCACTCTGTGCCAGGACTGGCTACATAATTAGTGGGGGCTGATGCAAAATTATTGTCCTAAGAAGTTATATATATATATATATATAATCTTAGAGACTTTTTTGCTATTGGGCATGTGTGCTTGCCAGAGAGACAGAGAGATAGACAGAAAGTGACAAATCATCCACTAGGGATTGGCCATGCCACAATCCCTTCTCCTCCATTCTCCTCTTGGAAGTTTGGACACACATGTACATGCACACGTTTTAAGCTGCTGGGTCCAGGACCGGAACCGTGGTCACCTACCTGGGAGTCCAGCAACATACCATTATGCCATCTGCTGGTCCCAGGAAGATTCTTTTAAATGTCTGTTTACAGCTGTGCATCTCTAATGATGTGAGCCTAATGTACCATACGATGGCAGTCCTATTAGATTGTAGCCGAGCTGGAAAAATTCCTATCGTCTGGTGACGTAAGCACACTGCACCACATACGGGTTTATGGTGAAGCTGCTATAAACAGACCTAACGTGCTGCCAGTCATGGAAAGTGTAGCACAGGGGCCAGCAGGTGGCATAGTGGTTGTGGCACTGGACTCCCATATGGCTGACCGCAGTTTGAGTCCTGGACCTGGCAGCTTGAAACTCGATGCCAAGTGTGTGCGTGTGTGTGTGTGTGTGTGTGTGTGTGTGTGTGTGCGCGCGCGCGCACTCAGAAATCCCAGGAGAATGAAGGAGCAGGATTTATAGGATTTACAGTGTGGCTAACCCTCCTGGGGGATGATTTCTCACTTTCCCTCTCACTGTCTCTCACTGTCTCCTCTCGGAAAAAAAACCCAAAAACTTAAAAAAAAAAAGTGTTGCACAAATTGGGGCCAGCAAGTGGTATGGTGGTTAGGGCACTGGAATCCCACATGGCTGACCATGGTTTGAGTCCCAGACCTGGCAGATTGTTTTTTCACTTTTCCTGTCTCTCTGTCTCTCTGGTGAATACACACGCCCTATAGCAAATTAAAATAATAATAACAGTAACTAAATAATTCTTTAAAGAAAAAGTGTAGCCCATACAATCGTGTACGATTGTATGGGTATAGCCTATTGGCAATGGTAGTATTTGACAATGGTAATAGGCAGCTATGTTACTGGTTTCTGTATTTAGTATACAATACTTTTATCATTTTAGAGAGTACTCCTTCTATTTATGTTTTTAAAGAATGATTGTATTTAACTTTATTTATTTATTTATTTTAATTTGACCAGAGTGAGAGGAAGAGAGAGAGAGAGAGAGAGAGAAAGCAAGCCACCAGGTCTGGGACTCGAGCCGTGGTCAGCCATATGGGAGTCTAGCACCCTTAACCACCATGCCACCTGCCAGCCCCAACTCCTTCTACTTATTAAAAAGCAAAGTTTCCCTTAGGGCAGGAGGCTGTGTTCCTCCAGTAGCAGCCTCTGCCACCTTGTTTATTGCAAGTCTGCATTGCATCATCTTCCCTTGGGCTTGATTCTACCTCCTGTTGTTCTGGCCATCAGGATCCTCAAGCATACAAAATTCCCTGCCAGTGTGGCCAGCAACGGGTCACGTTCAAGTAATTGACCTGGAAGTGAAATTAAGAGTGAATAATGACACAAAGGTGGTCCAGATTTACACCATATATTTTACTGTGCCTTTTCTGTGTTTTGCTACACAAATACTTACCATTATGTTCCTGCGATCTGCAGTATTCGATGCTGTGAAAGTTTGTAGCAGAAGCAATAGGCTATACCATGTAGTCTAGAAACGCAGGAGCACCAGGGTTTGTGTAAATACACATCATGGTGTTTGCATGGCAATGAAATCCCCTCAGCACACATTGCTCAGAACATATCCACACTGTTAATGCCTGGCTGTGTAGATGCAGATGCTGGAACCCTGCATGGCGGAAACTCACATTTCATGGTGTGTCCAGAGCCATCCAGGCCTCCTGTTCTCTAATCCAGGCCGGGTTAACATCCGAGCCCTGCCTTGGTATCCTGCCTTGGAAGTGAGACTTTCATGCCCTTACGGTAATGTTTTGTTGATTTTTTTCAGTTGCGTACAGTTTAGCTTTTTATCTACCAGGTAAAAACAGGATGAAGCGGAGGTGAGAGTCACGGGGCTGGAAGTGAAGGCAAGCCTGCAAAGACAGTGTCTTGGGGAGGCTCCTCTACACCTGTCCACAAGATTATGTCCATATGTCTTTCTGGAACTTCTGCCAAGATAGTCACAGAATCAGAATGACTTCTTCATGGCCATTATGCAGTGTCACATCTCCCAGAGCCAAAGGAATACATTTCAGACATGCAGCACACACGTCCCTCCGCCTCTCAGGCAGGCTGTCAGCTCCGCAGTGTTAATGCCCAAGTCGAAAAGGGCGGTCTGAGCCTTAAGCTCATCCTGCTGGCCTGTTCCTTACCAGCCAGCGTCCTAATGCAGTGGAGCGAGAAACCTCCAGTCAGACCCTTGTCCTCCATACTGCCTCCTCAGGCTAGGAAAAAAGAGGTGGAGGCCAGAGAGAGAGGCCAGAGATGTTGTCAGGCCAGGAGGGAGAAAAGTCTATATTCAAGAACCTTCTAGTAAAAGACCAACCACAAAAATTTGGTTTGGGCTGCCCGTTTCCTCCCTGGCAGGCTCGGAATGCCACTTCTCTGTTCCTCTCTTTCTCCTCCTCCCGGATGGTCTGTCCTCCACGGCTGAGCGCTCTCCCTCTTAGAAACAGTATGATTCCTGTCAAACCACAGTTTCAACTTTACAGCAAAGCTCTTGAGCTTTCATTCTGTAACGGAGACCAGCAGTCTGTCATGTACAGTGGCATTTCCAACTGCCTGCTAGAAATCTCCACCTGCGTGTCCTACCAGCACCTGGAAATGAACACGTCCTCAGCCTCAGTGTCTTCCCTCCTGAATGGCCTTTCTCCCCTGGCCTCTTCTCTGTTAACGACAAACCACTCTCACAGTCGTTCTGGCTGCGGGCATGGACATTCTGTTGGACTCCTGCCTTGCCTGTACTGTCACGGGTGGTCACCAGGTTGCTGGTGTGGGTGACCACATAGAGGTGATGGCTCCATGTAGAAAAGCCAGCAGGTGTGCAGGAGAGGGTACTGAGTGAAGTTTGGGACTCCCTGAGTTCGAGATTCTATGAGGCTTCCAAGTGGGTGTGCACACCTTGTGAAACACGCCAGTCTGAAAACCAAGGAGTCTGGATGGCAAATATAAATGAGATGGGGCCAGCAGGCAGTGTAATGGTTAAGGTGCTGGACTCCCACATGGCCTATCATGGTTCAAATCCCAGACCTGGTGGCTTGCTTTCTCCCTCTCTCTCTCTCTCTCTCTGGTCAAATTGAAGAATAATGATAATAATAAATAAAATTAAATGAGTATCTCTTTTAAAAATATATGAATGTGAGAGTCATCAGAAAATGAGTGGTGATTAAGACTTGAAGAGTACAGGGCCAGCAGGTGGTGTGCTGGTTAAGGTGCTGGACTCCCACATGGCCAACCATGGTTTGAGTCCCAGACCTGGTGGCTTGATTCTTCTCTCTGCTTGTGTCTTTCTCTCTCTGCTGAGCACATGTGCCCAATAGCAAATTTAAAAAAAATAATGATAAATAAAATAAAATTTAAATAAAAAAAGGACTGTAGGAATGATGGAGCCACCTGAACAGGGAAAGGAGTGTGTAGTGTGATTAACGAGACTTTGGTACCTATTTATATACTTTGTCCTGAGGGCAAGCAAAGTTTTTGGGTCAGAGGCAGAGTTATGTCCTCATTAGTTTCCTGGATCCCTTTCTCCCATATAAAAGTGACCTGAATTTAGCCTTTTTGTGTGTGTGTGTGTGTGTGTGTGTGTATTTTCTTTTTTATTTAATAATTTTTAATTTTAATTTTACTCATTCATTTATTTTAATTTGACCAGTGGGAGAGAGAGAAAGTGAGTTAGTAAGCCGCCAGGTCTAGGACTTGAACCGTGGTCTGCCATGTGGGAGTGTCCAGCGTTTTAACCATCACACCACCTGCTGGTTCCCATTTTTGTGCATTTTCTGACCCTCCCTTTTTTCAATTTTGATTTTAACTTCACATTATCTATACATGGTTTAATAAGCTGGGTAGATCTCCGAGGTGTGTGTATTGCAGACACTGCCCTGAGGAAATCTGGGATTTTATTCCACAGGGCGAAGGGGAAGAAGCATGGTCAGTGACAAGGTTCCATTACAGTTTCTTAGACCATCTCTAACCCCTGAGGCTGCTTCCTGCTCATCTGGATTTCAACTCTCTCAACTGTTTTCTCTAGGGTTTATGCCCTGGATTCATTATTTCCTTGTTTCAAATAGTAGCTACTCATTTTACTGTGATAGGAAGGAAGGCTTTTACCTTTCTCATGCCCTAATGGCTGTACAACTCCTACTTTCCTTCACATATTCTTCCCACAGAGACATTCGCCATTCTGTTCCTTCAAAAGTCAGTGTTTATACTGTTGTGACCACGTCAATATTATTCAAAGCTGAGTCATATACTGCATTCTAATTACATCTCCTTAATTTTTTTTTTTTGAATTTTCACTGAATATATTAGTCCTGAGCTTTTTTCTTTTTTCTTTTTAGAAGTTTTGGCCATAGGACATGTGCACTTGCCAGAGAGAGAGAGATAGATATGGTGAGAGAGAAAGTGAGAAATAACTCCCCAGAGGGATGGCCATGCCGTAATCCCTTCTCCTCCATTTTTCTCCTGGGATTGTGGGCATGCATGCAGCAGAGAGAGAGAGAGAGAGAAAGTAAGAAATCATCCCCCAGACCAATGGCCACACTGTGATCCTTGCTCTGGGATCTTGGGCATGTATGCACACACACCCAGCATGGTTTTTAAGCTACTGGGTCCAGGACTCAAACTGTGATTGGCCATGTTGGAGTCCAGTGATGGAACCACTAAACCATCTGCTGGCTCCAGTTCTGAGATTTTAAGTGTAAGTTGCCAGAATATAGTCAAACATGTCCTTGCCTATTAATTTCATCCTTGTTTTCAAGACCCTCCATTTCCTGTTGTTACCTCTGATATGTGTGCTCTTTGGTCCTGACACACAACTGTCTTCCTGAGCAACCCTGTGTCATCACCTGGGGATCCCCTTCACTCCTTCGTGTGCTGGGTCTCCCATTTCCTGTTCCTATCTCTTTCCTCTTCTAATGTCTTAAGCTGGGTCTCCTATCTCCTGCTCCTATCTCTTTCTTCTTCTAATGTCTTATGATTTACTCTCTAGTCTCTTCTTGAGAAAGGACAGTAATTATTTTTTGCAATGTACAGTATCTCTCAAAATTTCTTGATTCTAGCTTCACATCTGATGGATAGTTTGGCTGGATTTAAAATTTAGGTTGGGGCCCGCAGGTGGTGTGGTGGTGAAGGTGCTGGATCCCATATAGTTGACTCCATGGTTCAAGTCCTGGACCTAGTGGCTTGAAAATCATGCTGTTGCATGTGTCTGTGTGCCCAAAATCCTGGGAAGAGAATGGAAGAGAGGGGATTGTGGTGTGGACATCCACCCTAGGGTGGGGGTGATTTCTCACTTTTTATCTGTCTGTTGCATGTGTCTGTGTGCCCAAAATCCTGGGAAGAGAATGGAAGAGAGGGGATTGTGGTGTGGACATCCACCCTAGGGTGGGGGTGATTTCTCACTTTTTATCTGTCTGTGTCTCTGGTGAGTGCATGTACCTACCCTATTGAAAAAAAAAAAAAAAAAGGTTGAAAGTAAATTTCCTTAGAATTTTTTTGTCATTTTTCTTCTAGACTCTTAAAGCCATTGTTCCATTCTAGTATTCGGTGTTAGTACAGAGAAGTACTATGCCAGTCTCCCCCCATTCCTGTCCACTTGATTCTGCTTTCCTTGAGTGCTTTTAGAATCTTCTCCTTCCGAATGTTGTGAAATTTCGTACAGTGTCTGTCTCTGTGTGTGTGTGTGTGTGTGTGTGTCCATGTAATGAGACGAGCGTTTTATAGACCAGCTCGATCTGGACATTCATAGCTTTAGTGGTGAAAAAAATGTTTTTGAATTTTTTTTTCTAGTAATTCCTTCCTGTCTGTCCTCTTTCCAAGCTCTTGCTATTCCAATGCTAAGCCTCCGAGAGTGGACTTCTCTGTCAGTATCTTCGTTATTGTGGAGTTATGTTCTGTTTTATGCATTTTATGTCCTTGTTATGGAGTCTCCAGGAGTCATGACAAATGCACGCGTTCAGCTCTCTGTACTGGACTGGAACCCGGTATTGTAGATAAGGAAGCTGTCGCAGAGACCTGTGCAATCGCTCTGAGGCGTGTACCAGATCTGTTGTAGCTGTGGATCTGATTTTCCCATCTCTTACACTTCTCTTCAGGATGGACACCTAATAAAAACAGAGACACGCGGGGCTAGCAGGTGGTGTAGTGATTAAGGCACTGGGTTCTCATGTGGTCAACCATGGTTCGAGTCCTGGACCTGGCACCTTGAAACTCAGGTCAGGTGCTGGTGTGTGCCCAGAATTTTTAGAGGAGAACAGAGGAGAAAGGATTGTGGTATGGCCATCCTCCCAGGGGGTGACTTCTCACTTTCCTTCTGTCTCTCCAGCAAGTGCATGCTCCGTATAGCAATAGCAAAAAATATTTCTTAAAGAAATGAAAATAAAACCAGAAACAGAGGAGTAGGTGAATGTGGAGCAGGAGCGGGTGCGAGCTCCTGGGGCCCAGTACTCAGCCTCTCTGTGGCTCCCAGTACTCAGCGCTCGTTCATTTCAGAAACCAGGGGCAGTGGTGCCCTCCTGCTATGACTCAGCGTTATGGTCAACAAATGAGGCCACATAAATGAACCGAACGCTACTGGCAAGATACACAGTGGCATGTGGACAGGAGAGACTGCAGCTCGCACGAAAGAGCCTTGTAATGAATGGTCGAGTAAAACTTGCCGTTGCTGTCTTTGACCAGGTAAAATGAAATACGGCAAGAATCAGGTGAGGGAGTAGTAAGATCAACGGAAAGCAAAGTGCCGAGGGAGCTCGGGCAATGGATGCAACAGAGGCCTTGGAGACGGACAGACAGGATTCATGTCCTGGTTTCAAGACTAGTTGGGTCAGGGCCAGCAGGTGGCGTGGTAGTGAAGGCAGTGGACTCCTAACCATTTATGATTTGTGTGTTTTGAGGGCAAGTTACCAACCTCTCTGGCCCTGTTTACGCATCTGTGAGGTGGCATAGTAACAGTCACCTCGTAGGATGGTGTTAAATATTAGAGATATCAGTCAGTGGAAAATGTCTAGAATGGATCATAATTATGACTCAATAAACACTAGCTACTATTAGCTACTAAACAACAAAGCGAATGTTTCAACCTTGCGTGGAGTCGTCATTTGGAACTCAGTAAAGCTGCAGTTTAATTTGTATGCTGTCTTAGTCATGCAGGCTGCTATAACAAAATACCTTAAATGGGATAGTTCATACAGCTGACTTATTTCTCACCGTTCTGGAGACTGAGAAGTCCAAGGTCAATGCACCAAAAGATTCAGTGTCTGGTGAGGACCCATTCCCCTTGGCAAGCACCGTCTGTGTGTCGTCATGTGATGGAAGGGATGAACAAGCTCCCTCAGGCTTCTTGTAGGAGGGTAGTAATCCTGATCATGTGGGCAGAACCCCAAGGCTTAATTACTTTCCTAAAGCCTTACTTCTTCTTCTTCCTCTTCTCCTTCCTCTTCTCCTTCTTCTTCTTCTTCTTCTTCTTCTTCCTTCTTCTTCTTGTTCTTCTTCTTCTTCTTCTTCTTCTTCTTCTTCTTCTTCTTCTTCTTCTTCTTCCTCTTCTTCTTCTTCTTCTTTTTTCCACAGAGATATTTTTTTGCTATAGGGCACATGCACTTGCCAGAGAGATAGAAAGAGAGAAATCACCCCTCAGGGGGCCACACTGCAACCCCTTCTCCTCTGTCCTCCTCTCAGGATCTTGGGCTTACACACATACATGGCCGGTATGAGTTTTAAGCTGCTAGGTCCGGGACTCGAACTGTGGTCAACTACATGGGAGTCCACCAATGTAACCATTATGCCATCTGAAGATCCTTAGACCCGCCTCTTACCACCATCCTCTTGGGGGTTAGGTTTCAACATATAAATTAGGAGGTGACAAAATCATTCAGACCATGGGACCAGCAGTTAGCGTAATGGCTATGTCGCTGGACTCCCACGTAGTCGACCGTGGTTTGTGTCCCGGACCCGGTGGCTTAAAACTCATGCCGGGCGCGTGTGCGTGTGATGCCCAAGATCCCAAGAGGAGAATGGAGGAGACGGGATTGCAGCGTGGCCATCCCCCCTGGGGGTGATTTCTTGCTTTCTGTCTCTCTGTCTCTCTCTGTCTGTCTGGCGAGCACACACACCCTATAGCAAAAACCTCTCAAAACAAACAAATAAACAAACAAAAAACCGTTCAGACCACCAACACATGTGCTAAAATGAATTTGCACACAGTAAATAAATAGTGACTTATCCTGACCCTAGGTGGCTCACGATCTGAAGGCCTCCAGTTCTGTCTCTGGTCCCACAGGTCCTTAAGCTAGACGGTACTGGAATGGGTACATGTGAAGACATTCTCATGTGAGGCTCTGAGGCAAGTCCAATTCCAACCCTGAAAAGTGAATGCCCTAAATTGAGAAATGGCACGTGGAGTACAGATGAATTATCTCCTGAGCAACCTTGTAGACGTCATGAGAATCCCCAGATAGCTTCAGACACCGTGGCCTTTTCATTTGATGCAAAAAAGAAGATCACAGAAAACTTATGGAACTTTGTCCTCCTGACTTCAAATATCCCTATGTCTCCTGCCTACCCCAACCAAAGAGTAGGCTGACTGCAGCGACTCCTGTGCCTCTCAGCAGTACCGATGTTGGCCCAGCTCCCTTTGCACTGGGACCTCTGCCCTGGGACCAGCAGCTTCACTCTCTGGCATAGTTTTGCACTATGACGGCATTGCCCAACTGCTCAATGGACTCTTGTGGAATGAGTAACTAATCGGGGTGGGAGGGGATGACGTAGCGAACAGGTCTGTGTTTATATCAAATATGTGATATATAAAGGTAATCTCTAGCTTATTATTTACTTATTAAAATGTTTATTTAAATTATTTCATTTTATTTATCATCATCGTCATTCTTATTATTTTAAAATTTTCTACAGGGCACATATATTCACCAGAAGGAGGCAAAGAGAGGGAAGAAAAGTGAGAAAGCAAGTCACCAGGTCCAGGACTCAAACTCTGGTCGATCATGTGGGAGTCCAACACCTTAACCACCATGCTTGGCCCCCTATGCTTTAATTTTTTAAATTTTGTTATGTCTTATATTTACGTTTAATGGGTGTCTATCTCTATAGCGCACGGTATGGTTTTTCAGAGTACGCATGTAGTGTATGACAATCGAGTCAAGGATATTACCATATATTTCATTTTCTCTTTTTTTATTATTTATTTAGTTTTATTTATTCATTCATTTATTTTAATTTGACCAGGGAGAGACATAGAGAAAGAGAGAGAGAAAGTGAGAAAGCAAACCTCCTGGTCCAGGACTCCAATCGTGGTTGGCCATGTGGGAGTGTCTAGCACCTTAGCCACCACGCCACCTGCCAGCCCCTTTATACATCCTTTTCAAGGGGGAGCTTTCTGCTCTTCTGTCTGCTAAGTATTTCTTCCCCGAGCCCCTCCGTGTCTAGGTGTCTAGCTTATGCATTTAAGCGCAGTATCTAGGCTTTGTTCCTCTCCCCCAGCCTCAGAGTACTGCATTGTGCTGATTTAGTGTTTGTTTCTCCTCTGAAATACTGTGAACCTCTTAAAGACAGGGCATTTGTTTTTGCCACCTGTGCTGTTTGAAGAATGGACGTATTTATTGAATCCATCTGTGTTGAGTCTCCAGCCACCGTCTGGAGGTATGGCAGTGCTCAAGGCAGAGCAGGTCTGCAATCTCATGGAGCTTACGTTTTAGAGGAGAGGGCCCATAGGTGAGTGAACGAGCAGGCTGATTTCAGATAGTGAGCATAACCCTCTTCTCAAAGTCCTGTCAAGGCAGATGACGTAGCGAACAGGTCTGTGTTTATATCAAATATGTGATATATAAAGGTAATCTCTAGCTTATTATTTACTTATTAAAATGTTTATTTAAATTATTTCATTTTATTTATCATCATCGTCATTCTTATTATTTTAAAATTTTCTACAGGGCACATATATTCACCAGAAGGAGGCAAAGAGAGGGAAGAAAAGTGAGAAAGCAAGTCACCAGGTCCAGGACTCAAACTCTGGTCGATCATGTGGGAGTCCAACACCTTAACCACCATGCTTGGCCCCCTATGCTTTAATTTTTTAAATTTTGTTATGTCTTATATTTACGTTTAATGGGTGTCTATCTCTATAGCGCACGGTATGGTTTTTCAGAGTACGCATGTAGTGTATGACAATCGAGTCAAGGATATTACCATATATTTCATTTTCTCTTTTTTTATTATTTATTTAGTTTTATTTATTCATTCATTTATTTTAATTTGACCAGGGAGAGACATAGAGAAAGAGAGAGAGAAAGTGAGAAAGCAAACCTCCTGGTCCAGGACTCCAATCGTGGTTGGCCATGTGGGAGTGTCTAGCACCCTAGGCACCACGCCACCTGCCAGCCCCTTTATACATCCTTTTCAAGGGGGAGCTTTCTGCTCTTCTGTCTGCTAAGTATTTCTTCCCCGAGCCCCTCCGTGTCTAGGTGTCTAGCTTATGCATTTAAGCGCAGTATCTAGGCTTTGTTCCTCTCCCCCAGCCTCAGAGTACTGCATTGTGCTGATTTAGTGTTTGTTTCTCCTCTGAAATACTGTGAACCTCTTAAAGACAGGGCATTTGTTTTTGCCACCTGTGCTGTTTGAAGAATGGACGTATTTATTGAATCCATCTGTGTCGAGTCTCCAGCCACCGTCTGGAGGTATGGCAGTGCTCAAGGCAGAGCAGGTCTGCAATCTCATGGAGCTTACGTTTTAGAGGAGAGGGCCCATAGGTGAGTGAACGAGCAGGCTGATTTCAGATAGTGAGCATAACCCTCTTCTCAAACTCCTGTCAAGGCAGATTTTGTTTGTTTGTTTGTTTGTTTTTTGAGGGGTCCGGGACTTGAACTACGGTTGACTATATGGGAGTTCAGCGACATAGCCATTACGCTAACTGCTGGTCCCAACCTGCATTCTCTTATAAGGGACGTGTCCTGTGTAAATTGGCCCTGCCTTCTCCATGTACCAGATCTCTGCAGAGGGAAGAATAGACTGCAAGGATTTATCTAAATTACTAAGCTGTAATGATCCAGTCCTCCAAAACAAGACAAGTGGTGCATTGCTTAAGTGTTTTAGCTTGGCCTGCAATTTGCTAATCAGAGGCTCGAGGTGACATGCTATAAAACTACACAGGCTTTTAACTGATAGGTTTGCAGAAGGTTCACAGCAGAGATGCGCCCTGTAATTGGAAGTTTAAAGGCACACGTCCCAGGTCATTTGAATAAAAAAGCTCAAGGCTCCTTTCACCTTTTCTCTCTCCTAAAAATTGAAGGAAAACATCGCTGGCAGGAATAATCTGATAGAGGTCTCTAACTGCCTGTGAAGGAGAAAAAAAAGAGCACTCCCGGCACCTAAGTCTTTTCTTTAGGTACCCACAACGCGTTTCACATCTAAGCGTATGTAAGAAAAATTCTTTCTTAAAAGTATGATTAACGTCTCTTGGAAATACTGTTTTACACATCCCCATGATAAAAGGAAAACAAACTTAATTACCCTAGACCAAATTTCACCCTTTGATACACATCTGCTGAGATAATTATACAAAAGCGAAGGTGTGTGTTTTTCCAAGGGCAGAGTTGATCTTCAGCACACATGCACGTGTTCTGTGCCCACAGAGAGTGCTGTATGCGTGGTCTTCCTGTGCCTCCATCTGCTGCCTAGGGACAGACAGGTTTCGAGAACAGGACTGACCGTCACTCCCAGAAATGGAACGAAGGGGCTGGCAGGTGGTGTGGTGGTTAGAGGCGTTGGACTCCCACACGGCCAACCACGGTTCGAGTTCCAGACCTGGTGGCTTGCTTTCTCACTTTCCCTCTCTCTCTTTCTCTGTCTCTCTCTGATGAAAACTGGGAAATAATAATAATAGTGATAAAGTTTAAAAAAGAAGAAATGGAAGGGATAAAAATTGGGCTAGGAGGATGAATACTCAGCTTCCTTCTCACATGACTCCCACCTCTGGTTTTCATGAAAAAGTTTGCTTTAGAGGTTCTGGTGGTGGTGGTGGTGAGGGGAGCTTGATCCTCTGTGAGTAGCTGGTAGCCTGCAGGTGGCCAGGAAATGGTTCATTAGCAAATGGGGCCAAGAAGCAGACCCATCACCGGGGCTCACTCTGTGGGTGCTTCCCTCCACTAGCACTGTTTGGTTTTCTTTCTTTCCTTCCTTCCTTCTTTCCTTTTTTAAAGTTTATTTTATTTGGGGGCTGGCAGGTGCTGTGATGAAAGCATTGCGCTCCCACATGGCCGACTGCAGTTTGAGTCCTGAACCTGGAGACTTGCTTTTTCACTTTCCCTCTCTCTCTCTCTCTCTGTCTATCTCCCGCTGATAAAATTAAAATAATAACAATCAATTTTTAAAATTAAATCATTCTTTTTTACAAAAAGTTTATATTATTTTGACAGAGAGAGAAGTACCCTGGACGGGGTCTTGTCATGCTGTAATGCCTTCTCCCAGCCCCTCTAGAATGTCAAGGTCATGGGCCCACATGAACCCTGTGCGTTTCCGGCCTACTCAGAAGCGGAAGCCCTGGGTGGCCGTGCGGCTTCCAGCACTGACCCCTCCACGGCCGAGGCTGGGCCTGGCTTTTTTGTTCGGGTCCCTGAGCCAAGCAAGGGAATGGAATAAGAAAAGGAAGTAGGGTTGTGGCTTTTCTCGCATAGCCACACTCCTCACGTTTAAAGTTAAGCTTCAGCATCTTGGAATGAAAAGTCTTGCCACCTGCAGGAGGGGCATACCTTTAAGTTTACGTCAAATTCTACGAAATGATAAAAATAAATTTCCTAGGTCATTTGATCGTTTTGCCTAAATGAACCTCGTGCAAATGAATTATTCCAAAGTGATCATGCCTCAGAAAAGAACGATTATGCAGCTCCTGCTCTCGCCCCCACGTTCCACTTAGATTTATGTTCGCGTTATCAGAACATTAATTCAAGCCAGAGACCCCAGAATTGAGCTATTATTTACTCTCCTTATATACTCGCACGCGTGTTTATGATACCGGAGGGAGCACAGGCGTGCCCAGAGACAGACCCACGGACACGCAAGCACATGCGGCTCCCTCTCTCTCGTCCTGTGAGCTTCTCGACAGGTCTGCGTCTACTAGGGGCCCAGTCAGCTGGCTTCACAGCTTAGCTATTCCCCGTCAGACAGGGTGTCTGTGTTTCCCCCTGCACTTCCAGTCTGCAGCATGGTGCCAGACTGGCATCTTGTCTTGTGACTCGGTGACAGATCCCATGAATAGCACACCCAGTGGTATTAACATCCATCCTCTCAGCTGGGGGGAGCTTGGCAACCCGTGCCAGCCTGCAGCATGGCGAGGGCTGTCGTGCCAGTGCCAGGTCAGACACAGAGGCCGGCTGTGAATTCACGCCCGCTCTCTGCACCAAGCATTGCAGAAGGGGGGCTTTGGAATGAAATGGATGAGGGAGGGTAAGGGGGCCGGGCTTTCCTGACGTTTGCTGTCCTCTCTTTACGAGATCTGGGGGGCGGGGCGGGGAGGGGGGCGGACAAAATCATCATTGTTCCTTTGGGTTGGGACCAGGCCTCGCCCTGTGCTCTATTTAGCCCTCAGCCTCTTGCTGGTTCTCAATGATTATCATTATCATTATTAATGATGGTAATAATTGACAACAGGATAAATAACTTGAAAAGAGCTGGTTTCCTGAAGAAGAAAATAAGTCACTGTAATAATGGCCCTTTTACACAGAAACAAATAGCACATTTGTGTCTTGGTGTTTTAAATTATGTCTTTGTTTGCTGAGACCGGAGGGCAGAGGGTGCAATTCGAAACTCCAATAAATGAACAAATGAATTAGCATTAGGAAAAGGGTATGTGTTAATCAAAGCCAGCCGTTTGGACTTGGGGTCCTTAATTACATGTAGATGTTCTGTTTTGCTTCTTTTTCTTCTAATATCATTTATTCCTGGATTTGCAGAGCTGGCCGGACCCTTAGGAGGAGGAGGTGGGTTCTGCTACTGGGTGCTGAGGCTTTGGAACACGGGGTGCTAACTAGCTCCTTCCGAAGGGAACATCCTTTAAGAGAGGTAAGGCTCCAAATGCAAATATTCCGAAAGCAAGCAAGACAAAGACCTGGAAGCTGCTGACCCAGCCAGCCTCTCTCTGATGTCATTCAGTCGGTGAATAGAAAAGAATGGCCCAGCAGTAGCAGAAAACTGCAATGTTGGAGTCCCCATGGAACATCAGGGTTCGGTTCCCGGGTCGTCTTGTACACTCCAGGCAGAGATCCTGGCTGGTTTGAGGGCTGGTGGGAGCAGATAGTGGCATGAGACCCCATTGAGGGTGCATCTCACTCACTCTCTCTTTTTATAAATATATATATATATATTTGTTTTTGTTTTTGTTTTTCCCCCCAAAAGAATAATAGTGGAGTCTGGCTCTATAGTCTAGAGATTAAGCCATCTGGATCTCACATGATCCCATGTGACTGACTATGCAGTTCAAGTCCCGGTAGTTTTAGAATTAGACTGGATGTGTGTGCATGTGTGTGCATGTGTGTGCGCGTGTGTGTGTGCAACCCCAACATCTGGACAGGAGGGACAGATGGAGGCAAAGGGGACGACTGTGTGACTATTCCCCATGGGAAGTGTATTCTCGTCCCCTCTCTCTGTCTCTCTCAGGCGAGCACACGTGTCCCCTGGCCAGAAACAAACAAACCAATAGTGGGAAATAGCGGAGAGAAGACCGACCAGGGTCCTCAGTCTCTGAACATTTGAGAGTTAATTATGTTTTTCCGTAAGACTTCCCAAACATACCACAATGCTCTTACTGAGAAAACTATATTGTCCTCCTACCTGTGTTTGGAAACGGTTTCCTGAACGTACCTGCTAGGTAAACATATTTACCTTGGTCAATAATTTCAATGAAACTGGGATTTGGGAGAAAGGACCGCTTTTTGCATTGTGAGCCGATTGCTCTAGCTTCCTTACCCCCGCGCTCTGAGATTTACAGTGACACCTAGTACTGGAATGAGCACTCCAGTGTGATCTATGGAGCTTGAAGAGTATTTTTTCTTGAAATGGTTTGGCGTGAATGTATTTGTGCGACCGAACTCATTTGTCTGAAAAGATGGCAGAGTAGATTTTTACCTAGAAAATCCCTTGGAGTTCGGAATACACCGTGTCTGGCGTATGCATTCATTTTCAGAATCTGGTAGGAAAAGATAGGAATCCATTTCAACTAAGAAAACCTTTCTCGAAATATAAGCCTGGTAGATAAAGTGTCAGCTTGGAGAAAGTCGTAATAACAAAGGTGATCATATCGCCGTGGAAAACAGATTGGGCAACGTGTTGTCCCCATTTCCCCAGAGCACCAGAGGCCAGCGGTACTGCGTCTTCAGGTGCCAGATCTGCATGGTTCCCGATGACGCCATTTCCTTTAGTCTCATTTACTTGGGGCCCCGAAAGCCACACACAGGTCCTTGGACACGTCCTTTCCACCTCCTGCCTTGAAGCTTTGTGTTCG
>NW_006160034.1:1239556-1254931 GCF_000334495.1 Tupaia belangeri chinensis
CTTCCATCCCGGCCTACGCTCCATTTCTTCTTGCAGCCGCTAAGTGCCCTTTCTGAGTGTGGGGAAGTCGCCTTCCTGGGTCTTTGCATTGTTCTGGCTGAGCCGGCAACCTTGGTGGCGGTTCTATTTGGTCGGAAAGTCAGGATGTATTTATCTATGTTTTTCTATAAAAGAATGTATCATGACTTTTTTGATGACCCAATGATTTTCTTTCTTCTTTCTTTTTCTCTTTCTTTCTTTTTCTTTCTTTCTTTCTTTCTTTCTTTCTTTCTTTCTTTCTTCTTACTTTTTCTTCTTTCTTTCTCTTTCTTTCAACTCTTATGTATTTATTTATTTTCAATTTTTGCTATATGTGATGTGTGCACTCATCAGAGACAGAACGAGAGAGGGAAAGTGAGAAATCACCCTCTCCCCAGTGGGGAGGGAAGGTGCATCATGCCATAATCCCTTCTTCTCCATTCTCCTCTTGGGATTTTGGGCACATATATACACATGTTTGATGTGGTTTTCAAGCCTCTAGGTCTGGACTTGAACTGCGTGGTTTGCCGTGTGAGATCCAGCCACCTCATCCGTCATGCCATCTGCTGGCCCAGTGCTAATTTCAACCATGTCTGTACAACCCTGAAGCTAGTGAGCACGTTCCACTTTCTCTGTGTGGGCCTTCACTGCCGCCAGGTGCGTCCTCATACTGTGGGGGTCCCTGTGATGCACACCTCGCTTGGTACTTGCGTTAGTTTCCTAGGGCTATCGTAAAAAATGGACCTACAGGGGCCAGCAGGTGGTCTAGCGATTATGTCACTGGACTCCCACGTGGCTCACTGTGGTTTGAGTACTGGACCTGGCTACTTGAAATTCATGCTGGGCATGTGTGCGTGCATGCCTAAGATCTCAGGAGGAGAAGGAGGAGATGGGATTGCAGCATGGCCATCAGGGGGGAGGGTGGTTTCTCACTTTCCCTCTCACTATCTGTCTCTCCAGTGAAAACCTTCAAACAAACAAACAAAGGACATACAATGGGTGGCTTAAAACAACGGGGAATTATTCTGGTACGGTTCTGGAGGCTAGAAGTCCAAATCATGATGTCAGAAAATTGGTTCCTACTGGAGGCTCGAGGGAGAGCCTGCTCCAGGTTCTCCTAGACTCTGGTGGCTGCTGGCATTTCTTTTGCCTCAGCTTGTGGCAACCCAACCCCAGATTCTGCTTGCTTCCGATGGCCTCCTCCCCTGGGCATGTCTGTGTCTCTTATCCCCTACTTCTAAGGACTCCAGGCATCTGGAATTAAGACCCACCCTAACCCAGTCAGACCTCATTTTAACTTTTTTTTTTTTTGAGAGATTTTTTCCTACAGGGCATGTGCACTCACCAGAAAGACAGAGAGAGACAGAGAGACAGAAAGTGAGAAATCACCCCCCAGGGAGGATGGCCACGCCGCAATCCCTTCTCCTCCATCCTCCTCTCGGGATCTTGGGCACGCATGCACACACGCCCAGCGTGAGTTTAAGCCACTGGGTGTGGGACTCGAACCGCGGCTGACTACATGGGAGTCCAGCGACATAGCCATTATGATGCCAACTGCTGGTCCCGATTTTAACTCATTTTAAGGGTCTTCTGCAAAGATCCTATTTTCAAATAAGGACAAGGTCACAGGGTTGGGGGTTAGGACTCAGACATATCTTTTGGGTGGACATAATTCAACCCACAACAATATTTATAATCTCTGTGTATACTGTCACTTTTTTTTTTCTATAGGATACATGTGCTTGCTGGACAGAGACAGAGAGAGAGAAAGAGAAGGAAAGACAGAAATCACCCCTTACAGGAGAAAGCCAAGCCTCAATCCCTTCGCCTCAATTCTCCTCTTGGGATTTGGAGCATACACACAAACATACCTGGCATGTTTTTCAAGCCACCGGGTCTGGGATTTGAACAGCACAGTTGCCCATGTGGGACGCTGTGCCTTAACCACCTGCTGGCCCCTGTTAAGGTTTCTGTTTTGTCCTGTTTTTGTTTCTTGCTGTATTGTGAGCTTTGTGAGGACAGTTTTGTATTAACTACATGAAGGGACTTCCAACAATTCATGAACAAATGGAATTCAGGTATGAATTTATTTTAGTGCAAAAAACACTTTGAAACCCTTACCTTTCTGTAATACGCTTTTCCTGTGAACTTTTTGAAGATCCCACACATGTATCTCCGCATCTGGTACATCACAGTGTTTAATAAATCATCACTGTTTAGTGAATAAGCAAACTATGCATGTTCATAATTACCGGGCTGGGGTTTGAAGCAGTGTTGGCATTTTATAGACATCTCCTTCGCTCCGCTTGGCTGTCTGGAATCCATTATCCTGCAGAATGTCAGCTGGAGTGGGCACAAAGAGTTTCACTTTGTAAAACTAGTTTCAATATTTCAATAAACCTGACAGATATGGTATGTGTATTCGGAGGAGGGCCGCACCGGCTCACCGAAATGTCAAGTGTCTTTGTGCGTCAGTCAGAATTCACACGAGATGGGACCTGAGCGTGGCTCGGAGACGCTGAAAAGTTTCCTATCTGCTGGCATCGCAGGTCAAGTGGAAGGAGCCCAGCCCTAAACCGAGTGGTCTCTTACAGAGTCCTAAACGGGAGGTGGGAGCAAGAGCATGTGTTTGCCCTGGGTGTTATTTTCACGAGCTTCACTTACTTACAACAGCTGATTTGGAGCTGATTCAAGGACTCTCCTCTTCTCTTCTTCCTTCCCGGTCCTACTTTTCCCCCAGCTTTTGTTTTCAGTCTTTTTCCAAGTGTGTTTACTTATTGTATAGACCAGAGAGACAGGGAGAGGGGCGGCACCTCCAACAGGACCTGGGTGTTGGTGTTGCCGACAAGATCACCCTGGGCCTCAGCCAGTCTCAGATCATGTGTACCTGGGGTGTTCAGGGAGGTCTCCAGACACGAACCCAGAACCTGCCCCTGTAGGTCAGCGTCTCAGAGCTCGTGTTTCACTGCTGCACTGCCAACGAGCCCCCTGTTTGTTTTTAAAATTTTCTCCTGAGGGTTCGTGTGCTCGGAGAGAGACAAAGAGGACAGTGAGAAAATGAGAAAGCACTACCCTGTGGGGATGGTCATGCTACAGTCTCTTCCCCTCCATTTCTCCCTCCTGTTGGGATTGGGGGCACTCACACACGTGCCTGGAGCGTTTCTCAAGCCACGGGGTCCAGGGCTTGAACAGTCGGGTCCGCTATGCGGGCTCTGAGTCACAGGCCACGGACTGGTCCCCAGCCTCCTGTCTTGTTTTTAAGTTCCCTTGTGTCCCGGCCTTTTCTTATCGGGCCACAGCCTCGCTGGCTTTGCAGTCTTAGGGAGAAAGGGATGGCATCTTACCACAGGGAAGAGCTTTGTCATGCGGCCTTCATAAAGTGGATATTAGAGGAATTTGAGAAATCCTCTCGACACAGAGGCCGAGCTTGTAAAGCTATTGTTCTGCCCGTAATCCTGTTTTGCCTGTCAGAAGTGAAGGCCACCCTTATCCTCTTTCTTTGTTACTTCTACAACAAATTCTAATCTCCCTCTAGACAGACGGACAGCTTGGGCCTACTAGCACAAAAGCATACAGGATGAGGTGATGAGGTAATTTTCACAAGATCACTCCTCATATACTAAGTAATTACAAGTTACTCGGAGACAAGTGCCAGTGAGGAAATTGACGGGGTGAGGAGCAGCCTGACTACCTTGGCGGGATTTACCGAGGGCTTTCCAGCCTGTCGGATGGTCTGGGAGAAGGATAAGGAGGGCCCTCCCCAAAGACAGTACTGTTCTCTTCATGAAGATGTCTTCCCCACCTGCCCCACTGCCTGGGCCAGTCGCCCACTTAACTTCACTCTGCATCTCCCCCATGTATGACAGACTGACGAACATCTTCTAAGGGGTTCAGTCTTGGGTAAAGTTTGTGTTTCTCTATTTACTTGAGATACTTTCGCTATAAGGCGTGTGTACTCTCCTGAGACACAGAGAGAGAGAGAGAGAGAGAGAGAAAGTGAGAACCCCACATCCCCACCCCAAGAGGATGGCCACACCACGATTTTGGGCACACACACACACACACACACACTGGCATGAGTTTCAAGCCACCAGGTCTGGGATTGAAAACGCGGTCAGCCATGTGGGAGTCCAACGCCTTAACCACTACGCCACCTGCTGGTCTCCCCTGTGCGTAGTTTTTACATCCTCACGTAAAACTTCTCATCTGCCAGGAAAACATTGGGGTTAATGCCTGTGTTGTTCACAAATAAATTACACTTTTCTATGCTTGCCTTCCTTTTTTTTTTTTTTTTTTTTGAGAGATTTTCACTGTAGGGTGCGTGCGCTCACCAGACAGACAGAGAGAGACATAGAGACAGAAAGCGAGAAATCACCCCCCAGGGGGGATGGTCACGCCGCAATCCCTTCTCCTCCATTCTCCTCTCCGGATCTTGGGCACGCATGCACACGTGCCTGGTGTGTTGCAAGCCACCGGGTCCGGGACACGAACCGTGGTCGACTACGTGGGAGTCCAGCGACATAGCCATTATGCTAACTGCTGGTTCCCTCCTGCTTGCCTTCCTTTTTACATGCTTTCCTTTTTGCTGTTTCTGTTCCCCCTCCCCCCCCATTTTGTTCCGCTATTTCCTTCTTACTCAGATCAGGGTGAAGGAGAGCTAGTGAAAAACCCTGTGTTAGCGAAGGACTAAGATAAAGATGTCCTTATTTACTAAAGGCACTTTTCCTTTTTATCCATTCTAATTGATACTATGCATTTTGCTGAGATGGTGAAGTACCTGACGCTGTCCCTGGTATTGTGAAGACCTTGGTCCTGAGCTTGCTCTTCCGGATGCCTTGCAGAAGGTCTGGCGCCTGTGGGCCCTTGAGAAATGTTTGTTTAATGATTAGAAAGAAAGCAGAGAAGCTTCTAACACTCACATTATTTCAATAAAAAAAAAAATCGAAACATAGGAGGAGGATTGAAATGGAAATGAGGTTTCAGTATTCTCTGTGGATCTCAATCCTCATTTTTTTCTACCTTCCCTCCATTAGCAGTGATAATGAAAGATTACTGCATTTAATCTTGAATTTATTAATTGATCTCCAACTTATTTTTCCTGGAAAATAAAATCAGTATTGTTCAATTGCTTGATGACTTATCAGAATGATTTGCTTAATGAATCTTTAAACTTTTGATTCATTTGTGTCTTGGCAGCTCGTTCTAGACTTCCAAATGGTTCATCTCAATTTTCTTCTTTTTTGGAGAGTTTTTGTTTTGTTTTTTTTTTTTTTTTTTTCCTTTAGGGTGCATGTACTGGCTGTTTTAGCGAACTTAAGACAAATCAGGTTCGCTTGTCCAAGCGCTATAAAACCGAACCATAGGCGCATGGTGTGGTGAAGGAAAGTACAGCTTTATTGCAAAGCGCAAAGCAAGGAGAGTGGGCAGCTCATGCTGAAAAGACCCGTCTCCCCGAGATGTTCCCCACATGTGTTTTTAAGGGCAAAATTAGGGGCGGAGGTCCCAGGCGCATGATCAGTTCAGTGATTGGTTCAAGAGGGCGCGATCATCTTGTGGGCATTCTTGATTGGTGAGGCCTTAGATAGTCAAATTCCTCTTCAGGTGTCTGGGGTCTTTGAACTCATAGCCAATGGTTTCCATCCTACAAAACAGCTTAATACTAAAATGAAAACCTTATTTTTCCTTTAGGTCAGAGTTTTAGAGGTCAAATAGCCCTTATTTATGGTCAGTGTTTCAATATCATAACCAAAGTCTGAATACTTACCCCTTACTCTGGGCCATTACAATGTAAATGAACCTTATATTTCAAGAACCTTAGGAAATACATTGGGGGGCGATGCCTGTTGCATTTCAGCTGGAGCAAAGTGAGAAATCACCCCCTGGGGGGATGGCCACACTGCAATCCCTTCTCTTCCATTCTCCTCTTGGGATTTTGGGCACGCAGGCACACCTGCCTGGCATGAGTTTTAAGCCATCGGGTCCAGGACTTGAACTGCAGTCGACCATGTGGGTGTCCAACACCTTAATTACTATGCCATCCGCTGACCCCAGGTTCACCTCTAATTTCACTCCTCTAACACTACTGGAAAGTTAGTAGTCATACTTAATGTAACAACAAAAATCTCAATTTATGAGACCCTGTTTCCTGGAGATGCAGCCTTTATGAAGTAAAAAGTCTGTTCAAATCTGTAGTTTAAAATCTGCTGTAAGGTCTGGGGGAAGGGAAAAGAAACATGGCGGAAACATTCCTGATGGCAGAACTTTCCTGTTGTCCACACCTGGCCCGCCATCACCGACAGACTTTCCCACCCTTCAGCATTTGGGGAGTCTGCCAAAATGGAATAGAAACGGTGACCTTCATTGGCCAGACAAGGGCCCGTGGTGACCACCTATTGGACAACGGCCCTTTAAGAATGAGCAGCACCCACCCTGGGCATGACTCCCTTGGCCTCTGAGCAGGCTGAGGGACCTCACCCGAGAGCTTTTTGCAGAATAAATTATATTGGTTCTATTAAACCCCAAAGCCTGACTCTGGATTTTTCCTCCTTTGCTGCCTCTGACTCTGCCACTGATTCCAAATCGAACCTAACATCTGCCTTCTGTTCCAAGTGATGGCAAAGGCACTGGCCTTAGTGTCTCAGGCAGGCTCCTCCCATGAATTGCCTTTTTTTTGGAGAGGTTTTTGCTATAGAGCGCGTGCGCTCGCCAGACAGACAGAGAGAGACATAGAGACAGAAAGCGAGAAATCACCACCCAGGGGGGATGGCCACACCGCAATCTCTTCTCCTCCATTCTCCTCTTGGGATCTTGGGCACACACGCACACGCGCCCGGCGTGAGTTTTAAGCCACCGGGTCTGGGACTCGAACCGCGGTCGACTACATGGGAGTCCAGCGACATAGCCATTACGCTAACTGCTGGTCCCCCATGAATTGTCTTTTAAACACTCTTGATTATAGGCATTGCGTGGGACTTCCGGTTCATGAGCTTGTCCGTTTCCTGTGGTTCTCCTGGTCTCACACCATCCGATGACCCGTCTGCGCTTTCCCTCTCTGCTTCATGTTCCCTACCATCTCCCGTGTCTCTGTTTCTAGTAACTGCTCAGGTTTCTCTCTGGAGATGAGTCTTTCTCTTCTAGTGTCCCTTTTTCATCTGCTCTGGGTTAGGCATTTGCGGATATATTTCCTTGATGGCCAGAATTTGTTACCTAGTGAAAATGTCAACACCTGCAAGTTTTTTCCCCTAGCTTCTGCAACATTTCCTGAGAACTGGCTGATTTCCATGTTTATAGAATATAATTTGTAATAGATGTGCCCTTGACCCTGACCCATACTGTAAAGATAAAATTTTGTTTTATTTTCTCTTATTTTTGTGCTGGGTCTTGAACCCAATATCTTTCTATTTGAAAGCTATATTTTCTAGCTTTTCTCTACTGGGATGGTCTGTTACTTTTGGCGTGAAAACTAGCTTACCAGACGTAATCAATGGCTAAGAGCTGGCCGCCGGTATCTGTGGGTTTTTAGACATACAATCAATGAGTTTACTTTAGATTATGGATCCTAATATAGTACAGTAACCCTAATAGCTTGGCAGTCTGGAATTTGCCTACTGGATGGCCGTAGTTACTTATGAATTGCTGAAAATCTGAAAGAAATGGAGAAACCAATTAGGGTAGAAGTGGAAATACCATAGCGGGCTTCTGATTGCTCTCTTTTTTTTTTTTTTTCTTTTAAGAATTATTTATTGGGACCAGCACTTGGCGTCATGGCTATGTTACTGGACTCCCATGTTTGTGACATTGCCATTTTGTGGGGAGAGTCATTTCATGGTATTTTTTACAATGAAGATTCTAAAATGATTTATGATGGTTTGGAGGGACACTCGTCTGGAATGGTGTTCTTGGCAGATTAATGATGGTAAAAAGTAGTGTACCCACATCTGTCAAGAATTAAAGGTTGTGGGATCAGCAGTTAGCGTAATGGCTATGTCGCTGGACTCCCATGTAGTCGACCGCAGTTCGAGTCCTGGACCTGGTGGCTTAAAAATCTCACGCCGGGCGCATGTGTGTGTGGGCCCAATTTCCCGAGAGGAGAATGGAGGAGAAGGGATTGCAGCGTGGCCATCCCTCCTGGGGGGGGTAATTTCTCACTTTCTGTCTCTCTGTCTCTCTCTGTCTGTCTGGCGAGTGCATGTGCCCTATAGAAAAGACCTCTCCAAAAAAAAAGAAAAAAGAATGAAAGGTTGTTGGAAAATTCTTGTCATAAATTGTTAATGAGGAGTATACAATTACGTTCGTTCAAATCACCTCATCCCTTAAAACAGACACACACACGGTTTCTTTCTTTCACAAAAGAGAGACAGAGGGCGAGTGAGACAGCGTCACCTGCAGTAGGGTTCTCATGCCGCGATCCACCCCTAGCCTTAGCCAGCCGGGACTGTGGGCCTACCTACCTTCCTGGTGTGTAGAGAGGCCTCAGGATGTGGATCAGGGACCTTTCTGGGAGAGTCCAGTTGTGTGACCGCAGCTCCACTTTCTGGCCCCTCCCATCCCTTTCTTCAGAGCAAAAACAAACCAACAACACACACACGCACACACACACACGCACGCACACACACACACACACAGGTGCGGAGAAAGGTCGGAGGGCAGTGTGCTGGCGTATTCCAAGGGCTAGTTCAAATGGACAGGATCCTACTTCGGTGTTTTGTGTTACGATATGTTCTACATTTGCTACATAGGACAGAGTTATTCAAATGAAACACCGTCGTTTGTCTTTTAGCATTACACCTGATTTCCAGGTCATTAACCAAAACCAAACATAACAAAGCTTCCCTGAACCCCAGGAAATTAAACGGAGACCAGCGAAGCAAAGGGTCAGGTGGGATGCTCTGGCAGGCCACGCTCATGCTTCGTTCCCTCCCCAAGTGTCCCAGTCCACGGGATGGCCATGACAGCTCGCTGCGGTCCAGATAACAGACCAGAGAGCGCGAGAGATAGAGGCTTTTATTCGAATTGTCAGCCTTAGCCTTGAGATACGGCACAAGGCACGCACACACACACACACACAGGTGCGGAGAAAGGTCGGAGGGCAGTGTGCTGGCGTATTCCAAGGGCTAGTTCAAATGGACAGGATCCTACTTCGGTG
The DNA here is from genome assembly GCF_000334495.1 of Tupaia belangeri chinensis. NCBI lineage: Eukaryota > Metazoa > Chordata > Mammalia > Scandentia > Tupaiidae > Tupaia > Tupaia belangeri. Next base: position 1,248,720 of record NW_006160034.1, read on the forward strand.
TTTTGTGTTACGATATGTTCTACATTTGCTACATAGGACAGAGTTATTCAAATGAAACACCGTCGTTTGTCTTTTAGCATTACACCTGATTTCCAGGTCATTAACCAAAACCAAACATAACAAAGCTTCCCTGAACCCCAGGAAATTAAACGGAGACCAGCGAAGCAAAGGGTCAGGTGGGATGCTCTGGCAGGCCACGCTCATGCTTCGTTCCCTCCCCAAGTGTCCCAGTCCACGGGATGGCCATGACAGCTCGCTGCGGTCCAGATAACAGACCAGAGAGCGCGAGAGATAGAGGCTTTTATTCGAATTGTCAGCCTTAGCCTTGAGATACGGCACAAGTGGTTTTAACAGCCACATCACATCTTTGTGAACAATGTCACAAAGATAGAAAAGGAGCATTATATTTTTTATCTCGCAGATGTCCTGAATAAAGTACACTTGGTTCCAATTTCATCTCGATAGTGCATCACAGATCACAGTGACAGCCTTGCTGAAAGAGCCACCGATACTGGGTTGAGCTTGGCTTTTTCCACTCTGCGCGGAGGAGCTCTGCATTTTCATTAGCGCACACCCAGCAGAGACCCGTCACTACCACTTATCATTTAAAGATGTCTTCCCGGTTTTGATGGGTTTCTGAGCTCAGGTATCAGAACGTCCTGGCCTCTGGAGAACGCAGGTGGGATGGGTGAGCATGAGGAAGGATCCCATCTAACTCAACACACCGCAGTGCACCTGCCATCTGCCATAGCATATGCTTAAAGACACGGTCTCCACACTAATCCACACTAAGCATTCAGTAAACTCAGGTATCCTTGGCCATCGTGAACTCCAGAACAAAATCTGAGCTGTCTTTGCAAGGGCATCAGGGACCCACACAGTAACAACTTCTGCCAGTCTCTGGCACTGCCAGAGTTCACTCAGTAAAAGGTCCAAGAAGCCCAGAATTTGGAACCCAGTTGGTCATAAAGGCCGGCTTTCTTTTTCTGTCCTCTTTGGTAAGATCAGGCCAGGGCATTTGGAACATTTAAGTAGAAGACCCCATGGAAGGTCAATAATCTTGGGTTTATCCTGGAGTTTGTAGGTCAAAGTCCTGTTTGCTTTGAGGTTTTGCCTTAACTGGGGATCAAGAGAAGACCTACAACAAGTCAAAGGCAGGGTCATGCATGTAGCATATAGAGGGATGGTGGACCTAGACAGGCGATGGGCAGCAACAAGAATGGGGGAAACCAAAGACAAGCATCATCTCATGGAGTTCACTGTTGTCAGGGGCATGAGTCAGCATCTCTTCTTCTTGGTTTCTTAAGGGCCCCAGGGAGACCTGGGAGAGGTAGAGGAGGAAAGCAGAGAGGAGGAGGAGAAGACATTTATCTGGCATTTATCTGCCTCCCACACTAGGCTGGGAGTTGCCCAGCCCAGAAATAGTACTCTCTTTCTCTATTGCTCATAGCTCCTCGCAAGGTGGTAGATTATTGAGAGGAGTGACCAGAGCAGAGATCTGGCATGCTTTCCTGAAAGATCTTTCCAAGAAGACAAAACTGCAAGTGCAGTGGCCATGGCGGGTGGGGGGAGGTCTTTGAAAGTTCATGGAAAATGTGTATTATGCAAAAACTATGCATGGCTCAAATTTTTTGCACTGAAATAAACTCATATACATTAATTCCACATTTCCACATATGTTTTAAAATCTCTTTGGAGCAGTGGAGAGATGATAACTTCCCTTGACTCAGGAGTCCTTTAATTCTAACATGGATTCTTGGAGAGGTTTTCGCTATAGGGTGCGTGCACTTGCCAGACAGACAGGGAGAGACGGAGAGACAGAAAGCGAAAAATCACTCACCAGGGGGGATGGTCACGCCGCAATCCCTTCTCCTCCATTCTCCTCTCGGGATCTTGGGCACGCATGCACATGCGCCCAGTTTGAGTTTTAAGCCGCTGGGTCTGGGACACGAACCATGGTCGACTATGTGGGAGGCCAGCAACATAACCATTACGCTAACTGCTGGTTCCCCTAACATGGATTCTTCATCTTCCCAAAGAATCCATATTGCTGAACTATCCTTCCAGATTTCCATTCATACTAATGAACTTTCTGTGAGTGAGTGATATAAATCACACGGCCTTGGATTAGTTGGGGAAGGATCCTACATAGGCATCTTTGCAAGTATCCCAGTCCTATTGTTCCCATCCTATTTTATATGCAAATGGACTGCAAAAAGTTCATGGAAGGTAGAGTTCAAGTGATGAGTTTATTTTGGTGCAAAAAATGTTGACATTCACAGATAATTTTTTCATAACATGTATTTTCCACAAACATTTTTGAAAACCTTGCATCTCTCCAAAATATGTCAAGAATCTGATCATGTGTCGTCATCCACACAGTTGGCGGGCAGCCATCTTCTCCTGCCTGCATTGCACTCTACACAGCCTTCCCTCTCATCTCCCTGCTTCTGCTTTTGCCCTGTCACCCCACCCCTGCTACTCTCTACAAAGCAATAGGAGCCATGCCTTGAAGACACCGGCCATGTCATGATACCACGTCGCTGACTGTTCCATGCTTCTCATTGGCGGTTGCCAGCATCATTGGAGCATATGGATTCCACTCTCCCTTACTCTCTCGGGGCTTCAGTCACATGCCAGGCAGGCTTCCACCTCAGGACCTTTGCACTTGCAATTCTGTCATGCTGGAAAGATCTCTCAAAAATGCCAGTGTTTTGGAGCATTTGTTTCACGGACTCCCTCTCAGTGAGGTCTACCTCAATTCTCTCTAGAATTGGATGCCGCCCCACTTTCCTGTACTTTTCCACTTTATCTTTCTCTGTAGCATACAGAAGTTATACCTTAAAAATACGTCATTGGACCAGCAGTTGGTGTAATGGCTATGTCGCTGGACTCCCATGTAATCGACCGTGGTTCGAGTCCCGGACCTGGTGGCTTAAATTCACTCCAGGTGCGTGTGCATGCCTGCCCAAGATCCCGAGAGGAGAATGGAAGAGAAGGGACTGTGACTTGGCCATCCCCCCAGGGGGTGATTTCTCTCTTTTTGTCTCTCTGTCTCTCTCTTTCTGGTGAGCACACACACTCTATAGCAAAAACCTCTCCAAAAAAAAAAATATGTATACATGTAATCTACTTATTTGGCTTACTGTCTTTACCCATCTCTCCTCACACACCTGAGCAGAAACTTCATGAGAGCAAGGGTTTTTAATATATTTTGTTCACAGTTGTATGCTCAGTACCTAGAAGGGCTCTTCACACATATGTAGGATGGCAATGAAAAGATATTTGCCGATTGAATTTGCTGAATTTTTCTCCAAGTGTGTGGGCAGTTTTCTTATGTACAGTTTTATATATTTGAAAGGTCATGTCTGATTGGAACAAGAAAAACATTTGTAAAATCTTACTCACACCATCTGGAGGCTGTTCAGCAGCCTATAAATGAAATGAGCTGTAAGCCGCAGCCAAATGTCCTGTGGATAGAAATCCACACAAAGAACCTTCTAGGTCCTTCTCGAACGACGTTATAGCTCGTCGGTTGAAAAGAGCCTGCAAGTCTTAGCATTATCTAGGTTGTGTCTGATGCAAAGAAAGTGTCATTTTCCTTGGGTGACTCTTTCTAACCAGCCACTTTTGAATCTGCTAAATTATTTTAAAATGAAATAAAACAAAGAAATAGAAAAGGTGGATTTAATGCCAAATCTCTCCAAGCCCATCTGTATACTTGTTTATTTTTCATGAGGTTTGTTTCATTAGAAACTTGGACATGAGGAAAACTTATTGGATTGGCGTTGGTTGGGTGGTTGACAGTAGTGGTGATACGATGGTAACTTCAGGCCTTTCTGGAGTACAAGCCAAGACTTTTTCTGATCTTATTTACATATATCAGCCCTATTGGCTAAAAACCCGTAATTATTTTCTTGACTTGACTTTGTGAATTGATGTTGCTATTGAAAATAACATCTCCGAAGACAGAACAAGGTGATATTCATTTTTAGAAGAGCTATCTTCTTAGGTTTACCAAGTAAGTATAATTTCTTATTTAGCACTAGAAGTGCCATAGAGGGCAAAATATTGTATCTTCCATAATGATTATAATTTAAGAATGAAAACCACTGGGTACCTTTTTCTCCTTTGCTTTGATTTTCCTGGCTGTGTGATTTTCTTGGCTTTGTCTGTAAACATATATAAAATGAGTAACAGTAAATGAATTACAAAGGTATAATTCCATTGAGGGTTCTGGAAACAGCTTTTAGCCTCAAGAGCCAAGCTCTTACAGTTTGTATGGGATCAGAATTGCAAGACAGAATTATGGCTCTGTAACTCAAGGTTTGCTTGTTGTTAATTTTATGGAGGACATAAAAACGAATGTAAAGCATCTGTCGCATCCTTGACCCCTTTAAGAAACCGGTATCCATAGCAGCTGATAGCAGGTAGGAGGAAGCCCTGACTCCTCACAGGGCATTTTAAGAAAAAAAGTGTATTATCCCTTGAATATTTCTTTGACTCTAGATCCGTGACTGGGCTCATTTCAATCTATGAAATCAACATATTCGTTGCGCTTATCCTAGTGTAAGGTACTGTTCTATTGGGTTGTTGGAAAAGTCATGATGTATTTTTTCTATGTTTTCTATGCAAAAATGTGTCACTTCTCCGACGACCTGATAGAAGCTTGCTTACAGTGGTGTACGAGCAAACAGGACCCTTTCCTGACCTCTTGGAGCTCACTGACACTACACCCAAATGAGCAGAATATAAAACACACTAATGGGGCACTGGCAGGTAGCATGATGGTTAAGGCTCTAGATTCCCACATGGCCAATCACAGTTCGAGTCCTGAACCTGATGGCTTGCTTTCTCACATTCTCCCTCTCTCTGTCTTTCTATATCTCTGGATCTCTGGTCACATTAAAAATAAATAAATAAATAAGTAAATAAATTTAAAGTAAACACACACACACACACACACACACACACACACAGGACAGCCACTTAAGAAAAGAGGGTTTAGTGGTGATAGGACCTTCAGGGTTGGGGATTTGAGTTATTTATTTACTTATTGAATGAATGGATAAGAAACACTTTACTGGTAAAATGGCATTTGAGCAGAGACCAGAAGGCATTATGGGAACAATCTTGATGCAGATCTTTGGGAGAAGAGCCCAAACTCAGTTGATGTCATATTGCCAGGCTTGTGCGGGGGGAGCCAAGAGGCATTAGAGAGAAGGAGGGAAGACAGTTGTGGCTTGTTGGGCCCCTGTTGGGGTTGCTTCCTCTCTCTATTTAATTCTCTCTCTCTCTCTCTCTTGCACATATGGTCCTTGTCAGGGATTTAAAAGAAAATTTAAAAATCCAGTCAAGAGACCAGAGTGGCTCACCAGAAGCGGGTAGACCAAGGTGTCAGATGGATACTGGCTTTGGGTATATGTTGAAGGGAGACCCAACAGAATCTCCTGATGGTCCGGATATGGGATCACTTGGCAGCCCCATTTTCCTTGGAATGCTCGGGAGGTACAAGAAGGGCTTTGGGATTCCTCCTCCCCTCTCCTGCTTTGTCTTTGGCGGGTGCTTAACACTACACCATGGGTCATGTTTGAGGTGTGTGTCCTCCTTTGCTGGTTTTCTAGGCCTTTGCTAGGGCACAAGAACAGGAGCCTGCTCCTCTCCTGTTTTCTGACTCTCAGTTTCTTGCCACCATGGCCAGGAGTCCCTGCTAAAGCCCGGCAGTTCTCCAGGACTCCAGGATAACAAGTGTCTCCGTTCTTCCACACACTGTGGCCTCTTCGCATCTATTATTCCTTCACCAGCATCTCCCAGGTCTCTTTGCTTTGAGCTTTGTTCCAAGCCGTAACTGTTTCATTTTACTCAGATGCAGTAATCTTCATCCTGACTTTTTTGCTTTCATGCTTCCAGAAAGCTAGCAGGAGCCCCAAGAGTCAGCCAAGTCTGGCTTCATGTTCATCCTCTCACTGTCCCCTTCAGATTCCTTTCTTGGCTTCCAGTTCTCCCTGCCGCCGTTGTGTCTCCCTCCTGCCACACTGGATTTCAATTGCTGAGAGTGTTCTTCGTACACGTTCTCACCCCACCCTTCTCGTCTTCATGCCTATAGAATTCCGGATTCCCTCTGGCAAACCACTTGGAGAACTGTGGGCAAAGAAAGCAGATGCAGGGTATGAACTGGGGAGAATGTGTCCTTTTCCCATTATGTGGGCATT
>NW_006160034.1:1256140-1271995 GCF_000334495.1 Tupaia belangeri chinensis
CTAGTGCCACAGGACTGGACATAAGGAGTTTTGCTTTACTGATGGCGACCACTGGCAGGGGTGACTTTTTACCCTGTGAATTTTAGTGTATTTCTTTGTGTAAGATAATTAATCAGACCAGCCAGGTGGCACGGTGGCTACTGCAGCTGGAACCCACATGGCTGACTGTGTGGTTTGAATCCCAGACCTGGTGCTTGTGCATGTGTACACCCTAAATCTTGAGAAGAGAATGGAAAAGAAGGGACTGTGGCATGGCCATTCCCTCTGGGGAGTGCTTTCTCACTTTCTCTCTTTCTTTCTCCTTCGCGAGCAGACGCACCCGATAGCAAAACAAAAGAACAGAAAAGGAAATAAAATAATTAATCCTCAGGTTAATCATGTATGCAATTTGCCCACTCTTCTGGCTCAGTGCCTTCTAATGCACAGAAAAGAATTACACTTCCTGGCCCCATTTCGGTTGGATGAGGTCATGTGATTAATTCTGGCCAATGACTTGGGAGTAGATGTAATATTTTAGATTTCTGAGCCAGTGCATTTAGCCGCCAGAATAATATTTGAGTGCCCCTTTTCCCTTCAGAAATGATGACTGCAGCTTCTCAGATGGTAGCCTGGGTCACTCAGTGACTCTGAGGAGCAGAACTCCCTGACAGCTCAGGGGGGACATGCAATGCAAATGTGGAACTCTCGCGCAAATGTGGAACTCTCCCGTTGGCTACTCAGGTTTTGATGGCTCAGTCTGTTACTGCAGCATAACCTAGCACATTCTGACTGATAGCTTCAGGCCATCTCTTCCTGTGCTAGCTCCGGGTACCTGAGAACAGAGCCTCAGGCAAATGAGGGTTTGGATAGATGTGAAGGACAATCTAAGTTAGACACCAAGAAAGTCTGTGCTGGACAGGGGGTTCCTAAGGATGAGGGTATTGGAAAGGGGAGCAGGAGTGCAATGGAGGAAGTAGAAGAACCCTGAATGCAAAACGGAGAAAGATCTAGGTTTGCTAGCGCTGGAGGACTGGACATAATGAGGGTTGGCACCGTGGCCGCCCATGGCTTCTCTACGGTGACAAGAGGGATTCATGGCTCTGCTAACATTGGGCCTAGATGGCTCGCAGCTGGGGTTCCAGTTGGTCAGGAGGGAGCGTCTGTTCCCTGGGATGCCAGGGAGGTCAGGCCCGAGGTGCCGCTGAGCTGTCTCATAATCTCCAGAGCAGACTGTGAACGTGACTCGTGTCCCCAGGTCTTTAGGGGCTCCTGAAACAAGTGACCCATGGACAGTGTCTGCCAGGAGCTCCTGCAAGGTCAGGAAGCTCCTCAAGGCCCAGAGCTGTTTAAGTACCACAGCGTGACAGAGGGATGATTTCTAGCTTCCTGGAGATACCATTAGCTAAATTGCAGTATCTGCTCCTCCTGCTGCCTTTGCCCGGATCATCGGTTCCTGCTTCGAACCTTGCGGGAAGGACGAGGGCAGAAGGAGGTGCCCTCTGCCTTCCTCCCCTTCTGTGTGACACTAGGAAACAGAGCCCAGTCTGTTTTTCATCACTGCAAGAGCCTCTAGCTTTCTGCCCGTGTCCTGATTTTGTGAGTGCGGAGTCAATCTCGGTGCATTTACAGCTCTCCCGAGCCGATCCGTCAGTAACTCAGAGGCTTCAACTCTGATTAAAATCCACGACTTAAAAAAAGAATTACCATAATCCAGTGACAAGCAGGAAGAGAAAGCCATATAATACTGATAACACGTGTCAGTTAAGAGGCTGTGGGAGTGAGCGCTTTCCTGCCCCACAGGGAAGCCTCCTGGGACTGCCCAGTGCCTTGGTAATGGACGAGACCCGGCCAGTGCAGGGGCTGCTGCAGGGAAAAAGAGGTAGGAGCTGCAGCCGCCTGGAGTCACGTGTTTGGGCAGGGACTGGAAGCTGTAGACCACGTGATTAAGAGACCAGCAGGGGGGAACCAGCAGTTAGCGTAATCGCTATGTCGCTAGACTCCCACGTAGTCGACCGCGGTTCGTGTCCCGGACCCAGTGGCTTAAAACTCACGCCGGGCGCGTGTGTGTGCGTGCCCAAGATCCCGAAAGGAGAATGGAGGAGAAGGGATTGCGGCGTGACCATCCCCCCTGGGGGGTGATTTCTCGCTTTCTGTCTCTATGTCTCTCTCTGTCTGTCTGGCGAGTGCACGCGCCCTACAGTGAAAATCTCTCCAAAAAAAAAAAAGAGAGACCAGCAGGGAACGAAGCACAAATTTTCAGTCCCTGCTGAGGCCAGTGAGTTTTCTGACTCCACCAAACATGGTGCTTGGAGCCCCAGAAGCACTCTATTTTGTTCCATTTGTCACCAGACCTGTCCTTCTATCCCCAGGTCATCAAGGGCACTCTTTGTCACTCCACCCTACCTTTGGCCCCTGAGGGACATCACACACTCCGGTATAGCTCCTTGGAGTCTGTCTAGGTGACTCCAGCTCTTGATGAGTTTATCTGAGCTAAATTTCATTTTTTTGGAGATATTTTCACGTGCGCTCACCAGAAAGCCCAGAAAGCCAGAGACAGACAGAGAGTCAGAAAGCGAGAAATCACCCCTGGGGGGGGGGGATGGCCATGCTTTAATCCCTTCCCCTCCATTCTCCTCTCGGGATCTTGGGCACGCAAGCACACGTGCCTGGCGTGAGTTTAAGCCACCAGGTCCCGGACTCGAACCCCTGTCAACTTACATGGGAGTCCAGCGACATAGCCATTAGGCCAACTGCTGGTACCAATCTGAGCTAAGTTTCAACGGCTATGACTGGTTGAAGGTGTTAGCATTCTGGCTCATCCATTTGCATCTTAACAACAACCTTTCTACTTAAAGCCCAGAGGTGTTACTACTTAGAATTTAGGGCATAGGGGCTGGGCAGGTGGCATGATGGTTAAGGGCGTTGTACTCCCACATGGATGACCGTGGTTCAAGTCCCAGACCTGGAGTCTTGCTTTCTCACTTTTCCTCTCTCTCTTTCACACTCTGGCCCTCTCTGATCCAATTAAAAAAATAATAAAGTTCAATAAAATAATTCTTTTTTAAGGAAAGGAATTTAGGGCATACAGCTGGCTGGTGGTGGTGGTGAGGGGGTGGCATTTGGGTGCATGAGCCTGTCGAAAGGGTCCTTGGACCGCACCATCTAAGTAGCGCGTTTTCCTGTCTATGCCTGCGGGGGAGTGATACAAACGTCTCTTCGCATTCTAGTTCTGTAGAGTCAGGTGAAATGCCACCCTTGCAGACGCTCCCCCTAACTGAAGTAGGACACCATGCTTGCCGGTCTCTCCAGATGGACTGTCCTCAGGGGTCTCACTCTGCACATGCTCTGAGGGATACACATGAGCTGTCATGTCAGCCATGTAGGTAGTCACGTGCCGTCGTTCTGCACGGCTGAGAAGCAGTAGTCGCTCCGCTATTAGGTTGGGGAGCCTTTCTGAGAAATGGAGTTACTCTTTCGGAATAAAGATTTCAAGACAAGGCAGTCTCTCTATGTATCAACTACAGAGATGAATCAAGGACTAAACTCTGCTTGCGCTTAGCCTAGAGAGGCCCGGACGTGTGTGTTAGTCTCTCTCTCACACAAGTGTGTGCACACACAGGTAAATCCCTAGTTAAAAAAATAAAGGACTCTGCGGTAAGCAGAAATAGGCGCATGTTTGGAAGGAAACTCAAAAAACAAGTGTCAGAAATCTCAGAAATGATGGGGCCAGATAGTGCACAGTAGAAAATGCAGAGCCCAGGGAGGCGGAGGCAGAGGTGAGGTTGCCGGTTCACAGCAGGAGATGGATGTGGGTGTGCTAGGCCTGTGTGTGCTCATGGCCCCCGGTTGGCTGAGCCGGAGGGAGTATGGCTTCGGGACTGTTTAGGAGGTGCCATGTCTAATCTCTCTGTCTCATTCATGGAATAAATAAATAAACTTAAAAAAGCAATTAATGTGCATATCCCTGGATACACCAATTCTATTAATACGTCTAGGAATTTATCCTCCAGTATTAAGCAGAGATGCTTACAAAGAATGATGTATAAGAACATATGAAAATGTTTGTCAGAGCACTTTTTTTTTTGAATGGGAGCACTTTTAATAGCAAAATATTAGAAACAATAATTCATATAGTAACAATGGAGGCCTAAGGCTGGCCCCTAGTTGTCTGGTACAGGCCCTGGGGTGATAAGGGCAGCAGAGGGTAACCCTGAGTGTGAGAGCCTGGTGAGGTGATGGAGGAGCTCTGGGCTGGTGGGTTTGCCTCCTAGCTCTAGGAGTTGGCTGTCCTTGGAAGGGACAGTCCCTGCAGGGGCAGGAAGGCCTCAAGTTGTCAGAGCATCAGAACTCAGAACATTCCTGTGTAACAAGCCACCCCCAAACTCAGTGTCCTGGAGTAACCACCACTTTGTTTGCTCCTGATTCTGCGGTTAGGGCTGAGCTCAGCTGGATGATTCTTTTGCTGGCCTGGTCTCTCTAATGGCGACTCACATGACTGCATTTAGCTGTGGACAGTTGTGGGCTGGGCCTCTGTCTCTCCCTCGCTCTCTTTCTCTCACCTGGAGGACTCAGAGCCTTGTGTTCTCTAGATGGTCTGTTGAGCACGTCAGGGCTCGCAAGGATGTAGCAGCAGAAGTTGCCAGAACTGATGAAGGGTTAGTTCTGAAACAGACTCAGAATCGCTTCTGGCACATTCTCTCCGAGCTAGTTCCAGTTCTAGCCCAGAGGGAAGAACACGAGGGCATGACCTCCAGGGTCTATATCCAGGAGCGATGTTCACTGGGGACCATCAATGCAGTAAACCATCCTAATAGGTGAGCCAGAGCCCTCATTCTAGCCATCCTTTAGAGACTCTGAGACTCGGAGTTAGAGAGAGCCTAAGAGAGCACTTGGTCCGATGCAGTGAAGGAAGTGAGGTCCTGATTGATTCCTGTCCATGGGGGCTTGGGAATGTTCTGGGCTTTCTATTAAGGGAGTGATAAGTTATGGAAGCACGTTTGTTTTACAGACAAAAAGGGCGTGAAGGGTAGAGGCCAGTTTCCAATGTTCAGGCTTCAGAGATGAAGATATGCTGAGATCTTAGACACAGTGTATGAGGTCATTACTGACTGATCAGGAATGACTTCACTGGAGGACCGGAGTGCCACTTATTTGAATTCTCAGTCAGCTCTTTTTTTTTTTTTTTTTTTTTTAAACTTTTTTATCTTAGTTTTTTTTAGTTTTTGCATGTGTGTTCTCCTAGAAGACAGAGTAGAAATCACTCCCTCAGGGAGAGTGGTCATGGGATTTGGGGCATGCATGCATAAGCATCCAGTGTGTTTTTCAGGTCACTAGGTCCAGGACTCGAATCACACAATCAACCATGTGGGATCCAGCTGCCCTAATCACCATGTCACCAGTCGGCCCAGGGTGTTTATTCTTATTTATAGACTTATAGTAGAAAAAGGTGCAAAACAGGATAATTCCCCTCTAGAGAAATAAAAGAAATCCTGGGAAGAAATAAGATTCATAGTTCCATGTCAAATTTCCTCCCAAATTTTACTTTTTCCTCAAAAAAAAAAAAAATACATATATATATCTGGACTAATATAATTGATCTAAATTCTTAGGCTGGAATTTTGACTTAGAGGGTGGTTTTTTTGTCAGCTGATATTTCTGAGCACTTTATTGATTTATTTATTTATCTAATTGCCAGAGGGTGCATGTACTTGCCAGAGAGAGACAGAGGGACAGAGAGACAGACAGAGAGAGAGAGAGAAGACACCCCCCCCAATGGGGAGTGTTTATGTGCACCCCTTCCCTATTTCTCCATCCTGTTAGGATCCTAGGCTTGTACACACATGTTTTCAGCCTGTCCTTCAAATCATCAGGGCCAGAGCTCAGAATCTGGCGGGCCATGTGGGTTCTGGCTTCCCAAACACTAGGCTGCAGGGTGGCCCTTACCACTTTCTTTCATTGATGGATTTTCCTTCTCTGAGAGCCTGCAAAGCCCAGCTTCTCCGATTGAGACAGTGCCCCTAGTGGCAGAAGAGAGGAAAGCATACTGCTGGGCTCTGGTTCTATTATAAATGTACCTGAAAGCATTTTTCTTTGAGTTTTAAAATTTATGCTAATCTTTCCTTCTGTTGTATGATATTTTCATAATTTTCTTTAAACAAAATAATAATGTTTTAGCTTATTCATCACTTACCCCAGAGGTAGCCAAGCTTCTCTTCTCGTCTCCCTGTAATTACTGGACATCTTGGAAACATTTGACAATATCAATATTTTAAAAACATTTTAGATGATAATTCTTTGGAAAATAGTAAATCCATCCCATCTGACCGTTCTACTCACACAGTTTTCAGTTTCCTCAATTCTCTTCCAATTTTGTCCCTCCGTGAACACTCTCCTTCACGTTTTAGAGTAAACTTCAGAGCTCCCTGTCTTTAAATTCGGTCACTGGAAAAGTCAGGATGCATTTTTTACATAGAAAACTATGTCATGACCTTTCCAATGACCCTATAGCTGCTGTCCTATCACACCCTCAAAATTCTTTCTACCAAACTATTCCTGTTTTGAGTGTGTAATTTCTACTCACTGGTTGGACTGAGACTCAGAAGGTTTCCGTTGTAGCCTTCTCACCTGTTGTACTTCATTGCCTGCTTGTTCTTAGCCTCTTTGATAACTGCTTCCCACCTTGACCCTGTTTAGTCATAAATAGACCCTCGGCTGCTATTGTCAGCCCTCTTCATATTCTTCCTAGACCATCTTACCCACTCTCACAAATTCTCTTATTACTTACATTCTTACTACCCCTCAACCCTTTAATGGAGGATCAGAAATCCATTATTATTATTTTTTAATCGATGGAGAATAGGTGTGTCTCAGAGAGAGACAGACAGGGAGGGGGAGAAGAATGCGTCTCCACCAGTGAAGCATGGTCATGCCACAATTCCTTCTCCTCCATGTCTCCATCTTGTTGGGGATTTGGACACACATATACACATACCCACTGTAAATTTCAAGCCACCAGGCCTGGGACTCAAATTGTGGGGTCAGTCATGTGAAATTTAGTTCCCTTAACCACTAAGCTATTCTGGGGTTTATTTCTGGTTCTGGGACTGACCCAGAAACCAATATTTATTTGCTCACATATGCCCTATGGCACCTCAAATTCAAGTGTACAAAACTGAACTCATTATGTCTGCAGAAAAAAAAAAATCTATTTCTCCTTCTGTGTTCTTAATCTTACCACCATCATCTTCTCAGTCACGTAAGTTAAGATCTTCAGGGTATATTTAATGTCTCCTCCTCATTTTCCGAGCCTGGTCACCAGAATCCTGTTGAATCAAGTTCTAAAACATATACAAAATCCTTCTCTGTTTTCTCATGCTAGGACTTTGCTTAAATCAGGCTGATACAACAAAATACCATAGCCTGGATGGTTTAAACCATAGACATTAATTTCTCCCAGTTCTAGAAACCAGAATTTCAGAGTCAAGGTATGGGAAAACATGGTTTTTGGTGAGGGCTCTCTTCCTGACTTGTAGACAGATGTTTTCTTACTATGTCTATACATGAAGGAGACAGAAGGTCTTGGTGTCTGTGCCTCTTCTTAGAAGTGCATCAGGGGGTCGGCAGGTGGTGTAGTGGTTAAGCATGCTGGACTCCCACATGGCCAACCATGGTTTGAATCCTGGACCTGGTGGCTTGCTTTCTCACTTTAGCTCTCTCTTTCTCTGTTCCTCTCTGGTAAGAATTAAAGAAGAAAGAAAGGAAAGAGAAAGAAAAAGAGAAGGAAGGAAGGAAGGAAAGGAAGAAGTGCATCAGTACCGTCATCTAAACCTAATTATCTTCCAAAGGCCCCACCTCCTAATACCATCACATTGGGGTTTAGGGCTTCAACATATGAATTTTGGGAATACGCTAACATTCAATCCATAACAGGCTTTTACACTGATGTCTTAATTGGGCCCCCTCACTACAGTCTTTCCTCCTCTCTTCTACACAGCTTTCATATTTGTCTTTCTAAAATGCAGAAATGTCACATCACTCCCATGGGTACAACTTTTCAATAGCTCCTTGCATTATTTAACCATGGCATTTGCAGCAGGGCAGAACTGAGGCCCGGCCCATCCATTTTAGTGCCATCTCCAATTACTCCTTCCGTCTTCCCACTCCCTCTTTGGTTTCCCTTGCTAATATTCCTTTCCTTGGCCCCATCTGGTTGGCACGGCAAATGCTGCTTGTTTTTTCTGGTCCAGCTGAAACACGATGGCTTCTGTGAAGTCTCCTTCCTAGACAGAATGAATCATCCCCTTATCTGTGATTTATAGGTCAGTGGTTCTTAACCTTGGCTGAGTATTAGAATCATCTGCTGTATTAGTCAGAGTCCTCCACAAAACAGAACCAATTATTTATATTTATATATATATATATGAAATTATATGTATTTATCATATATAACCAATTATATATATACATGTGTGTGTATATATATAAATGATATATATAGGAGATACATACACACATGCACACAGGGGTCTTCAAACATTTCATGGAAAATATACATGAATAAATTTCCATTTTTTGGCATCAGAATAAATTCATACTTTAATCCCATTTTCATTTACACACACACACACATACACACACACACACACATAAAATCTGGTCTCATTTCATGAACCACCTCTAGACCCACTAAAATAAATAAGCAGGCACCTGGCTTATCAAGTTATCCTTTCTTCCCTAAGGCTTGATCACCTCAGGGTTCATTCATCAGAAGGTATTTCTGGTCTCTGACTTTCGGGATGAGTCAGGTGGGCTTGGGTGTCCTCGCCAAGGTCACTGAGAGGAACTGCCTGCTCGGCCATCTGCCCCTCGCTCTTGGACATCTTTTTAAATTAAACACCACACCCTGTGGTAAAATTCTTCTCGCTCTATAAATAGCCGACTTGGCTTGAATTGCACTGAAAATGCTATAGAGAAAGAAGAAGAGAAAGCGAAGGCCACAGCTCAAGGGCAAATTTCTCTGTCAGATGACTCAGGCCTCTGAGGAATCCCAAGAATTCTCTGTGTGAAATCCCTGGGCCCTCTTCCCCACTTCTCTCATGACTCCTTCCTGAGAGCTCATCCATGCAATGCAATAGTCCCCCTTCCCTTCCCCAGTATTTTCATACTTTGGATTTATTTGGGAATCAGGAAATAGCTAGAAGGCTACTTGAAGACAAGAC
This sequence comes from Tupaia belangeri chinensis, assembly GCF_000334495.1. Classification (NCBI taxonomy): domain Eukaryota; kingdom Metazoa; phylum Chordata; class Mammalia; order Scandentia; family Tupaiidae; genus Tupaia; species Tupaia belangeri. The sequence continues at coordinate 1,265,338 of NW_006160034.1, forward strand.
CATAGGCCCCTTTCTGTGGACTCAGGGCATGCTTTACATTTCAATCACATCATTCCTGAATTGAAATGAAACCATCCCACAGACAACACCTCGTTACCGATGCTTTCATGGTAATATCATAATCTAATTTTATGACCGATTGGCCTCCAACTTTATAGGGCTGCTACAAACCTCACATCTGCTCCCCGTGATGGCCCTGATGGCGTCCTGACTTCTCTCTGTCCTGTTTTCTCGATTCTCAGTCCCAGCCCGGACTTATAGCCCTCTTTCCATCTGCCAGTCACCTGCTTGGGGCACCTCCTCGGGTCACCTCCTCAGGGTTGTCCTCACTCATAGGCTCTCCCCACCAAAGCGTCTCAGGCTGTTCCTGAAATGTTTGACTGGTGGCCATTCCTGTTGTACCCGCTACTCACATCCCTGTGCCCCTTCTCTACACACACACACACACACACACACACACACAGGCGTGCACGCGCGCACACACACACACACACACACACACACAGGCGTGCACACACACACACACGACTTGCAGCCTATATGGGCACCACCTTCCCATCCTCGACACCATTATTGGATATGAACCAGCCCCTAAATCCAACTCCTTCCTATCGCCCCATAGTGTAAATATAGAAATGAATCTTTGCCTGGAGATAGAGGCTCTCAGCTCCACTGAAAAGGTTCCTCTTCTGGCTCTGAACCCTTCCATCTTGGAAGAAGTCCCACCCCCCACGTCCCTGATGGGGATATGGCTTTTCCTAGTTGATTTTCCTAAAAGGTGAGTACAAAATACAGAAGGCCTGAGGGGGAAGATGTTCCTGGATTTGTCTTTTTCAGAAGCTAGTTATTCATCTCTGCCTTTTCCTCCTTCCCTCCCTTCCTTCCTGTCTCTCTTTTCTTATTTTTAGACAGAGTCGTGATGGGTCAGCATCTTCCTGCCTCAGCTTCCCAAGTAGCTGGGACTACGATGCAGTTGTGCACCACCATGCCTGGCTTCTCAGGGAGGCCGGGAATTGAACCCTGGCTTTCCATGTGGCCTCAGCCCACCAGGCAGCAGCGTCAGCCTGTGTACACTGCACACGGGCATACGGCTGAGCCTGTCGCTGCTCCTTTCTACAGAAGACTGGGCTTCCAAGACCTAGGGTGACTTTGAGGGTGACTTTGGGGTCTGCACAGTGTTCCTCATCGCGTAGTGCCCTGGGAAGGAGAGGCAGCTAGAAAGGCCAGCGCAGCAGGGTGACAGGGGTCGTCCTCTCGCGTCTGACCTAGGCCACGCCACTGGGGCCTGTTGCAGGGTTTTCAAACAATGTCACTTAGCAGAGTGTGGTCTGGGGACAGCAAACTCTCAGTCCCACCCTGACCTGCTGACTCAGCATTTCACGTTAATGAGATGGCCGAGTATTTGTGCCACACACGTGTCAGTGTGAGGAGTGGGGGTCTGCAGGGTGGCGTTGGAGCCGAGTGGCGCTACGCACGGGTGTGCATGGCCACGGCCACGCGGAGGCAGCAGGCGTGTGGCCGGCACTCGAGAATGTTGGCAGGCGGAGCGCGTTTGGAGGTTGTCACTGTGTCAGCAAAGCCACCTCTTCATGGCTATCGTTTAATTAATGTTAATTGCTCTTGGCCCATGGCACGACTGGTCAGGATTTACGGAAAATTACCATTATCTAAAACCCCATAAAAGAGTCATTGCTTTTAGGGGCCTTCTCACTCATGCCTCCAGACACCTTCTGATACTTGACGGATCACCCGGAAGCATAAATACTGCCCACATCTGCGTGACCCTCTGAGGCATCGGGCACTTCATTTCCAGGGGGTGGGTACCACCTCCAGGTGAGGCGTGGCACTCCTCGCAGGCTACGGTCCAGGTGACAGTGGGTGAGAATTTGCTTCGTGACGAGAGGTGATTTATCACCTTTTACTATGCAGTTCCATGCACCCATTCTATAAATTCTGCTGCTGTCGCTGCCCTCAGCCCAGCGGGTGGTTAAAGTTGTCTGCACGTGGCTCTGACTGCCTGCCCCTTTGTGTCTCACAGGACGGGGCGAGGAAGAGGTAACTTAAAATAAAAGTAGTGGGACCAGCAGGTAGCGTAATGGCTATGTCGCTAGACTCCCACGTAGTCGACCGTGGTTCGAGTCCCGGACCCGGTGGCTTGAACTCACACCGGGCACATGTGCATGCATGCCCAAGATCCTGAGAGGAGAATGGAGGAGAAGGGATTGCGGTGTGGCCATCAGGAGAATGGAGGAGAAGGGATTGCGGTGTGGCCATCAGGAGAATGGAGGAGAAGGGATTGCGGTGTGGCCATCAGGAGAATGGAGGAGAAGGGATTGCGGTGTGGCCATCAGGAGAATGGAGGAGAAGGGATTGCGGTGTGGCCATCCCCCCAGAGGGGTGATTTCTCACTTTCTGTCTCTCTGTCTCTCTCTGTCTTTCTGGTGAGCGCACGCACCCCATAGCAAAAACCTCTCCAAAAACAATTAAATAAATAAAATAAAAGTAGCAACAAGTGATAGCTCAGGAGGGCCAAGGGGCGGTGGTGGCAAGCTGACCGAGTGCTGTGTGATGGTGGGCACTGTGTCAGAACTGCTGTGGGGCTGAGGAGGACTGCCGGCTGGGCCCCGCCTGTCCGGGGTTACCTCATGTCCGAAAAAGAACACGCTGGTCTTTCCTTTTTTGTTTTGAGAGAGAGGGTTTTGTTGTAGGCATGTGCGCTAACCAAAGAGACAGAAAGTGAGAAATTACCCCTCAGGGAGGAGGGCCACACTGCAGTCCCTTCTCCTCTCGGGATTTTAGGCACACACACACACGCCCAGCGTGAGTTTTAAGCCACTGGGGCCGGGATGCGAACCGCGGTTGACTACATGGGAGTTCAGCGACATAGCCATTATGCCAGCTGCTGGGCTCCACCCATGTCTGCCTTTTCAACGTTGATCTTTGAATCCTTGTCCATCCCCTCCCATTCTTAATTCCCTTCATTCAAGAGGGATGTAGTGTTTTGTGCTTATTCAGACGCTGCTTCGATTACTCAAGAGGAACTTATTTTCTGTATTTATTACCCTCCTGAGAGGAGTCTGGCTTCTGAAACTTTCCCTCTTCAAGCTTTGAAAAATCATTCTTCACAGTTACTTTTTTCTTAACATGAAAGATGTCTTACTTTCAACTTGGAAGACAATCTCTTTCAGGATTTTTTTCAAGTTTTATTTTTATTGACTTACACAGAGAGAAAAGTCTTCATGCTGCTTTCCAACCCCAGGCTGGTCGCGGTCATGGATGTGCACACGAATGTCTAGCACGCACAGGACGGTCCCGGGACTTGAACCTAGAACCTTCTTCGGTGGGTCCACTTAAATTACCACTACTCCACCACCTGGCCCCAGTTCTGAAGATGTCTTTGTCCCCAGGCATCGCATCCCTTTCCCAAATACAGAGCACCATTTGCTTATTTGAGACGAAACCAAACACTACCCGTCTCCCCGAGTGGACATTGTTCGGTTGAGGCTGGCAGTTTCTGGTTTGTTTTGGCACTTCCTAAATCTTTCAATCCTTGCTAAAATCTCATGACCTAGATAGAGCAAGAGTCTTAAAGCCCTCTCCACAGACGAAGGAGCTACGGTCATGGAGCCTTCCTCAGCGAGCCGAGTCAGGGATGGACTGAAGACCCCCCATGCCCCGCACCAGTCTTTTGTCCAAAGCAGTCACGGTACTGGGTCACCCGGCACAGTGGGCCTGGGTTCCCCAGGCTGTCACCTGAGGGCTGTGTTGGCATCAGAGCTGTGCTCACTAGCCAGCCTGGCCCAATCTGCTATGCCATGGGGCTGCCCTCATCCCACCCAGGCAGTTAAGATTAAAGCCAAGAAATCGCTGGGCACGACACTCTCTCCTAAGCTGGCTTTGCCATCCTGCGGCGGGCACGGGCATTGGCATCGCCCCCGGCCAGCCTGCGGTGCACACGCTCCGCTCCCCTCACGGTCTGGCAGGCTGTGGTGACGAGGCTGGGAGCAGTGACCCATTTCTCTACCCGAGCAGCATGTGCCATCTGCGGGCTCTCTCGCCCAAATGATTCAAATTCTCCTAAATCCAGTTCCGCTGTTACTCGTCATTTGCCTCGCGCCCCAGCTTTGCCTCGTCTGCTAATCTGGAGATCTGAATTTCTGTCATTTCGCTCTTTTCCATCTGTAGATGAACTGACAGAGAGTCGGTGATTCCTAGAAAGGAAAGATAGAAAAATAGCTGCTCCCCCCCCCCATTTGTGACTGGGCACGTCCCTTGCCCGGAGTCCAATGCTGAATACGAGGGGACACAGCTGGGCAAGACCAGAAGATCCCTGCCCTCTAGAAAGGAAAATGTCAACGGCTCAGGGACAAAGCAAAGCAGGCAAGAAGAGGGTAGTGCTGAATGTGCCATCCTTTTTGCATCTTGTTAGAATCGCACCCCCCGGCGGGGAAGGAGGATGGTCCTGTTTGCAGATAAATTCCCAGACCTAGAAGAATGCCTGGCACGTGCTAGTCCTCAGCAAGAATGGAGTGACTTTCAGTTTGCATTATTGGCCCGAGTTATCCACTCATATCCTCGCCGTGTGACCAGGCAGCTCCCCTGGACAGTACCACGTGGCTTGCTTTGCCCAAGAGCATGCAGGGAAGGTAAGCAACAACGTGTTAGCTTCAAGCCAAGCCCTCTAAGGGCTGTTCATGTTTCCACTCTTTTTTGGCCTTTGGTACTGCAGGAGGAGAGCACTCACTCTCTCAACTAGCCGGCAGACGCACGCGGGAGTCAGCCAAGATGAGCACAGCTGTCCCAGCTGAGCCCAGCCACCGCACAGCTGTGTGAAGGACAGGGCTGCGGTTTTGAAGACAGTAAGAACTGGGATGGGTTGCTAGGCTGTGTTATTGTGAAAACTGCTCCTTGCTACCACCTCAGTCTGCTGGTTACCTGGTTTCTTTCCAGGTCTGGCCCTCGAAGGCATTATGTACCCTCACTGTTGTTCCCAAGCCAGGGTTGGCAAACTGTCTGAAAGGCCCAGACAGTAAATATTCTAAGCTTTGTGGGCCCACGTAAGATCTTTGTTGCATTTCCTTTATTTCTTTTCTTCTTCCTTTTTTCCTTCCTCCCTTGATTTCTCCCTCCCTCCCTCTCTCTTTTTACAACCCAGGCCTTAGGTTGATTTGGACCCATCAGTTCTCATCTGTGCAGTGCTGCTTGAAACCACCAGAACATAGACATGTACATTTCTTTCTTTTTAATTTTGAAAGAGATTTTTGTCTATGGCACATGCACTCGCTGGAGAGAGACAGAGACAGTGAGAGGGAAAGTGAGACATCACCCTCTAGAAGGGATGGCCTTGTCCTTTTTCCTCCCAGGGTCTTGGGTATGCAGGTGAACGTGCCTGGAGTGATTTTCAAACCACCAGGCCCAGGACTCGAACCATGGTCGGTTATTTGGGAGTCCAGCACCTTAACCATTATGCTACCTGCTGGTCCTAGAAGTACCTTTATTTATTTATTTATTTATTTATTTATTTATTTATTTATTTATTTATTTATTTTAAGAGAGATTTTGGCTATGGGGCACGTGCACTCACTAGAGAGACAGAAAAAGCGAAAACAGAAAGTGAAGACTCACCCCCGAGGGGATGGCCAGGCCACAGTCTCTTCTCCTTTATTCTCCTCTTGGGACTTTGGGCATGCACACTCATGTGCCCGGCGTGAGTTTTAAGCTGCTGGGTCTGGGACTTGAACTGTGGTCAACTATGTGCAAGTCCAGCTACGTAACCATCACACCACCTGCCATCCCCTAGAAGCATCTTAGCATAAAAAAAATCACCAACTGCACCATCCTAAATGAAGGACCTCGTCGTACTTTCCTTATTAAGCACAAATGAGTGCCCATTGTGTGTGTGTGTGTGTGTGTGTGTACCTTGCTAGCGTCCAGTTTCAGCAGGTACACAGCCACGCCCTTATTTATTTTTACATTAAAAAAGAATTATTTGTGTAATTTTAAAAATTCATAATTATTATTATTATAATTTGCTAACAGGGCTTGCATGCTCTGAGAGAGAGAAAAAAAAAAAGAGAGAGGGACAGTGAGAAAGCAAGTCTCCAGGTTCAGTACTTGAACTGGAACTGTGGCTGGCCATGTGGTAGTCTAGCACATTAGCCACCATGCCACCTGCTGGTGCCACAGCCTTATTTCTAATGATGCATGCATAATATGCATGAAGGAGTTCGGGCCTGAATTATAGAAGACATGGCAGAGCATGGGTTTCAGTGTTGTGTGCTATTTCGTAAGAATGTTTCTAGAAATCTACCCCCAATTCACCTAAAGCAGGGGGTCAAGAAGCCGTGGCACCCTTTCAAAATCCGGGTCCCCACTTATTTTAATATGATACAGAAACTATGGCATTTATGTCTTTTAAAAATTATCACCAGCAGTTGGCGTAATGTCTATGTCGCTGGACTCTCATGTAGTAGACTGCGGTTTGAGTCCTGGTCCCAGTGGCTTAAACTCATGCTGGGCGTGTGTGCATTGTGTGCCCAAGATCCCGAAAGGAGAATGGAGGAGAAGGGATTGTGACCTGGCCATCCCCCCTGGGGGGTGATTTCTCGCTTTCTGTCTCTGTCTTTCTGGTGAGTGCACGCGCCCTATAGCAAAAACC
>NW_006160034.1:1273571-1387402 GCF_000334495.1 Tupaia belangeri chinensis
TTTATTTATTTATTTATTTATTTATTTATTTATTTATTTATTTATTTATTTTAAGAGAGATTTTGGCTATGGGGCACGTGCACTCACTAGAGAGACAGAAAAAGCGAAAACAGAAAGTGAAGACTCACCCCCGAGGGGATGGCCAGGCCACAGTCTCTTCTCCTTTATTCTCCTCTTGGGACTTTGGGCATGCACACTCATGTGCCCGGCGTGAGTTTTAAGCTGCTGGGTCTGGGACTTGAACTGTGGTCAACTATGTGCAAGTCCAGCTACGTAACCATCACACCACCTGCCATCCCCTAGAAGCATCTTAGCATAAAAAAAATCACCAACTGCACCATCCTAAATGAAGGACCTCGTCGTACTTTCCTTATTAAGCACAAATGAGTGCCCATTGTGTGTGTGTGTGTGTGTGTGTGTACCTTGCTAGCGTCCAGTTTCAGCAGGTACACAGCCACGCCCTTATTTATTTTTACATTAAAAAAGAATTATTTGTGTAATTTTAAAAATTCATAATTATTATTATTATAATTTGCTAACAGGGCTTGCATGCTCTGAGAGAGAGAAAAAAAAAAAGAGAGAGGGACAGTGAGAAAGCAAGTCTCCAGGTTCAGTACTTGAACTGGAACTGTGGCTGGCCATGTGGTAGTCTAGCACATTAGCCACCATGCCACCTGCTGGTGCCACAGCCTTATTTCTAATGATGCATGCATAATATGCATGAAGGAGTTCGGGCCTGAATTATAGAAGACATGGCAGAGCATGGGTTTCAGTGTTGTGTGCTATTTCGTAAGAATGTTTCTAGAAATCTACCCCCAATTCACCTAAAGCAGGGGGTCAAGAAGCCGTGGCACCCTTTCAAAATCCGGGTCCCCACTTATTTTAATATGATACAGAAACTATGGCATTTATGTCTTTTAAAAATTATCACCAGCAGTTGGCGTAATGTCTATGTCGCTGGACTCTCATGTAGTAGACTGCGGTTTGAGTCCTGGTCCCAGTGGCTTAAACTCATGCTGGGCGTGTGTGCATTGTGTGCCCAAGATCCCGAAAGGAGAATGGAGGAGAAGGGATTGTGACCTGGCCATCCCCCCTGGGGGGTGATTTCTCGCTTTCTGTCTCTGTCTTTCTGGTGAGTGCACGCGCCCTATAGCAAAAACCTCCCCCCCGCAAAAAAAAAAAAGGAAAGAAAAAGGTTATCCGCAGAGGGCACATGTGTGTACACACAGGCACATGTGCACAAGAGAGAAAGAAACAGAGGCAGAGAGAGGAAATGCCTTCCCAGTGGGCAGTGGGCAGCTTACACCTTCTCTTCCCTCCTCCCTCCACTCCATCAGGATGTGGGGCGTGCACGCATGCCTGGTGTGCTTTTCATGCTTCTGGGGCTTGGATTTGAACTGTCGTTGGCCACATGGAATGGCTCCCAATGCATCAGAGCTGGCCTGCTGCTTACAGCTAAAAAACAAAAAACAAAACCCACAGGATTTCATGATCTATGCAAATGATATGAAATGTATATTTCAATGCTCACAAATAAAGTTTGGTTGGAACACAGCCACACTCAGTTACTCACGTAATCTGTGGCTATTTCTGCACTGTGACAGCAGAGGTAGACGGTGTGGGCAGAGACTGTGGGATTGAAGGACTGGAAATACTGTTTACTACCTGGTGCTTTAGGGCCAACGTTTGCTGACCTCTGACTTAATTGCCAATACACCGCAACACTTTGGTCATTTAACATTTGGTAGTGGGAGTCGATGGTTGGCTTATGTTTTTTTTGTTTTGTTTTGTTTTGTTTTGTTTTGTTTATGTGTGTGTGAGAATTAAGGAATTCCCCAAATGGTTGTTTGCTTAGGAGAAATTCTGGAATCTTCCCATGGGGCAGCATCCGGCACAGTTCTAAATCAAAAAGAAAATGGTTTCTTTCATCTTGTTGGAAATCCAAAAGCCAAGATGCACTAATTATCAAAAGTTACTTAAAAGTTCAATCAAAACCAGGCTTACTAATGGATTGAAGTGAATAACTTCCCAACCTGTCTGGAAGCAGGTTCTCAATTTAGAAATTAGTTGTCTATCAGCGAATAAAATCTAAAAGGGAGTTTATACTAAAGGGAACTGACTTTTGGTCCTTTTATCCTCAGAGGTGAATCAGGTAGGTCAAGCAAATGGTCTTCTCTTCAGGTCTGGAGTGGGGTAGAATTTTTCAGAGACAGTGAATCCTTATTCGTGTGTTATGTAGGGATGTTTCATGGCTAGTAATTTTTTTCTTTTTCCTCTAAACACTTAATATACTGTAGACATAAGGAACAGAGTTTTTTGGAACCAGTAGATGGCATAATAGTTATGTTGCTGGACTCCCATGTAGTTGACCGCAGTTTGAGTCCAGGACCTGGTGGCTTAAAGTGTGTGTGTGTGTGTGTGTGTGTGTGTGTGTGTGTGGCCAAAGTCCTGAGAGGAGAGTGGAGGAGAAGGGATTGCGGCGTGGCCATCGCCCCTGGGGGTGATTTCTTGCTTTCTGTCTCTCTGTATCTCTCCAGTGAGTACATGTGCTCTATAGCAAAAATCTCCTTAAAACAAAATGAAGAAAAACATGGAGTTTTTCAGGGCTGGCAGCTGGCCTGGTGGTTGGGTGCTGGACTCCCACATGACTAACCATGGTTCAAGTCCCAGACCTGGCAGCTTGCTTTATCTCTTTCCTTTTCTCTATGTCTCTCTCTGGTCAAATGAAAAATAATAAAAATGATAACAAATAAAATGAAATGAATAATTAAAAAAAGAAATGAAGTTTTCACTTCTGGTAGTAGAAACAATAATGATGTACATGCATATGGTTATTTGCATCCATGGGTGTCAAAGTGCTTTCTTGACTTAAATAAACTGTATCAGGATCTTTTATTTTTTTAGAGAGAAATTTTTGCTATAGGATATACATGCTTGCCAGAGACACAGAGAGAGACAGAGAGAGAAAGTTACCCCGTTGGGGGAATGGCCACACCGCAATCCCTTCTTCTTCATTCTCCTGTTGGGATTTCGGGCATGCACATGCCTGCGTCCAGTGTGAGTTTCAAGCTGCCGGGTCTGGGACTGGAACTGCAGTCGGCTATGTGGGAGTCCAGTGCCACAACCTCTATGCCATTGGCTGGCCCCAGGATTTCTAAAACAGCCGAATGAAAAGGCCGAAGTACCAGAATCAAGAAAAAAAGTGAATGTTTTAAGTCACATATCTCTTCTAAAAGTAGTGAACAGCAGTGGATTAACAGGGAAAAAAAGGGACCAACAAGAAATACAGTTATAATAGAAAAGAGCATTTCCGACCGGCCTCCGTCATCTTTGACCGGCCTTTCAGAACTGGGCCAAGGAGCAGAAGACGGACGTCGGGAACAGCACGGATTACAGATAAGAGAAGAAAAAGAATAGTGTACGTTCTGGAAGGCTGTCCATCTGTGGACTTCAGAGTTGTCACCTACGAATTGTTGCATCAAGCCTGAAATGATCAATATTTGATGTTATGTGAAGTTTTAGGGGAGTAAAGGCAATGTATGTGTTCTTGCTCTTCTGGCGGAAAGGAAATTGAGGATCCGAGAGATTACTTTCCCTGAGTGAGTGCTCAAAGCTGAAACCATTACCAGACACTTCAAAACAGATAGCCAGTAATTCAGGATTCTTCCTCAATCAGGAGTGGAGAGCCTTCTATGTTCAAAGTGTTATGCCAAGTCTCACAGGAAAGGAATGACCCCAAACAAGGCCCCTACTTGAAACCTGCAATTTAGTGGAGATATACAGTCGGAACCACCAGCGTGCTCTTGGTAACTGGGTTACTACATGGCCGACACAGTTTGAGTCCCAGACCTGGTGGCTTGAAACTCATGTGGGGCACGTGTGTGTGCGTGCCCAAGATCCCCAGAGGAGAATAGAGGAGAAGGGATTGCGGCATGGCCATCCCCCCTGGGGGGTGATTTCTTGCTTTCTGTCTCTCTGGCAAATGCAAGCATCCTATAGCAAAAACCTCTCTCTCTCAAAAATAAATAAATAAATAAACAAAAATAAAACTCCAGCTGAGCTGAAATGAAAGTCCTTTTAGGGTGGATCAGGAGGCTCAGCTGATGGACTCAGTGTAATATGTTACTTTTTACAGATTTAGTTTGTTTTTCTTTATATGCAGGGCCTCTCTATGTCCTGATTCTACTGTCCCACCCTCTTGATTAACTGGGGCTATGGGTCGACACCACCACACCTGACTTGTGGGGTGGGCCGGGAATTGAACCTGAGCCTCCCATGCATCTCAGTCTGCTATGCGGCAATGTCAACCAGCACATGCGACCGCAGCCAGGCCAGATTTAAATCTTTGATTAAACATCCCTCTTCAATCTTTGATCCAATTGGAATCTATTTGGTGGCTTGAAACTCATGTGGGGCACGTGTGTGTGCGTGCCCAAGATCCCCAGAGGAGAATAGAGGAGAAGGGATTGCGGCATGGCCATCCCCCCTGGGGGGTGATTTCTTGCTTTCTGTCTCTCTGGCAAATGCAAGCATCCTATAGCAAAAACCTCTCTCTCTCAAAAATAAATAAATAAATAAACAAAAATAAAACTCCAGCTGAGCTGAAATGAAAGTCCTTTTAGGGTGGATCAGGAGGCTCAGCTGATGGACTCAGTGTAATATGTTACTTTTTACAGATTTAGTTTGTTTTTCTTTATATGCAGGGCCTCTCTATGTCCTGATTCTACTGTCCCACCCTCTTGATTAACTGGGGCTATGGGTCGACACCACCACACCTGACTTGTGGGGTGGGCCGGGAATTGAACCTGAGCCTCCCATGCATCTCAGTCTGCTATGCGGCAATGTCAACCAGCACATGCGACCGCAGCCAGGCCAGATTTAAATCTTTGATTAAACATCCCTCTTCAATCTTTGATCCAATTGGAATCTATTTTGGTGAATTGTAGGATATATATATATTTTTTTTCTCCCAAATAACTCACGGTTTCAGCACCACTTCTCGAATAATGGATTGTTTGTTTTTCCCATTGGTTATTGAAAACATTCGTAAGTCACCGTTTTCAGAAAGCCTGTTCTATTTTCGGTGCTTTGATATATTCTGTAACAGACTTGTGAATTTTCTAGGTGACCCAGAATCTGAAATTCTTTGTGTGATAAGTTCTTCGTGTTAGGAATCTTGCTCGGATGGAGGGCCTGCTTTGATTAGAAAACTTGAAAGGGCTGAGACCTTATTACCCTAGCCTCACTGCACCTGGTTAGGAGCGACCACTCCACAGATCCCTGTGCACTTTACCAGTGGGTTACTGATCCGAAGAAGGTGGGCCCATGCAGGGCAGGCCATTCTGATGGGTGTGGCCACCAGTGCCTCCTTCCCAGGAGCAGACCCGGTCATGCCAGCAGCGGCCTCAGGGATGACATGGTGGGGCTGGCAGTCCTCACACGCTCTTTGGTGGCATGCATTCTTTTTTTTTTTTTTGGAGCGATTTTTGCTATAGGGCATGGTGCTCGCCAGAAAGACGGAGACAGATAGACAGAAAGCGAGAAATCACCCCCCAGGGGGGATGGCCACGCTGCAATCCCCCCTCCTCCACTCTCCTCTCAGGATCTCGGGCACGCATGCACATGTGCCCGGTGTGAGTTTAAGCCACCGAGTCCGGGACTCGAACCGCGGTCAACTACGTGGGAGTCCAGTGACATAGCCATTACGCCAACTCCTGGTCCCTGGTGGCATGCATTCTGATGGCCTGATTGCTTCCCAGACTCCTTTGCTCAAGTCTGGCTCTCTGCCCTTCTCAGAAATTTCTTGCCATCGGGCAGGCGCCACCACACCCGGCCCTTCTCAGAAATCTCTTGACAACCCAATAACCTTGAAAGCATTTCTCTTCCGCCCAAATTAGCCAGAGCACGTCTGTTTGCTGTCACCGAAGACCCTGATTGATGCATACAGGATATCTTTGATCCTCAAATGCTCTTTAAGGGGTGCGCCTGAAAGGTACACACCACCACCCTCACTCAAGCATTAACTTGCTCAAGCGCGCGCAGCTAGGAAGTGCGAGACCTGGAACGCCAGTTTGGGTTTGGGTTTGTTTGATCGAAATCGGGGCTTTTTCTACTCCTTCACTCAGTGCTGATGCTGTCATAGAACACATCTCCCCACACTCTTACGCCCGGAAAGCGTTGTCTCTCCCATCTGCACAGGTCTCTCTTTCTCTCTAGACAGAGCTGCAAAAATCAGGCGCACTTGTTCCCTCATGCTTCTCCCTTGTGCATTGCTCCAGCCCGTGTGACCATCACTCTTTCATTCATTGCAGCTTTACAACAAGTTTAAAAAATCTAGCATGGCAAGTTCTCTTTTATTCTTTTAAATCTTTTCCTTGCCTCTTCTTCTTCTTCTTCTTCTTTTTTTTTTTTTTTTTTTTTTTTTTTTTTTGAGAGAGATTTTTGCTGTAAGACACGTGTACTCTCCAGAGAGTCAGAGAGGCAGAAAGTGAGAAATCACCCCCTGGGGTGGGGGGACGGTCATGCCACCATCCCTTCTCTATTCTTCTCTCGGGACTTTGGGCATGCACACACATGCGCCTGTTGTGAATTTTAAAAGCCTCTGGGTCTGGGTCCTGCTGGTCCTGTCCTTGCCTTGAATGTTTATTTTTGTAGCTGAACAACTGGATAATTTTGTAAAGTTTTTTTCAAGGTATTAGAGCAAATATTTGTAGCTTTGATTGAAAGCGTTTCAACTTCAGTGTTTCCTTCACTTGACAGAGTAATGCGAGGCAGTTGCGGCTGTGTATGTGTGGGTATGCACATATTGACATACACACTCACATCCACACACATGCACACACACTCATACACACTCAGAACTGTGGACCTGTACACATCCTTCATGTAAACATACTTATATTTACATAATGCCTTTTCGTTGGTCACATTCAGCAAGTTCGAGAATTCTCCAGAAGCAGACCTTGCAGCAGGGTTGGCCCAAGATGCTCTTTCACAAAAAGGCCGGCCAACCATCTGGAAGAAGATGCCTCGGTGTGACTAGCAGTGGAAGAAACATAGTGCATCAGATTTTTTTTTTTTTTTAAGGTTTTTGCCATAGGGCATGTAAGCTCACTAGAGAGAGACAGAGAGGGAGGGAAAGTGAGACATCACCCTGAGGGGTGATGGTCACCCCGCAATCCCTTCTCCTCCATTCTCCTGGGATTTTGGGCACACACGCACACGTACCTAGTGTGATTTCCAAGCCACTGGGTCCAGGCCATGAACCTCCATTGGCCATGTAGGAATCCAGCATCTTAACCACTACACCACCTGCTGGACCCACTTACCACAGGGTTTACAAAAATATTTTCTATATATATATATTTTTTTTAATATTTGGTCCTGCAAAAAAAGCAGCATGATTCACTTTGAGTTTTCCTTTCATTGTTGACTTTTGGTTTTTGTTTTGTTTGAGTTCAAAGCATAATTTTGATGCTGTGGGAATTCTCTCCAAGCAATATTCAGCAAATAAATCTCCGGGGAATATCTGATTTGTGTTTGCATGTGATTTTCCTTATGTGGATCCTAGGTAATAGGAAGGCTAAATAATATGCATGGCCTTGGAAGAACTTCTTCAATTATAGAGTTGTTGAAGCTCCGTTAAGAACCGAGGAGACTCAGTCCCTGCCTGGCCTAATAAAACAAGAGAGTAATTCCCACCTCTTTAAGTGGATGTGGATTGATACATACACATTCATCACGAGTTAATGAAAAGCCGGTGCTTTCGGCTGAGGAGGACACCAGGCTCTTCCTTCTCTCTTGCAGTAAAACATTCAAGTATAAAGATCCTTGTGAGAAGCCCCCATAGGAAATTCCATGCATCTGCTCCGATTAAAAAGGCATCAACTTATTTATTTCCTCTAATAGAAAGGGACTTCCGAACACCGAGTTCTCTCCAGAATGGCTGGTGGCTCACTTCTGGGAATTACGAGATGGTAGCAGATGGGAGCGATGCTCTTCATTGTCGAGTCCAAAGGTGTACACACGCGGAGACCCACACGCAAACTGCTGTGGAATCCAGCTGCCTTTGTCGCGGGCATGGGCTCCCCAGAGCCAGGAAATTTCCAAGACGCTGAGTTTTTATTCCAGGTTCAGACTGATTCTTCGGTAGCTCAATGTACACAGGTATTTCTAGCCGGTCTCCGCAGGAATTGTGGATGGTGTCAGAAATGGGATGTAGCTTGTAGCAAGTCAGGGAGCTAACTTCTTCTAAAATTAAATTAAGATTAGCCATAGTAGCTCATATCTCTGAAAGCGGTGCTGCATAATAAGGCGGAACGGGATGCAGGGCCCAGGAAATTTATGCCGTGTTTGCAGCAGCTCTTCCTCTAAAAAACCGAATTGATGAGCAGAGAGTTAATCTTGTAACTGCATATCATCTCATGAACCATTCTCCACCGGAGTTAATAATTACCCGTTGCTGTGTACTGAGCTACCTGATAATGTTGCCTGGCCTGGCTTTCCACCCCAAGAACCCAGAAGCCAGGCCAATGGCTTCTGAGGAGAGCTGGTTAAGACACGGAATTTAGGGGCTGACAGGTGGCATGGTGGTTGGGGCACTGGACTCCCACATGGCAGACCACAGTGTGAGTCCCGGACCTAGTGGCTTGCTTTCTCACTTTTCCTTTCTCTTTCTCTCTCTGGTCAAATGTAAAAAAAATAAATAACAAATAAAACAATTTAAATAAATCTTTTAAAAAAAAAGACACCGAATTTGCCTGCTGGCCCCATAGCCTAATGGTTAAGGAAGCTGGATTCCACATGATCGATCATGGTTTGAATCCTGGGAAAAATACGCCAGTGTGTTCCCAACCCTGATAGGATGAGGAGATGGGGGAAGAAGGGATGGCAGCGTGACCATTCCCCCTGGGGTGGGGATAGGGGGACGCTTTCTCCCTCTCTCTGTTTCTCTCTGGCAAGTGTGCATGCTCTCTGACAACTAACAAGAAGAGAGAGAGAGAGAGAGAGAGAGAGAGCGAGAGAGAGGGAGAGAGAGAGAGAGATGGAATTTTCTTACAAAAAGCTCACACTTTAGTTTGTCCTGGTTTCCAACAGAACTGGTTTTCTAGCCAGAGTTGTGACAACGCCTGGCAATGAATTTCTCACCTAGTCACATTCTAAAAAGCCAGTTCTGGACATCTATAAAGAAAAAACTCATAAGGTAACCGAGGAAGGACAAAATAATCGTCACTTTCTTATTGCTTTAAGCCACAGCTTGGAAGTCTGAACAATCAGGTATTATTGGCCTTTCTCGCTATTATAGCTGCAAAAGAACTTGCTTTATCGTCAGAGAAGAAGCTTGGTTTTACTATTAATTCAAACAAATGAAAAACGCATATTCGATCTCCTTACAGCTTTCTGAAGTATCGGATACTGAGTATTTTGTAACCAGCACACATTTAACTTCTCTAGTGCTCACGAGCGTTGGTATTAATCTGTACACAAAAGGCGGTAAGCATCAGCGGCAGGGGTCGGCTCCTGTGTTTTGAGGGAATGACTCACGATGACATGTTTAAATGGGAGCCGCAGAGAAAAGTCATCTGAGTCCTAAAATGATGCTCTCTTTCCAGGTAAAATGACAAAAATAATACTCACATATCATTGTTCTGGCATCTAGAAATCACCCCACCTTCTTCCTTCCTCAGCTGAAAAATGAAGGCCACAGTCTGAAATCTTAATGGAATGGAACCCATGGTGTCCTGTTCCGCCAAATTGAAATGTAAAACCCCAATTCCAAAAGGTTGACATTCAAAGTTGCTTAAAATATTGCTCACCAAGGCTAGGAAAAAGTCCAAGTAACTGTGTTATTTCACAAGGAACAAATATTTGGTAGCTTCCCAACTTTCATGGGAGCCAATTAGTGTCGTACAGTTATGGCTCTCTAGACGGCGGGGGTTCTCTGGAGGAAAGCCTGTCTCTCTTGGCGAGTCATTCCATGTCAGGGTGTGTTATTTTGAGAACTGTCCTGGGTTCTAAAAGAAGTGGGGCATCCAAATGGTGGCAGTGTACTGAAGCGAGGCGAACCGATCAGCCCCAGACTGTGTGCTACACGGAGGGAACTGGTGCACTCGTTGACTGAGACACCAAAATCTCAGGTCAGTTACTGAGAGCGCTGTTAAAATTCGCCAGCAGATGGCGTAATGGTTACATCACTGGACTCGCACATACTCAATCATGGTTCAAGTCCTGAACCTGGAGCCTTAAAACTCATGCCAGCACATGTACATGCATGCCCAAAATCCAGAGAGAATGGAGAAAGGATTGCGATGCGGCCATTCCCTGGGGTGTGTATGTGTGTGTGTGTGTGTGTGTGTGTGTGTGTGTGATTTCTTGCCTTTGTCTCTCTTCAGCTCTCTGGTGAATGCATATGCCCTATAGCAAAAAACAAACAAACAAACAAACAAACAAAAAACCCCAAAACTGAAAAACCCAAGAAAACAAAACAAAACTTTCTGGGGGGCCAGGAGGTAACATAGCAGGTGACGTGGTAGTTAAGGTGCTAGATCCCATATGGTTGAGTGGACAGTTTGAGTACCAGACCCAGGGGCTTGAAAAACACAGTGGGCTCTTGTGCGTGAGTGCCCCAAATCCCGAGAGAATGGAGGAGAAAGGATTGCGACACGGGTGTACCCCTGAGGATTGATGTCTCACTTTCTCCCTCGGTGTCTCTTTAGTAAGCGCATGCACTCGATCGCAAAAATCTAAAACGATCAGAAAGAGCTTGCTGTGTAAGTAACTGTCTGATTTGGGTCTGATAAGCCTGTGGCACCTCTTAGACCGGTGCTGTCCCAAACAGCAGCAACTACCAATAGGTGACTCTTTATGTTTAAGCTAATTAAAATGATGTAAAATTGAACGCTCAGTTTCTTGGTTGCACCAGTCCCATTTCAAGTGCTGGCTGGTGGCCACCATGTTGACTGGCAGAGATACTGGACAGTTTCATGCCTGCAGAAATGTGTATTGGCTAGTGCTGCTTATAGGAGGACAAGGAGAACTAGTTATTGAGCAGCTCCAATGTGCTGGGCATTGTATTTGATCTGCATTTTTCCCATTTCACAGTGAAGAAGCTTAGCGAGCTTAAGCCATATATCCAAGACACAAAACTGATACAGGGCGGAGCTAGAACTCCGAGTTTCTCTTGGCTCCAATCCCAGGGCCATTTCTAATACAGAGCCAAGTCCTGGCTCATCCATTCATTCATCTAACACATACTTAATAATAAAGCGACTGCATTTTAATTTTATTTTAGCTTTTTGCTATAGGGTGTGTACTCTTGCTGAAGACACGGAGACTGAAAGAGAGAAAGTGAGAAATCGCTCCCCCCAGGGGAGCTGGCCATGCCGCAATCCTTTTTCCTCCATTCTCTTCTTGGGATTTTGGGCATGCATGCATGCACCTGGTGCTGAGTTTCAAGCTACCAGGTCTGGGACTTGAACCTTGATCAGTCGTGTGGGAGTCCAGCACCTTAACCACTATGCCACCTGCTGGCCCTGCCACTACATATTTTAATAGTTAGGCCAGAACAGGTGAAAACTGGTACAGAGCAAAGCAGCCCTTTTATTTTCGGAGTGCCTGGCTAGGCACTGGGCTATCAGGTTAAACGAACTCATATAGGAGTGCTGAAGCTCAGTGGAGGAACCGAACATTAAGTCAAAGAGGAAAGCCCATGTGTGCTGAGAGAAGCCTCCAAATCCCATTAAAGAACAGCAGCAGCTGTAATTAACAGTATAGCTTTAGTTTTGAAGGCATGCGAATTTCAGATGAGGAAGGCAACCCCGTGACCCTGTGGATCTGATGGATGAGTACCCAGTACTCCTTAGCCCTGGCGGACAGAGAAATCTGTTTCACTCAAGGTCATCTCGGGTTGGCACGACCGACTTCAATTTCACCCGACTCTCCTTGGGTAGAAGTAGTTTGATGGAGGGCTGGGATGGGCTAATTTGTCAACATTACAAAGCAGGAGCCTCATCCTCATAACTCTTCTCCCTCAGTGAACCTTCCCGGCAGCAGCTGCCGACGTAGGAACCTGACAGATGACGATGCCGTCGTGTGGCTATGTCTTGGCTGCACCGCTGAAGGTAAAATAGTGGGAAAGTGCTTCTTTTTAGCCATTTCTTTGTCATTTTTAACAGGGTCAAACTCAAATACCTATAAAAGGAGATTGAGAGCCAATATGCCATACCATCAAATTGAAAAGGCTAGGGGAAAAAAAAAATCCAAGCCATAAACTGTTATCATTTTCAGTATTTTATTCCTTCGCACGCCAGTCTATTAGTTTCAATAAAAGAACAACAGAACGTCTATTACACCGTAGCTTGACACACCTATTATGCCAATACGATTAGTTTTCGCAGAACGCTCATGTACTGGTTATAGTTTATAAAAAAATTGATTTCACAGAATCAGAGGAATTAGAATTGGAAGCGTTCTATTAGGTCACGCGATGCTTCCCTCGAGGCTAGTAAGGAATCGATCCCTCGTTCCCTGTGGTTTGATGCCGTTTTCTATCAGGCTTTGATGGGCTTATATATTTATTACAGGATGGCAATGTGTACCATAAAAATTATACCAATCCATCTGAGAAATAAAATTCGGGGAAAGTAAGCATTTGCTGAGCCCTAATTTTACTTTGGTGAATACATTTTTAATACGGTCGTGTTTATGGCCTTTCATCTCACAAGAGGCCGGGTGGTAGCGCAGGATCACGGGTGAGCATTACAATCGAGTAGGGAATTTGCATATCTTAAGCTGCACAAATTTCCCTGACAGCATTCCCATCAGATTTACACAAAATGTGGTTTGGATTTTCAATTCCCCCAAATGGCTTACTTTCCATACAGGAAATTGAGCCTTGTACCTCGAGCAAGGGCTTGCAATCAAACCCTTGGCTAGACTGACGTTTCGCTCTCCTCGGGCAGCATGTATGTAGCTAGGACTCCGGTAGAGACATTCTCGAGAGGTTGGTGGATGCAGCTCTGAATGGGGACTTGGGGTGGGTGCAGCCAGGGAGCGAGCTGGAACTTTCCACGTTCTTTTCTCACTTATTCCCCAGGATGGCTGCTCTCTGGGCCCTGACTCAGCGGGAAAAGGAAAGGGGCAGAAAGTGGCTTCTCCAGACAGGAGGCACATACAGCCATCTCTAAAATTAGCTTATCACCGCCTGAGATCTCCCAGGGCAAATGGGTAGGCTGTCTCTCTGCCTCACTGTACGGCACTCAGTCATTCTCTTCCCCGGTAAGTCCCTCCTTGCAGTTCATTTCCACTGGATCTCATTTATTAACGATGTTGGAGAAAAGGGCACGGTGTGAGTTTTCTCAGTCCTGCTAGGTTTTCTCTTCACCTTTTGCTCCTTCGTGGTGATAATGAACAGAAAATTGGATGAGAGCAAATTCGAGGATGGGCGGAGGGGAATGAGGCCCTGTCTGAGAAAAGACACAGAAGCGCGGTGTTCAGACAGACAGGGTCTAGTCCCACCTGTTGTCACATTCTCAGGTCCCGGTTTGAAAGCCCAGATGAAATTCTCGTTCGTCCAGGATGCAGCCGATCTGTCTGGAGAGCACCCCAAGCAAGGTCTTCTACACGTTTTATACACCTGCATGCTAAATGAGCAAGAACACCCAGGTGCTGAGTAAGACGTATGCATTTGCTGTAAATTATGCAAACAAGTAATTTTGCATGTCCAGAAAGTAGTGCTACCAGTGGTACAGTTTTCCTAAACTCTCCATAATTTAGGAGAATGCAAACTGAAAGGCACTGGAACAGCGACAAGGCCTAATTGCTCACACAGTATTTCAGCTTCGACAGGTGCCAGTCAGAGAGAAGGATCTTGCCCACCAGGGACTCTCAGACCCAAAGCAGAAGCCAGTAAAACTATTCCAGGGGATTTAAAAAGCCAGGGACCTTGGCCGTGTTAAACCTTGGATGGGAGCAATAAAGACACCTTTATCCACGGGAGCCAAGGCTGTGGCAAAGCCAAAATGGTGCAATAGCTTGGAAGAAAGTGAGCTGGGAAGCTGTGTTCTCCAGAACCAGTGCGACCTGGGAACTCGTGGTGCCTTCAGGATCCCAAACCTCCAGAATAAGCTTAGAGCTCCAAGCGATGCGCTTGCAGGGGAGAGTTTGAGAAGCACTTGTACGTATATCATCTACCCAGTGTTTTTTTTTTTTTTCAAAGTAGGAGCCTAGATTGGCTTAGAAGGGACACAACCTTTTTTAGCCCGCTGGGAAATTGATCTCATCCTCATTTTGGCAAAAGTCAGTGAATGATCATGCTTCCTTTCACGCATTTATATTCTTTTTTTGTTAATTTGATTTTTGACTGCTTCCACTGTTTCCTTTTGGGCCCCGCACCTTCCTAACTGCATGTGATTCTGGTCAGCCTGGCAGCCACGCATGCTGGGCAAATGATTGAGGCTGGCTGGGAACACTATTTTTTATTTTTTGGAGTTTTTGCTATAGGGCACATGCACTTGCCAGAAAGCCAGAGAGAGACAGAGAGGCAGAAAGTGAGAAATCACCCCCCCCCGGGGGGATGGCCACGCCACAATCCCTTCTCCTCCATTCTCTTCTCCGGATCTTGGGCATGCACACACATGCGCTCGGCTTGAGTTTAAGGCACCGGGTCTGGGACTTGAACCGCAGTCAGCTACATGGGAGTTCAGCGACATAGCCATTATGCTAACTGCTGGTCCTGGGAACACTATTTTTCTGGGGACTAATATGGAGGAGAGGGCCATGCATCTTTATGACATCCTAAGTTACAAGGACAACGTAGGCTTGGGATTGGTGGGGCTAGGTTGCTGTCACGTGTAAGGGGATCTGCTTGAGAATGAAGCCAGAGGAGTCAGGGAGAGAGAGAGATGGAGAGCGAGAGGCATTTGGACACCCGAGTCCAGTTATACCAAAGATGACGCGTGGACTGCTAAGCGAGGGAGCCATAGGTGCAGTTCAGCTTAGATTGGTTTTCTGCCATTCATGGTTGAAATGGTCCTGACCAACACGTGCCTGACACTGGAGTATTGGTTCCTCCAAGCTGGAAACGTTCCCATCTGGACACATGGAAATAAACGAAGGGAATATATCCATTGCGAAGTTCATAACCTTTCATTTGAGCGCCGTGTGAGCTGAGTTGGTGAGTCTGTGTGTACGTACAGAGTATAACTAAATATGGAAGGTATAAAACTTTTAGGCACTTGTGAGCCCTACATCCTGGTTATCTGTATGAATTGCTGCAGGCTGTGTTTATTTTCTAGATTTAGAGGCAGTGCCGGTATAAATTAATATTCAAATTTATGCCAACGAGTATGCAAATCAGCGTGGCTCTGGTGCGGTAAAAACAAGAGGATAGGATTGTAGCACTGGTATTTCGGTGGTGCTGAAGCTTTGATGAAAGAAGACAAAGAGGCTAGAATGCAGATGCAACACGGTCCCTTCAATACCCAACGCAAATAGAAAATTCATGGCTCTCTACACTGTTTTAAAACAGAAAACAATACCTCAATTTAATACAGCAGCTTACCCATTCATTAATTCACTCAGTACAGACACTGCAACTTTTTCAGAAAGGATGCCACCCATAAATACAATTGACAGCCACAAAAGAAAATGTGTGCTTCCACTCCTGCCAGATATCAAAATTTAAATCGAGAATTGTTTGGTCCAGTGGAAACACAAACGCCTGCCTCTCTTTTACGCTAATGGGTATCCATTGTTGGGTGTGTATTTTAATGCTATGTATGTAGTTCAATATCATGTATGGTAAGTGTATGTTAAAGCTGTCGGTTAGGAATAGGTTGTTATGAATAACAGAAACTTGAAAAGGAGGAGGGGATGTCACAAAGTTTGTAGAAAAATGGAAGTAAAGTTTTAAATTAAACACGGGACCAGCGGATGGCATAATGACTACGTTGCTGGACTCCCATGTGGTTCGAGTCCCGGACCCGGTGGCTTAAACTCATGCTGGGCACATGTGTGTGCGTGCCCAAGATCCCAAGAGGAGGATGGAGGAGAAGCGATTGCAGTGTGGCCGTCACCCCTGCCCCCGCCGGTGGGTGATTTCTGTCTCTCTGTCTCTTTCTCTATGGTGAGTGTATGCACCCTACAGCAAAAACCTCTCCAAAAAAAGAAAAAGAGAAGAAGTTTTAAATTAAACTGACCATTTCTAGATTTTATTTTGATGCCAAAAATTATTTGAAATCTTGGGCCAGCAAGTGGCACAGTGGCTAAGGCACTGGACTCCCACCTCGCTGACCACAGTTTGAGTACCGGTAGACCTGGTTTGAAAATTTTGTCAGGCACATGTGTGTGCATGCCCAAAATCCCAGAAGGAGAAAAGAATAGAAGCCATCATGGTGTGGCCATCCCCTCCCGGGGGTGATTTCTCACTGTCCTACTCTGCCTCGCTTTGTCTCTCTCTCTCTGGTGAGTATACATCATGCCCTATGACAAAAACCTAAAAACAACATAAAAAGGTATTTGAAAGGTATGTGTAGTTTTTTCATAATATGAATTTTCTGTGGATTTTTTGAAGACCCCTGCATATATTTTACTATTACGTATCTAGTTCAGTATTATAGTTGGGTGTGTATTTTACATTATTCGGTTGGGATTAGGTTAAGAACAATAGAAACTTGAAAAGTAGTAGTTTAAATAATGTAAAAATGTCTTTTTTTTTCTTAAAAAAATCTGGAACTAGTCAGTCTAGGGCTTGTACAGTGCCTCCAGGATTACTGAGTTCTAAAGATCTTTCCAGATTTTCTAGGCCCAGAGCCTGTGAACGAAGCTCTGATCCTGTAGATTCAAGATGGCTGCCGAGTCTCTGCTCAGAGCACCTAGTTTCTCAGCAGTGGGATGGAAGAGCAGAGAAAGAGCTGGCAACTCTCCTTAAAGGCAACTTCCTGGAGGAAGTCCCACCAGGTCTACTGCACACAGTGTGTCTACTTTCCTCTCAGTCTCTGATAAGAACTTAGCCCTAGCCACGCCCAGCTGAAAGAGATGGGGAAATCCCAAAGGACTTCACTGAATTCACGGAAATGCGGATTCTGACCATCCTAGGCATGGATTTCAGTGTTTACAACCACAGTAAACGCGTACTTTAACTCCATTTTCAGAAGAACCTGTTGAAATCCCCTCACTTAAGTCTTCGAGAAGGGAGACCATGTGCCCAGATAAAAATCATCCTTCTGTTAATTTGAGAGAGAAGCAGAGAATAGCCAGTTAGGAGGCAATTAGCCAACTCTGCTCGGATATTAAATACATATTTGCTTATCCATTTGTTTTCTGTTTCCTCCATTAGAAATGATTGGGTTGTGGGAAAAGCCACAACGGACAGTGCATGTCAGCTTCACAAGAGCAAGAGCTTTACTTCCTTCACGGTTGCATTCTTAAGGCTATGTTAGATGTATTCTCAACTGCCTGACATTAATTTAAGGACATAAGAGATCAGCGGATGGCGTAATGCTTATGTTGCTGGATTCCCACATAGTTGATTACGGTTCAAGTCCTGGGTCCGGTGACTTAAAACTCATGCCAGGTGCATGTGTGTGTGTGTGCCCAAAATCCCCAGAGGAAAATGGAGAAGGGACTGTGGCATGGCCATCTCCTCTGGAGGTGATTCCTCACTTTCTTTCTCTCTGTTTCTGTCTCTCTGGTGAGCGCACACACCCTATACAATCTCTCTTAAAAAAAAGAAATTGAAGAACACAGATGAGCCAAAGTGTTGAGGAGAGGAACACAGACGCTGCATCCAGGCCCAGTGGTCTAGAGCGCTGTGATTGGCCAGTAACGCCAGCCCTGGCCAGTGTCCGAGTCAGCTTTTATTTTATTTATTTATTTATTTATTTATTTATTTATTTATTTATTTATTTTCTTTTTCAGAGGTTTTCGCTAGAGGGCGCATGCGCTCGCCAGAAAGACAGAGAGAGACAAAGAGATAGAAAGTGAGAAATCACCCCCCAGGGGGGATGGCCACGCCGCAATCCCTTCTCCTCCGTTCTCCTCTTGGGATCTTGGGCACGCACACACGCACCCGGCGTGAGTTTAAGCCGCCGGGTCCAGGACTTGAACTGCGGTCGACTACGTGGGAGTCCAGCGACATAGCCATTACGCTAACTGCTGATCCCTGAGTCAGCTTTTATAGTCCCGACTTAACGTGGTCCTACAGCTACTAGCTTTCTACTCACAGGCTTAGACATGTAAGGCTATGGGCCAGCAGGCAGCATGGAGGTTAAGGTGCTGGATCCCATGTGGCCGACTACGTGGGTTTGACTCCCAGATCCGGTAGCTTGAAAATCATGCTGGGCACATGTGCATGCATGCCTGAGATCCCAAGAGGAGAACGGAGGAGATTGTGGCATGGCCATCTCCCCTTGACAGTGATTACCCACTTTCCCTTTCTCCTTCTTTCTCTTTTCCTCTCTAGCATAAAAAAATAAAAAAATTTAAAAAAATGTAAAGCTCATGGGAGCCAGCTTAGGTCTCTATGCCAAAAGGCCGTATGTTAATGTGTCGTTTCAAATCTTTCCACGGAGGAGAGAGAGTGTTCTTTGCAACTTTTTTTTTTCTCTTCCGTGGCACTTTCTTGCAGTTGTAAAATGTGCAGGTCCTCAGAGTGTCGCTAAAGGAGTGATATGCAAATACCAAGTTACACTTAGTTGGCAAATTCTAACTAGAAAGTTGCTGGGAAAGGGAATTTTTGCTACTCCTTCCAAGAGGAAGTGGAAAAGGAGGTCGTGAGTCGTCTGCTGTCAGAGTGGAGACGTGGCTTTATGTTGTGTTCATCCTCTGATTCATTTAGAAAGCCGAGGGGGCCTGGAGGAGCGATAAGGACTTCTCAAGTTCAACACGAAGGCTAGGCAGAAGTGCTTAGGCTTCTTCTTTATTTAGCGCCAATAAGCCAAGCTCGGGGACAAGAAGACTGGGGTTAAACAGCATTTAAAAATAGCCAAGACGATTGGGAAAAGGACCAAATTGCATCTAAAAAAAATAATGTCTTTAAAAAGCTGTCACCACAGCGACCTTCTTTTCCTGTCCCGCACGACACATTTCCTGAGGATTGGTGACAAGACGGTGAGGCTGGGATTCTTCCAGAATCTTTTTCTTTCCTAAAGATGAACCAGAATTTCCAGGGCATAGTTTGAAAAGGCACCTTGAAGACCCTTAGACACTGCCCATAGGCCATCCATGCCTCTTTCTCCTGACTTTCTCACTTGAGAGTCAAGAATGACTAGCTTACTGGGGCCGGCAGGTGGCATGGTAGTTAGGGCACTGGACTCCCACTTGGCCAACTGCTGTTTGAGTCCTGGACCTGGTGGCTTGAAACTCAAGCTGAGTACATGCATGTGCATGCCCCAAATCCCAAAAAGAGAATAGAGGAGAAGGGGCTGCAATGTGGTCCCCCTCTGCCCCCACCTTCTCGCTTTCCCTCTCACTGTCTCTCTGTCTCTGATGAATGCATGAGCCCTATGGCAAAAAACAAAACAAGCAAAAATAAAAAAAAACTTAAAAAAAATTACAACGGTATTGAATTACCTTGCTTTGCTGTTTAACTTTTGTCTTATTTAGCATTATCCATGGAGAATGGCACATTTGTAAATAGTAGTTAATAAATCCAGGTCATGGTTTGGGTTCTTTCAACAGCAGAGACTGAGAATCCCGGGAGCAGGTGTTTATCTGGGAGGTGGTCCCAGAAGGCAGCAGTAAGAAAACGGAGAGACAGAGGCAGGGAAGGAGGAAAATCCAATGTAATTGTTCCTCCCTATGGGAAATTGGTTCCAGGACTCCCCACAGATAGGAGTCCATGACGCTCAAGTCCCTCCCCCAAATCAGGGCGGTGTTTGCATATAACCTAAGTACCTGCTCTGTCTACTGTAAGTCATCTCTAGATTACTTATAATATTACTACAATGCAAGTGCTATGTAAAGAGTTGTTTGACCATACTGTTTAGGGGACGATGACCAGAAAAAAGTCCGTACATGTTAAGTGAGCTGCAACCATCCTAGGCCTGACTGTACAGTACACAGCCTCAACGGGACAGTTTCTGAGGTCGGTGAAATCTGTGGATGAAGAACCTGTGGGTTCAGAGGGCAGACAGTGTGTGAGTGTGTGATTGGGGTCATGCTATGGGCAAGAGTGTTTGATTCTGTCAGG
This sequence comes from Tupaia belangeri chinensis, assembly GCF_000334495.1. Taxonomy (NCBI): domain Eukaryota; kingdom Metazoa; phylum Chordata; class Mammalia; order Scandentia; family Tupaiidae; genus Tupaia; species Tupaia belangeri. The sequence goes on from NW_006160034.1 coordinate 1,293,760, forward strand.
ATCCTTTTTATTCTTTTTTGAGAGATTTTGCTATAGGATGTGTGCATTCACTGGAGAGACAGAGAGACAGAAGGACAGAAAGTGAGACATCACTCCCTTGGCAGGATGGCCACATTCCAATCCCTTCTCCTTCATTCTTGTCTCTGGGTTTTGGGCATGCACACACATGTACATGCATGGCATGAGTTTCAAGCCACTGGGTCCGGGATTCGAACCATGGTTGGCCATATGGGAGTCCAGCACCTTAACCACTATGCCACCTACTGGTCTCGAACAGTGTACAAATGTGTCCCTGAATTATCTCTCTGAAGACTGGGAGATTAGAGAATTCATCCACTGGCTGCCATTCCTGTTCATTTCCAGTTGCCCCAGGACCATTAGCAAATGGTACCCTTCCTTCTAGGCTGTATACTTGTGTGGGTGAGTGTCCCATGACATCAGAGCACCCTGGCCACCTCCCTGCCCAAGAGAAAGGCCCAAGGGACCTTGACTTGAGATGGGCAGGGACTGAGCCAAATGAGTCTGACTTTACAAGGAGCCGGCCACTGCAGCTATGGCTGAGGTCAGAGAGGGCCTGCCTGGGGAATGGCATCAGTGTCTGCCACAGTCTCTGTGCCTGCAACTCACTTGATGCTCGGTAGTTTCCCTTAGACGCCATGGCCGTAACCAGTGCATTTAAATGTGTATTTTAGGGGCCAGCAGGTGGCGTGGTGGTTAAGGTGCTGGATTCCCACACGACTGACTGGTTCAAGTCCTGGACCTGGCAGCTTGCTTTCTCTTTCTTTCTCTCTTTTTGTCTCTCTGGTGAGCGCACATGCCCTATGGCAAATTAAAATAATAAGAATAAAAAAATAATTAATTATTTTAAAAATATAAATGTGCATTTTAACCACTTAAAGTTGCAAAGGGAAGACTCACATCACAGTCGCCACCTTGCGTGTATACAGGTATAATTTTAGCCTTGGATTCTCTTCTCTCTTTTTTCCTGCTGTTACACTTCCAAATTTCTTTTCTGGATGCCACAATCTGTACCTGAGAGTAAGAAGGGGAAAGCAAGGTGGTGAAAACAGCCTGTCAACTCCTTGTGAAAAACGCTCCCGAAAGTCCTTATAGAATGGGAGACTGAGATTGTTGGCCAGAATGAGATTTGGAGGTGACATGCCATGTTAATTTCTCCACGCCGTCCCATGTCTGTAGTTAACTGGGACGTGACTCAGAACCCTAAATAATCGGCCTAGAACACAGAGAAGAAAGAGTACTGCCTGCTTATCACTGTTGGGGCTGTGTTTCCTGCGTGCTGTGGGCAGGGTGGGCAAGGGACCCACAGGCAGCCTGGGAGGGTGAAAACTATGATGGTTATGGGAGTCTGAGCCTGCCCCTTGGAAGCCATTGGACACGGGGCATGATAATGGACTTCACTGAGCCTCAGCTCCCTCGGTGTAAGACAGGGCCAACATAGCTGCTTTGCTCAGTTACTGCAAGCATTAAGCATTGTTATGCTAAGTGTTTGGCCTATCAGACCTGCATGGATGAAGAAATAAGTAAAAAATACCATTCTAATTTTGTATCCCACTCTGACTTAGTTTAGGGGTAAAGCTTCCATTTATTGAAACAAACTGCTTCGACTGATTCAGATGAAGTCATTGAACATTAAGTTAGAAAATGTTGGGACCGGCAGATGGCATAATGGTGGACTCCCACATAGTCAACCATGGTTCGAGTCCTGGACCAAGAGGCTTGAAACTCATTTTGGGCCCATGTGCATGTGTCCCCAAAATCCTGAGAGGAGAATGGAGGAAAAGGGATTGTGGTGTGGCTATTTGTCCTGGGGTGGTGGTGGTGTGATTTCTCACTTTCTGTCTCTCGCACGAGCACACACACCCTATAGCAAAAATCTCTCTCTTAAGTAAAACAAAACAACAACAACAAAAAGCAATGCCTTGGGTTGATACTGAGCTGAAATACAGGTGCCAGAAGTTAAGCACACTTCTACAAAGATAGTCTCCCAATAACTAGAATAACTGTGGCCAAACAAGAAGTATCCCGCATGAAGGTCCCACTGTCCTGCCTCCTCTTGCGGCCACTGCTTGTATCCTGGGCATGGTGAGAATGGGGGTGGGTCCTGAACGGGATGGATGAGACCAACTCTTGGTGGTCCTTCGTCATCCCCACCTGTCTGGATTCCTCGTAGGGGAGGACTTGGGTTCAGGCTACAGCTCAAGGTAGGCCTCTCTCAATAGGGACAACACACTGTTCTTCCAATCTGGGCGTAGGGGAAGACTTTCCCGGGGATTCTGAGATTGAAGGGACACTGTCTCCAGATCTTCAGCTTTCGAAAGTGAGTAGAGGTGACCTGAAAACACGATTCTTCCTCTTTTCCATATTCCCTTTTACAGCTTCCCTTCTACTTTACTAAAGAAAAGAATCTCATACTGGTCCCAAGTCACCCTCCAGCACATTGCCCAAGATGCAAAGATCTCAGTGGCAAACCAAGTAGAGACAATAGATAGACAATATGGTAGCTTTTTATTTTTTTCTTTTAGGTTTCTGCCATAGGGTATAGGCACTCACTGGAGAGGCAGAGATAGACAGAGACAGAGAGAGGGAAAGTGAGAAATCACTCCTCAGTGAGGATGACCATGCTGCAATCCTTTCTCTTCCATTCTTTGGCATTTGGGGCACACATGCACGTGCTCCCGGCATGAGTTTCAAACGACTGTGTCTGGGACTTGAACTGCAGTCAGCCATGTAGAGTCTAGCACCTTAACCACTACGCCACTTGCTGGTTCTGAAATATAGTACTTCTAAAAAAGGCCTTGTCGTTTTCATACTCTAGATAGTGCCAATGAAATAGTCCTCTCTGAGGCAGACCCCCTGACAAAGTAATGAAGGCAGAGTCTTAGTCTACAGGCAAGACTAAGAGAATAATCTTTCTATCTGTAGTAGGTGGTTGTCATAGAGACATGTTTTAACACGTTTATTTGGATTAATAAATAAAGTCAGATATGTTCTGACAGAAAGTAAGCCTGCCTTGGCTGACTGGTTTGACAATGAAGACTATTTATACGGGAGACATTTTCCATTCATGAATGTGCCAAATGTGTATCTCTAAAGTTGTGTGAAACATATTGAGAGCACATAGATTTTTCTGAGAGATTTTTGTTATAGGGTGTGTGCATTTGCTTGAGAGAGAGAGAGAGAGAGAGAGAGAGAGAAATCAACCCCAAGGAGGAATCTGCTGCAATCCCTCCTCCTCCATTCTCCTCAGGATTTTAGGCACACATGCCCATGTGCCTAGAATGAGCTTCAAGCCACTGCATCTGGGACTTGAACTGTGGTTGGCCGTGTGAGAGTTCAGCTCCTTAACTGTTATGCCACCTGCTGGCCCCACATATGATCATATTAAAGCATTTACTATTGGGATCCAGCAGGTGGTGTGGGCACTGGACTCCCACATGACTGACCACAGTTTGAGTCCCAGACCTGGCGGCTTGCTTTCTCGCTTTCCCTCTCTCTCATGCTGTCCTTCTCTTGTCAAATTAAATAAATAAATACATAGTGAAATAAAATAATTATTAAAGCATTTAATAAATATTTTATTGGAATAGGTATAGTGAAATAAGCAATGATTTGATTTTCCTAACCCTTTATGTATGTTTCAGATTAAGCAAGGTGCCCTTCAGTGGAAGAGTCAAAGGTACACGTGATAGTCATTTGGTAAGTCTTGGTAAAGACTTTTAGATATACCTCTGGGCATTTAAGAAAGTGTATGGTTCTAACCCCTGGGGGACAAGTTGGGTGGGTCAGTGGTTTTTCAATGAAGTTGAAGAAAGACCTAGTGGACCTGTCAACTGAGACGTTAAAAATGATTCGTTATGATAGATCATTTTGCTATTTTTGGAACCCAAGTCAGAAAGCGTTCAAAGACTTGAGTAGCCTCTCCAAACATATCTATTTGCCTTTCGTATATCCTATCTATATGGTAAGAGAGCAAGGTATCAGGGCCAGCAGGTGGTGTGGTGAAGGTGCTGAACTCACACATGGTTGACTGGTTCGAGTCCCGGAACTGGTGGCTTGAGAATCACACTTGGCACTGTGTGTGTGTGTCCAAAAATCCCAGGAGGAGAATGAAGGAGAGGAGATTGTAGTATGGTCCCTCCCCCTCACTTTCCCTCTCACTCTCTCTCTCTCTGGGGAGCACATGCAAACCATGACAAAACCCTAAAAAAACAAAAAACAAACAAACAAAAAGACCCAAAAACAAAAATAAAAATAAAGAGAGAGAGAGAGAGAGAGAGTTAAATATGTCAGCAATTACAATATTTTTTTAAAGAGAGATTTTTACTATAGGGCATGCACACTCACCAGAGACAGAGAGAGACAGAGAGACAAAAAGTGAGATTTATTGAGATCTCACAAAAAGTGAAATCCCCAGAGAGGGGATGGCCACACTGCAATCCCTTCTCTTCATTCTCCTCTCGGGATATGGAGTATGCATGTGCATGCACCCAGCGTGAATTTTAAGCCACTGTGTCTGGGACTCGAACCACCATTGACTATGTGGGAGTCCAGTGACGTAACCATTATACCATCTGCTGGTTCCCCCAGCCGTTACATTTTAAAACACAGACCGTAGATATTGTTTCTGAAACTGTCTAATTTTAGCAAAAAGTAATGTTAATGCACGGATTCATCAACTAATTGGAAAAAGCCTCATCTATGCCATTAAAAGGTACATTTTGATAAAATCTGACTTTTATACTTAATAATCATCAAGATTTATAATATACAGTATTGATAGTTTATTGCCAAGAAGATCAGACGGGTATAAATCCTATGAGAAAAGTGGATTTCAAGTATGAGTTTAAGGAGAAAAAATTTATATAAAACTTGCAACTGTGAAGGAAGATCACTGTCACATCTATAAATAGGAGGTATCAAATCACTACAGTAGTTTGTTTCAATCAGATACACTTAAGAGCGATGCGCTAGTATTTTTATTTTTAATTTACAATGTCTGAAATTGCGTCCTTAGCAGATGTTTAAACTTACAATGAAAAATGTAAATGTTAACTGACAGGTGTGTTGAGAGATGTTGTGGGCTGAATGTGTCTCCCAAAATCCGTGTTGGAAACTTAATCCCCTGTGCAGCGGTCCTGGGAGGTATAGCTTTTTGGGAAGTGTTTAGTTCTTAAGGGTTCCACCCTCGTGAGAAGATGAATTATGAAAAGGCTTGCTGGAGGGGGGAGAGGCCCCATGTTCATCCTTTTATTCTTCAGGTGTCAGTGCCTTGATCCTGGCCTTCCCAGCCTCCAGAAGCGTGAGAGTATAAATTTACCTTCTTATAAATTGCCTAGTCTGTGGTATTCTGTTATAGCATCACAAAACAAATGAGGACAAGGAGGTCCATTAGAGGATATGTGAGAAGAAAAACAAAGCAAACCACTGCAATGACCCATCGGTAGTTGTCTGGAATGATCATTCTTTGATACTGAAGAGAGGAGAGAGAGCAGGGACACTGACTATCTCTGGGAAATTCTGCCTAGTGACTGGGGCTATGAGGTTTTGATCTGTATTCCAGACTTCCTTTGAATGTGACTTGGAATTCTGGATCGACATTGGCACCAGCTTCTTGTCTTAACCAGAAATAAGCCTTTCCTGCCATTTCAGAGCCTCTCCAGTTCAGATCTGTACCTTCTTAATGCATTTTCCTCTTTGAAAATACCCTTCTCATGTGGGTTCCTACTGCTACTGCTTTTGACACGATTCTGTAAAAGCACTTACTTTGTGTGTTCGTTCATTCATCTGATCAATATGTAAGTGCCAGGTGCTGTGAAGAAAACAGGCATAGTGCTGGTCCATGGTGTAGTGGCAATGCACTTCTCAAGAGAAGTCAGAACAAACATGGTGATCTCCATTCAAATCCCCAGCCCAATGGGCCTGAAACACACCGAGCGTGTGGCGAGTGTAGAAGATCTGACAGACTGGAGCACCGGAGAATGGGAAGCATGTGTGACCAGGCCCTGTAGAGGGTGCTCCTCTCTCTTTCTCTCTCCTGTGCATACACTCTATCATGAATAGAGGAGAAAAACCAAAACAGGTAAATACTTTGACCTCATAGAGTCTATATTTCCATAGAAATAGACGACTGATATGAAAGTAAACAATTAGACAAGCAGATCATTAAAGACCATCATAAGTGCTATGAATGAATGAAAGACGTTTGTTAACGATGAAAAATAAAGTCCCCCAAATCCCAAATCAGGAAGTGTAGAGTCCATCTGAGCAAACGTGGTGACTTTGAAATACATACAGAACTGTAGTTTTATGGGCAGTCATTCATAGGGCAATGAATGCCATTAGCATGTGAATACATTAGCTGTCTCCTTGTTTCCAGCACTGCAAAGCAGTATCGGTGAAAGGAAGCCACATGAGTGAATCAGAAGTGGCCTGAGAAGTTTACAGAAAACTTACATGAACCACATGGCACTAGGTGTCTTTGCATCTTCAGCCAATTAACATCTGAAAACAACCGGCTTTACATTCCATTCCCCCAGGACCAGTAGTTAGCGTAATGGCTATGTCGCTGGACTCCCACATAGTCGACCGCGGTTCGAATCCTGGACCCGGCGGCTTAAACTCACACCAGGCGCGTGTGCGTGCGTGCCCAAGATCCCAAGAGGAGAATGAAGGAGAAGTGATTGCGACGTGGCCATGCCCCCAGGGGATGATTTCTCGCTTTCTGTCTCTCTGTCTCTCTCTGTCTGTCTGGCGAGCGCACACACCCTATAGTGAAGAAAAACCCCCCAAAAAAAAAAAAAAAAAAAAACCCCACAAAAAAACAAAGACAAAAACATTCCATTCCCCTGTCCCCATTTTCTGCCATTTAAAAGAATAAACCTGGGAACAGTTTGGGGCCACGGCCATCTCCATCAGAGGAATCAAGACTACCCAATCACCACTTTTTTCAACTTCTGTGTCTTTGTGTGTTTATTTTTATATTTATCTTCTAATCCACGGCCAACACCCCCTCCCATCAGAGCATGAGTTCATTTAGCCATGTGGGACAAGGCAAGAGAGCACTTATTTTTAATTGTATAAACAGGGAGAGCATCTCTGAGGAAATGCGAAGTAGGAGGAGCCAGTTGTGATGAAGATGGTGAAATAAAGTACCACTTCATAGACCCCCATGTGGAAAGACCCAGAGATATGGGTCTGGCTTATGGGGAACATTGGAAGAAGTCCAGAGTAGCTAAAGCCCATGAACAGGGGCAAAAGGCAGGGGAAGGACGACCTGTGACATGAAAGGACATAGAAAAAACGGGCATTCAGCTTTTACTCTAAATGGCATGGAAACATTTCTAGTGAGTTTGATTCCCACCCCCATCCTCTCTCAGAGCGCACATGTGCTTACTGGAGACAGAGAAAGAGAAAATGAGAAAGCACCTGGGGCTTGGTCATACCACAATCCTGTCATCTCTATTTCTCCCTCCTTTTGGGATTGTGGGCACACATGGATACCTACCCAGCATTTGATTTTTCCAAAGCCACTAGGTCCTGGACTCAAATCTTATGTGTGGGTCAGCCTTCACTACCATGCCACTGGCTGGCCCCAATTAGTGTTCTAAGTCATTGTTTTGGCTGCTGTTGGGAGACTGGATTGGAGTGGGGCAAGGTAAATAAAGGGAAACCATTTTGGAAATGGATCAGCCAGGATAGGCTGGGTTATGCTGCAGTAACAAACAACCTGGACATCTTTGCAGTTTATAGCAAAGACGTTATTTCTTAGTCATGTTACGTATCCAGTGTAGGTCAGCTTTCCACATCCACTTAGTCCAGGATGCAGGCTGGTGGAGCGGCCACCATCTTGAGTTTGAGTTTTTTTTTTTTGGAGAGGTTTTTGCTATAGGGCGTGTGTGCTCACCAGAAGGACAGAGAGAGACATAGAGACAGAAAACGAGAAATCACCCACCAGGGGAGATGGCCACGCTGCAATCCCTTCTCTTCCATTCTCCTCTCAGGATCTTGGGCATGCACACACACGCGCCGGTGTGAGTTTAAGCCACCGGATCCAGGACTCAAACCATGGTTGACTACATGGGAGTTCAGCGACAAAGCCATTACGCTAACTGCTGGTCCCCCATCTTGAATATTGATGGCCACTATACCAGGAAAGGGAGCATAGCAAGCCATGTACTGCCTCTTAGACCTCTGCCTAGCCACATAACATGTCACTTCTGCCCCTATTTTATTGTCTAACTCAAGGTATGTGGCTACTCCTGAGTTAGAGAGGAAACGTGTCCCTTCAGGGAGAGGCTCCACAAGGAAAGAAAAGAACATGTTCGGTGGACGGTAATCCAATGCACTATAGGAGGCCATTATTATGGTCCAAGCAAGAGCTGATGGTGGCTTTGACGGGGGTGATGTCAGCAAAGAGAGAGACACGGACAGATTCGAGGGCTAGTTTTGGACCCCCCCTTTGGATGTGATGATGGGTTGGATATGAAGCATTTTTGTGCAGTCACCCTCATCAAACTGAACCCCGAGAGGCCATAACACTCACCTTCACATTTCTAAGACCAAATCTTAAAAGGCTTACCGAGAGCATGAGCGGGATCCTTCAGATGTAAAATTTACCTCCTGGACATACACATGGCTGGAGGTGTCCCACAAATGGACCGAACCGATGATGTGAGGAGACGAAGGAAAAAACCATTTTCTTACCTGTAAGAGGACCTCAGGGTTTCTGCAGGATTGTGAGGGAAATGGATTTAAGAAATCTTTCTCTGTGCCTCGGTGTTGCTCCAGTGGGGATAAAGACCTGCCTGGGTGCTGTCCTGCTCCATTCTCTGCTGAGTTTTCAATCTCTTCCGTTTCTTGTGAAGTTCCTTATACCCCAGGATACAAAGGAAGAGTGGCAAAATAGAGTGAAAAGAGAGTGTAGATACAGCCACTAAATTCAGCACAGGACACGACTCTGTTTAACAACGAGAACGGCTGGTATGGGGTGGGGGGAAAATCTTGCAGAAATCAAACCATCAAAAACCACCCAAGAGGGACCAGCAAATGGCATAATGGCTATGTCGCTAGACTTCCACACTGTCAAATGTGTTCGAGTCCTGAACCTGGTGGCTTAAACCTCGCACTGAGCACATGTGTGTGCTTGCTCAAAATCCCAAGAGGAGAATGGAGGAGAAGGGATTGTTGTGTGGCCAATCCCCTGGGAGGTGATTTGTTTTCTGTTTCTGTGTCTCTTTCTGTCTCTCCAGCAAGCAAATTGTGCCCTATAGAAAAAAACAAACAAACAAACAAACAAAAAAAAACAAATCTAAAAACAAAACAAAACAAAAACAAGAAAGTCTGGCCTGGGATACAGCAGCCCGCAGGAGGGCACCACCTGCCCCTCCCCTCTGGTCCTCTGAGATCCAGCCCCGCAGGACGCTGGGTGAGGACAGTTATGTGCCATTTCTGTAACAAGCCTGACGATTGGGTGCCTGCAGGGGGACACAGCAAATCATCGTGCAGAGGACAGGCAGATACGTGTGCTCTCCCATGCCCAGCACGTGGCAGGCTGAGAGGGCTCCACGTGGCTGCCCTGTTTCCAGCCACCATCAATGTCTCCAGTCACAGCAGAATGCCAGGGAGGGCTGTCTCACACCCAGGGACCAGGTTCTGCGTTCAGATCTGCTCGGGAGGGCTGGAGAGCCCGCTTTGGGTGTTTCTCTGGTTACCCACTTGGCTCGACCTCTGGACCGTGGGCGAGGGTATCACAGGATGGTGATTGTGGATGGTCACAACTGTGATGGCCTTTCCTCCCCTGCCGGGTCTCCTGTGCACCCTCCTCCGAGCAGCCTCTTTCTTCCTCTGTCCCTCGTCTTCCCACTGCAGACCGTGGAAGGTAAGAGAGCCATGAGGTGGGGCAGAAGGTCTGGAGAAGGACCCGCACAGGCCACCCCCAGGCCACCACGCCGTTCGTGGGTCCCTGCAGTCAGTCAGCGACTGGGCCTCCTCCCTGGCCTGGGACTTAACCCCCAGCTCTCCTGCCCACTCTGCAGAGGCACCATTAACACTCAAGCAGAGAGAACAAGGACCTTTCTCTGTGGTCTCATTTAACTTATGGCTGCTCCAGTCTGCACATAATTTCCCTTTGGCCCGTCTTCGGAGGCCGAAATGTCACTGGTTATAGTTTATTCCTGAGAGGTGAGCAGTGCCCTTCTCCCCTGGTCTCTTTTAAAATGGAAATTTTCCTCAGAGGACAACAAACTCCTCCTAAACGAATGAGCTCTTCTCCAATGCAGGAGAAGGAGAGAACAGCAAGAGGATGGCAGGCAGGTGTGTGTCTGAGGGAGGAAGAGGCTGAGACAGGCAATAAAGAAGGGGGGGTGGCCTTCAGGTGGCAGGAATAAGTAGAGGTCAAGCAGACCCCGCAGGGGGCTTTGCGCAGCCCACACCTGCCCCATCCTGTCCCCAAGGAGCAGAGGGCAGCCAGGCCCCAGGCAAGCACTCTGCGTTCCTTCACTAGCAAGCCGGCAATTCAGGTACACTGTGGCTCCTCTCCAGCCCACTCAGTCCCCGGCCTTCAGAGATAATTCTAGCACAGTTCTCGGGAACTTAAGGAACTAGGTTTTTAATTTTTTTTAAATTTTATTTTAGAGAGATTTTTGGCTATAGAGTGTGCTCGCTGGAGAGACAGAGAGACAGAAAGTGAGAAATCACCACCCAGGGGAGATGGCCATGCCTCAGTCCCTTCTCCTCTATTCTCCTCTCGGGATTTTGGGCACACACACACACACACACACACACAAGCCTGGTGTGAGTTTTTAGCTGTCGGGTCCAGGACTCCAACCATGGCCAACTATGTGGGAATCCAGCAAAGTAGCCATTACACCATTTGTTGGTCCCTCCAGGAGCTGATTTTTAAAATGATTTATTTATTTATTCCATGAATGAGAGTGAGAGGGAAGAGAAAGACAGCACCCCCAATGGGCCCTGACGCCATGATCCACCCACAGCCCTCAGCCTGCCCCAGATGGTGGGTGCACAGGTGCCCGGCCTAGTCAGGAAGGTTCCCCAGAAGTGAACTGGGAACCTTCCCCTGTGGGTTGTCTCACAGAGCGTTGCGTTTCAACACTGTGTTACTGCCTGGCACTGCAGGAATGGGTTTTTCTCAGAACAGTTGGTAGCAGGAGCCAGAAATCCCGTCCATCCATGTGGGAGGTCGGAGCATGGGCTCGCCATCAGGGGCGAGCAGCTGGGGCTGGACGCTGGCAGGCCGTCCTTCTGCACAGCGAGCACTCGCTCCCACACACACAGCCTGGTCTCCCTCACTATCACAAGGTTTAGCGCGGGGTCTGTGCCTCGCCACAGCCTGCCTGACCCGCCATCTGTTCGGTGAGGGGGCAACTCTCAAGAGGAGACCCGCTGGCCAGATGTGGTTGAAACCAGAGTCCACTTCCGCCTCTGGCTGTGGAGTGGGTGCAGGGGGTGTGAGGGTTGGCCCTGAGTCATGTTCTGGGGCAGCCGATGTCATCCGTTCCTCCCAGCAGGGCACAGACAGTGCCTGGGAGACCAGAGCCCAGAGACCCCTTGGCTTGCTGAGGCACTGAGTCGTTGCCAGACGCAAGAGCAACTGGGTGTCCCGGTTGTCGCTGATCCCAAGAGATGCCAGTTCTTAAGGCAGAGGCCATCGTGATGAGACATTTTCCTGGATTCAGATGGTGAGTTAAAAATCAGCTTTCTGGGCCCACCAATGGTATGGTGGTTAAAGCTTCTGGATCCTCCATGGCTGGCAGCATGATTTAAGACCCGGCCCTTGCAGCTTGACGAGCATGTAGGGTGTATGTGTAAGCATGCCCAAAACCTCGAAAGGAAGGAGAAATGGAGAAGGGATTTTAGCATGACTATGCCCCATGGGGGATGCTTTCTCACTCTCTCTCTCTCTCTCTCTCTCTCTCTGTCTCTCCAGCAAGCTCACATGCTCTCTGGCAAATTACAAAAAATAAAATCAACATTGTGATTTTAAGACAAAAAGCCAAAAAACCCGGTTCCAGAATCCTCCCCCCTCGTGCCATCCGTATTGCACCTTCATTATCTGCGATGTGTGAGAAAGGGATGGGGGTCCTGGGACGTGCCCATCCCCAGCGCCTTCCATTGCTGGCAGACCTAGCAGGGCGGCAGACTCTGCCAGCTGTGGTGGGTGGATAGCTCAGGCCTAGGAACCAGTAAATGCCGATGCCACGGCCCACCCTCCTCCCCTCCCCGGCACAGCATCCGATACACAGTAAGGACTGGGTTAGCTTGACGAGCATGTAGGGTGTATGTGTAAGCATGCCCAAAACCTCGAAAGGAAGGAGAAATGGAGAAGGGATTTTAGCATGACTATGCCCCATGGGGGATGCTTTCTCACTCTCTCTCTCTCTCTCTCTCTCTCTCTCTGTCTCTCCAGCAAGCTCACATGCTCTCTGGCAAATTACAAAAAATAAAATCAACATTGTGATTTTAAGACAAAAAGCCAAAAAACCCGGTTCCAGAATCCTCCCCCCTCGTGCCATCCGTATTGCACCTTCATTATCTGCGATGTGTGAGAAAGGGATGGGGGTCCTTGGACGTGCCCATCCCCAGCGCCTTCCATTGCTGGCAGACCTAGCAGGGCGGCAGACTCTGCCAGCTGTGGTGGGTGGATAGCTCAGGCCTAGGAACCAGTAAATGCCGATGCCACGGCCCACCCTCCTCCCCTCCCCGGCACAGCATCCGATACACAGTAAGGACTGGATTGATGAGTTCATCGCGGGAGTCACTCTGAACGGGGCCGGCTTCTCAGCCAGCAGTCCCAGGAAGCGCAGGAGGGAGCTGCCCACTCACTGACCTCTGTTGATTCCTTTGGTTATTTATGAGTTATAACATGCATATGAACGAACGCATTGTATTAGCTGGTGCAAATACTAAACTTTATCTATGTAAAACAAGCGTTTCAGTCTATATGCAGCTGACTTGGGTTAAAAACGAGGTTGTGAAATGCTGTTAGAATTTATATTCCTGAACGCATATCTATCCCCCCAAAAGATACTTCAAATCATTGGTACTGGCTTCAAAGAGTTAATCAAACTGAGCCCCTTCCCTAGATGAAGAACAGGGGACCAGAGAAGTAAAGCACCCCTGAGTCTTACTGAGTTGCAAGATGGTGGAGACAGGATTAGTATCCAAGAGTTATGACCCTCAAGCCAGTGCTCTTTACTGCCTTCCTCCTTGGGTTAGAAGTTTCTAAAAGTCTCTCCAACAGGGGAGTATGACTCTGGGTCTCTTTAAGGTCTGCCATAATAAGCAATCTGCAGCCATCTGCTTTTCTCTGTTATTCCACACGGTGATCAGCCCCCCTCTCTTATTCTATAGCTGCAGCATGGTGGCTTCTTCCTATATTGAAGTGTTTCCTTTAAATGCATTGCAGTCACGTAGTGTTTATTTTAAACAGAGGGAGCTAGCCTCTCAGGGATGGGGTAGTTCCTACACCAGGAACTCAGAAATTCTAAATGAGGATGAGAGACCCCAGGTACAACTGCAAAGGAGGCCAGGACATGGGGAGCTATTGCACGGTGCCCATGGAGACACGTGTAAGTGAGCCTCATTATGGACTGAGCAAACAATGTCTCTTACACGCATCCCTATGGTCCACAGCATTAATGGCAAACCTCTGGGACCCAATGTGCTTTGCAAGTCAGGTATTTCCGGTTTTAGGAAGATAAAAACATATGAATGCCATATGCAAGGGGTCTTCAGGAAGTTCAAGGAAAATGCAAATTATGGAAAAAAAAATCATAGGTGGATTAAAAAAAATTGTGCCAAAGTAAACTGGTACTTTGATGACATTTTCCATGCACTTTTTGAACTCCCCTTATATTAAGAACATCCTCTGCAGAGTCTGGACAGCACCTTGCCATCAAACGCATTCGTAGTCCCGCAGTCAAGCGTGGGCACGTTCACTACTAATGAGATAAAGAAAGTCTATAACTAGCCTCATGTCCGTTCAGGTCGTATTTTGCTCCCCCCCAAATTTCTTTATTGGCAGACTTACCCAGACCCCATTTTCAGTGTTTTTTTTTTTTTTTTTTTTTTGAGAGTTTTTTGCTATAGGGCATGCGCTCGCCAGAAAAGAGAGACAGAGAGTCAGAAAGCGAGAAATCACCCCCCAGGGGCGCTGCAATCCCTTCTCCTCCACTCTCCTCTTGGGATCTTGTACACGCACACCCACGTGCCCAGCGTGAATTTAAGCCACCAGGTCTAGGACTCAAACCGCGGTCGACTCCGTGGGAGTCCAGCGACATAGCCATTACGCTAACTGCCCATTTTCAGTGTTTTATGAAGTGGAAGATTGTGGTTAAGAGACTGCAGGTCTTATTTTGGATGATGATTATATTGATTAAGAAGAGCTACATGTACTACATCAGTTTCAATATCTAACATCCATTTTCGCCATTCTTTATGTTCTCACTCCATGGATAGATACAAAGACAATGGTAAATATCTTGCCAGAATTTACAAAATTGTAAGAATTCCTGGTTGCCCTTAGTAGGAGCCCCAACCCCAGGTCTCCTCTGGAGACCCCCCTCTGGAGGCCCCTCCCTCCGATGTCCAGACACATCTGAAGCAGTGGGAGGGCCAGCTGGGCCCTGAGGCAGGAGCCTGATCAGGAAGGACTCTACACTATAGGATGAGGTCCCCAGCTTCTCTAAGGAGGGGGACCCTTGGTGAGTGTAAAGACTCTGGAGCTAGATTGCTAGGTTAAAATCCTTGCCTCTGTTATTTACCAGATGTGAGACCTCAAGCAAGTCACTTAACTCTCCGATCTTCAGCATTCTCCTCTGCTGTAAATGGGAATAATAGCAGTTCCTCCTGACTCCAGCAGGAGGCGTGGTGGTTAAGGCACCAGATCCCACGTGGCTAATGCCAGTCAGGGACTCTGACCCAGTAGCTTGAAAAACATGCTGGGCATAGATGTGTGGATGCCCAAAATCCAGAGAGGAAAATGGAGGAGAAGGGATTAAGGGATGGTCATCCACCCTGGAGGGTGAAGTTTCACTTTCCCTCTTTCACTCTCTCTTTCTCCTGTGAAAAACATGTGCCCTGTAGCAAAAAACAAAACAACAAAATATTCCTATGAAATATAATTTTTTTAAAAATTTGCCAGGAGATGTATGTGCATGCCAGAAAGAGACAGAGAAAGAGAGAGAGAGAGAGACAGAGAGAATGCATCCTTCAATGGAGTGTGGTCATACTGCAATCCCTTCTTCATTTCTCTATCCTGTTAGGATTTCAGGCACACATACATATGTACCCAACATGTTTTTCGTTTCTTTTTGAGAGACTTTTGCTATAGAGCTTGTGCGCTTGCCCAAGAGACAGACAGAAAATGAGAAATCACCACCCAGGGTGATGGCCACACCACAATCCTTTCTCCTCCATTCTCCTCTTGGGATTTTGAGCATGCTCACACAGACACCTGGCATGAGTTTCAAGCCTCTGAGTACAGGACTTGAACCATGGTCAGCCATGTGGGAGTCCAGTGATGTAAACATTATACCATCTGCTGGTCCACCCTGCATGGTTTCCAAGCCACCAGGTCTTACTCAAGTTGTGCATTTGACCCTGTGATATCTGACTCCCTTAACCCCCATGCTACAGGGCCATCCCTTTACAGGAATAGTGTAGAGGCTAAATGAGTTCATTCAAGTAAAACAGTTAGAGGGGTGCCAAGCACATACTAATCTCTCAATAAATGTCACTGTTTGTTGTTGTTATTATTCTTATTCGTTTACCTGTCTATAGTAGGTAGAACATGCCCCTAAGGATGTTAATCCCTGGGACCTGTTACAGAATGCACTAGAGATACTCCCAGAATATGTTCACTTAGATGGCAAAAGGGACTTTGTGCATGTGATTAAATTTCGATGATGAGAGATCCTGATATTCCAGGTGGTTCCAACCTAATTATATGAAGCTGTGAAAGGGGGAGACCTTTCCTTGGCTCTGGAAAGAGAAGGAAGTGACATCAGTAGCAGAGCTGAAAGGAACTACACAGCCCACTTGGAGGGCAAGTAGGGCCACTGACTGAGGAGTTGGGCAGCCTCTGAAGGCCAGAAAAAACAAGGAAGCAGGGGCCAGCAGGTGGCATGGTGAAGACACTGGACACTCCCACATGGCTGACCACAATCAAGTCCCGGACCTGGTAGCTTGTTTTCTCACTTTCTCTCTCTCTTTCCATCTATCTCTATCTCTGTGTATGTCTCTCTCTGGTCAAATTAAAATAAATGAATAAATAAAAATTTAAAAAAGAAAGACAAGGAAGCAGGTCCTTTTCCATGGCCTGTGGAGGGAAGGCAGCCCTGCCACCATGTTGGTTTCTAGCCCAGTGAGTCGGACCTGTGTTGGACTGCTAATCCGGAGAACTGTGAGGTGAAAGTTTCTGTGGTTTCAAGCCACGAGGCTGTTGCCAACTTGTCATGGCAGCCAAAGAGACTCATAACGTCCATCTCTTCTGTTCTCTGGTGAGCACGCTCAGGGGCCCAGTCTTCCTCACTCACTCTTCCACCCTAGAGCCTAGCTGGAACCTGGGATACAGTAAGTACTCAATAAATATGTATCGATTATTCAACAAATGTCTGGTGAGGCATGATGAATAACATTTCCCAGGCTAACAGAGGGACCAATGGGAGAATGCAGGTAAACAGGGGCCCAAGGTTTTATAAATCTTTTTATTTAGAGTTTTTGCCCTAGGGCATGTGCACTTGCCAGAGAGAGACAGAGATAGAGACAGTGAGAGGGAAAGTGAGAAATCACCACCTGGGGGAATGCCCATGCCTCAATCCCTTTTCTTCAATTCTCCTCCTGGGGTCTTGGGCATGCATGCACATGCACCTGGCATGAGTTTCAGGCCAGTGGGTCCAGGACTCGAACCACGATTGGCCATGTGAGAGTCCAATGACATAACTTCTTTTCTTTTTTTTTTTTGGGAGAGGTTTTTGCTACAGGGCACGTGCGCTTGCTAGACAGACAGAGACAGACAGAGAGACAGAAAGCAAGAAATCGCCCCCAGGAGGGATGGCCACTCTGCAATCCCTTCTCCTCCATTCTCCTCTTGGGATCTTCGGCACACACGCACATGAACCGGGCATGAGTTTTAAGCCATAGGGCCCGGGACTCGAACCGCAGTTGACGACATGGGAGCCCAGCAACATAGCCATTACGCCAACTGCTGGTCCCAATGACATAAATTCTATGCCATCTGCTGGTCCCAGTTTTTATAAATCCTTACCAGTCTGCGAGGATAATAATATTAACAACAAGGTAGTTAAAAATGAACATAATAATAATAATAAGGAAGGTTGCAAAGATATAGAAAAAGTTCCTGTGAAATAGGAAAATAGGAAATAGCCCTCATATACTGCTGGCGGAAATATAAAATAGTACAGCTACTATGAAGGATCGTTGGTAATTTCTCAAAAAGTTAAACCTACAATTACCATATGTACTTTGATATACCCAGTCACGAAACTCTGTTTTAGTTCATTCTGTTGCTAACAACGAAATCCTACAGAGTCATTCATGAAGAATAGAGGTTTATTTAGTTCACGGTTGTGGAGGTCCAAGGTCAAGATGCTGCATCTGGAGAGGGTCTTCACGATGGTGGGGATGCTCCCCAAAGTCCCCAGGCAGAGCTGGGCATCACATGACAAAACAGAGCAGGCGTGTCCATGAGTCTCTGTCTTAGAAAGCTACCAAGATCCAATCATGGCGGCCCTACCCTGATGACCTTATCTATCCGTAATGACTTCCCGAAAACCCCACCTCTCCATTCCACAATCATTTAAGTGTCCACCCGGTTAATACAGTGACAATGGCTCACCAAATTTCAACACATGAATTTTGGGGGACACATCCAAACCATAGCACACTCCTGAGTATATTCTAGAAGTCATTGAAATCAGGTATTCAAATAAAAACTTGTACCTGAATGTTCCTGGCACTGCTCAAAATGACCAAAAGATGAAAATGACTCATACGTCCATCAGCTGGTGACTGAATAAACAAAACATGATATGTCCACGGAATAAATATTTTTGGGCCGTGTAAAGAATGAAATTCTGGTGCATGCTACAATATAAATGACCTTGAAAAACTTTATGCTAAGTGAAAGAAGCCAGACACAGAAAGTCACGTGTTGTATGAGTTCATTTGCATGAAATATCCATGGAGACAGGAAGCAGATTGGTGGTCGCCAGAGGCTAGGAGAGAAGGAGGGCCTTCTTTTGCTTGATGGTGCAAAATCTCTTGTGTTGATGAAACTCTTTGGGAGCTAGGGAGAGTGGTGGTCATACACACGATGAATGTACCAATGCACCAACGTGCGTTGGTTACTGTGAATGTGCTGTGAATTTTACTTCAATTAGAAAATAAAAGGGACTGGGCAGAGCTTTTCTTCTATTTTAAAAATTTGAACAAGAATGACAATCTGTAGTGGCAATCATAGAATCTCTTTTGCCTGATAGCTAATAAAATGTTCAGAGAGTAATGTGCATGGCGGGGGTGACGGGGGTTGGAGGGGAGGCCAGCCGCACACAAGCGAGGAAGGAGGAACAAGTTGGCACCCAAAGCATCAAGAAGCACAGGCACGGAAGGCCAGGGCAGTGCTGTGGGAGCCGAGCAGGGGTCCTAAGCTCCCCCCCCCCCCCCAGCCCCCCTCCCCCTCCGCTCCCCCTAAGCCATTTGGAGGAAGGATGTCCTGTTAATGAACTTCTGAGGATTCTCACCAATCTCTCCAGCTTCAAGAGGATCAGAGTGAGAGGAGAGTAAACAATTCTGGGGAAATTCCAAGAAAAGTCCTTGAGAGAAGCCTGGGCTCTTGACCCTGCCTTTGTTGGAGACGAGATGGGCTTTCAGGTCAATGTGTTCAGCTGTCCCTTAGATGGACAGGGCTCCGGTAAAGAGCAGATTACTGTTGCAGTAATGATGCGAGTGCCCTGCAGCTTAGACGGGAGAGTAACGTGGTGTTCTCAGCAGGGACTCGACTCGGCCCTATAGAACTACCCTCTTTCCTCATCGCGGATCTTCAGGCTATGGGAAAAGGAGACTGAAATATCCAGCTCTCAAACGGCATCTCAGAATAGCTATGATAATGCAGGTGGCATGGTGGGTAAGGCTCTGAACTCCCACATGGATGACATGGTTCGAGTCCCAGGCCTGGCTGCTTGCTTTCTCACTTTCCTTCTGTCTCTCTTTCACTGTCTCTCTTTGGTGAGCACATGTGTCCTGTAGCAAATTAAAACAAAAAAGTGATCAATCAAAAAAAAAAAAAAAAAGATAAGCGGTTTGAAATGTCAAGGAAAATTTGCCCGCTCCGTGTTCTGTTGAAGTAATAGACAAGCAGAACTGTCCGGAGCAGGCAATCTCTGCCAGTCACTGTAAGGATGTGCTAAGGGAAACACTGCATACTCAGCACAGACGGCGAATCTTGCCTCGGAAAACCCCAACCAAAATGCAAGCAGGTGCCTTGCGGGTGTACGGTGCTATGGAAGAACAGATGACCATTGCAGTGATGCGGGTGCCCTACAGTGCTGGAAGCCATGTGCTGACTGTGGTTCTGATCCTGGGCCAGCCTGAAAAACTTGCAGGGCATGTACACTGGTCCCCAGGACCCTGAGGAGCAGGAAGGCTGAGGAAAGGGGATCACGGTATGACGAGATAGCGAGGGTACTCCTCTTTATCTCTCTCCCTTCCTCCCTCTCTTTCATGTGCATGCACATGTGCTAGCATATGTTTAAAAATAAAAGGGACCAGCACATAGCGTAATGGTTACGTCGCTGGACTCACAAGTAATTGACAGCGGTTCAAGTCCCGGACCTGGTGGCTTAAAATTCACACTGGGGATGTGTGCGTGCATGTTCAAGATCCCAAGAGGAGAATGGAAGAGAAGGGATTGTGGCGTGGATTTCTTACTTTCTGTCTCTCTCTGTCTTCCCGGCGAGCTCATGTACCCTATAGCAAAACAAAACAAAAACAAAACAAAACAAAACAAAGCACTACCCCCCCAAAAAACACACACACACACACACACACACAAATCTCTATTACAGAAAAGAACTTAGTAAGAACATAAGTAAAAGAAAAGATCAAAAAGTTTTATATAATGCTGGGAAGATGTCAAGAAAAATGAATGAAGGGAAGTATGGTTGCAGAACAGAAATTAAAAACAACAAAACGAGGGAACCAGCAGTTAGCGTAATGGCTATGTCGCTGGCCTCCCACGTAGTCGACTGCGGTTCGAGGCCCAGACCCGGTGGCTTAAAACTCACGCTGGGCGCGTGTGCGTGCGTGCCCAAGATCCCGAGAGGAGAATGGAGGAAAAGGGATTGCGGTGTGACCATCCCCTCTGGGGGGTGATTTCTTGCTTTCTGTCTC
This sequence comes from Tupaia belangeri chinensis, assembly GCF_000334495.1. Lineage (NCBI taxonomy): Eukaryota > Metazoa > Chordata > Mammalia > Scandentia > Tupaiidae > Tupaia > Tupaia belangeri. Next base: position 1,314,208 of record NW_006160034.1, read on the forward strand.
TAAGTCTCTGTCTGTCTGGCAGGCGCACGCGCCCTATAGCAAAAACCTCTCAAAAAACAAAAAACGAAGTGGAATGGGATATGGAAGAACTAAGGGAATAAAATAAAAATCCGAGTAACTATTAGGAATAGAAAGAAATAGCTAAAAATCATGCTAATTACAAGATGATATAACCATAGCAAATGCAGAGGAAACATAATTAGATAATAGTTTGGGAGTTGACAGATAATTGGATATTTAGTATTCCTCATAAGAATTCAAAAAGTGAAACAAAAAAAATATTGAAAAAGGTAATACAGGAAAATTTTCCCAAAGTGCTGAAAGAGCTGGATCCATCTGAAGGATCACACTGTACTCTAAGCAGCATTGCAAGAGAGGGAAGAGCACTGAGTCATACTGAGTCATGCGGTGGTTAAGCTACCCAACCTCACTCAATGAAGAAGAACTCTTCAGCCAGTCAATAGGAAAAACAAGAAGGAAAACTATATTTACTTCTATTTTTATTTATTTATGTTTTCAAGAGTTATCTATTCCATTTTATTCATTCGTTTATTTTAGCTTGATGAGAGAGAGAGAGAGAGAGAGAGAAGAAGGAAAGTGGGAAAGCAAGCCACCAGATCTGGAACTCGAACTGTGGTCAGTCATGTGGGAGCGTCCATCACATTAACCACCATGCCACCTGCTGGGCCCTGGTGAACTATATTTAGGGGACTGCATGTTTTCTCTCATCAACTCCCAATGGCGGAGAACAAAGGGCAATGTCTAAGATAAAGTAATGACTGTGGAGAATCGTTTTGTCCAAATTCTTAGTCATGGATATTGGCAACAAGGCGAGCATTTTCAAATATGGCAGAGCTTAGGGAAGCGAGCACTCATAGACATCCTTGGACAAAGCCTTCAAGGGCATAGATTCTGAAGCCAGACAGCCTGGATCTGCATCCTGGCTTTGCCATTTACCAGCTCTATAATTTAGGAGAGTTACTCAGTTAACCATGTTTTACGCCTCAGTCTCCTCATCGTTTTTGTTTTGTTTTGTTTTGTCTTGTCATAAGGTGCATGCACTTGCCAGAGAAAGGGAAAGTGAGAGATCACCCTGGGGGAATGGCCACACCACAATCCATCGCAATCCATTCTCTCTTGGGATTTGGGGCAAGTATGTACACACGCCCAGCAAGCAGAATCCTTGCTATTAGTGATAACAGTCACTATTTCACTGGGGTTTTGAGTGGCTTCAATGAATATATGTATGGATGTGTTTATAAACACACACACACACATATTTGCACATACACACACACACACACTTACCTATAGTGCTTGGAATAGTGTCTGGACCATCAATGCCATATGTCCATGTTCTCTGTAATCAATATGATATTGCGATGAAGAAATCCATCCTACCAAGAGATGACCAAAGAATGGCAAAATAACCACCGGCAAAGCAGTGAATCGATATAAATGCAGAGCCAACATTAAACAAAAACAGTAACAACTAAGGGAAGCACAACTGCAGATCAGAAAGTAAATATGTAAATCTCGACTAAACAAAACACCAAAATAATCGCGAGGTGGTATGGGGAAAAGTAGAGGGACGTGCAACCTGTGGGTTACACTAAAACTGTTACAGCAACGCTTTCCACTCATACTGTCCAAAGCTGAAAGAAGAAATCAGAAACAGGCCCTTTTAATTATAGTATCTTTTTAAAAAAAGTCCTTAGAACAATCATTTAGGTATAAGGAAGATTATCAATTTCAGCATTTCTCTTATTTTCACTTTTATCTTCTATTAAATTCTTGTTTTATTTGTAAAATAAATATAACATGACTCCTTTCTTCCCAAACGATTTTTCTTCATCCATCCACTCAATTGTAGAGCGATAGCTCACCACATAGTAACATTAAATATTATTGGTAGTGGGATTTGAATAACGTGTTGATTTTTTTTTTGGTAAGGATCTTGAGTTTTTATAATATGCATGCCTAAAAGTCAAATTATGCTAAAACGAACCAATTAAATAACCATCTAAATGTATAAGCCACTCTCAAAACCCTGTTAGAAATGACTCATGCCTGCTCAAACACATTTTGTTCTTAAAAGAAGAGATTGTATGTCTAATCAAAATCAACCTTTTCATATTTTGTCAACTATTTTCCACTCTATTACTTAAGCATTAGAGAACAGTTTTGTCTTGTCAACACCCAGCTGGAAATAATAGCTCATATGCAATGAAAAACAGTGGCTGTGGGGTGTGGAGTGATTCACAGGAATACGGTTTCCCATGTCAGGGAGAAATGATCTCCACCAAGGAAGCTGTAATTTTCCATGATGTTGAGCAAGGAGCAGGGCTTAGCGGAGCAGCAGGCAACTACTTCTCCCCTGCCACTCAAATGACTGTGGTGAGGCTCTCCGTTGACCGAAAGAGGGAACCCGAGTCTGGAGTTCGGCGTTCCGTAGTCCACTGATTCTCTGAGCTGCCTGAGGCAGCGTTTGGTGTTTCTTCTCTTCAGTCTCATGCATCTTTTTTTGTTTATTTGTTTATTCATTTATTTATTCCATGAGAGAGAGACAGAGGCAGGGAGACAGACAGACAGCATTCCCAACAGGGTCTTGACGCTGCAATCCAACACAGCTTTGGTCAGCCCCAAGTCATGGACTTGTGCATGCCCAGCACAAGGCGGGCATCTGGAGACCCCCTCTGTGGGTCAACCTCACAGAGCATCATGTTTGACCTCTGCATCACCTTCAGGCCCCTATGCATCTTTTCTTTTTTTTTTAATAATAATATGTTTAATTTTATTAGTCATTATTATTATTATTATTATTATTATTATTATTATTATTTTAAATTGGCTTGCCAGAGAGAGACAGAGAGAAAGGGAAAGTGAGAAAGCAAGCTGCCAGGTCTGGGACTTGAACTCTATGTATCTTGATCACTCTACGTACACATCATTATTCTAATTGGGCCTGTTCTCCAGAGAGCTCCCCGAGGGCAAGAACTGTGCCTGTTCATTGCTGTAAACCTGTGGCATTACACAGAGCCTGTTTCAGGGTAAGTGCTTGGTAGATATCTGTTGGATGAATAAATATTGAATGAGTGAATCCATCCTCTTTCCTGGTCTCTTTTGTTACCAGGCATATACATGTATGAGAACAAATGGCAGGGATGGAAAGATCTGTCTCCTTCTTACAGGATTATGTGTGGTCCCGAGCACTTGTGGGGAACCATGCTCCGAGTTGGTGACAAAATTCCAGGCCCTACCACAGACTCAGAGCCCTGGTCACCAAGGAACCTGCCTCGGGGTGCAGAGTTGCTTTGTAGGCCCAATGTCACCCCTGGCGCACATAATAAGCCAATCAGTGAATTGAAGAAAAGGAAGTCATTTGTCCATTTCTGTCCCAGGGACAATGCACGTTATCATTATCGTTTTAATTCTCAAAGAAAGAGACTAACAGAGGTGTGGGCAGAGTTAGGGGAGCCAGCAAAGGATCTGAGGCACTTGGAGACTAGGAACAGGTGAGCACTTCCAAATCCAGTCTCTTCTTGGGAGTTTTAAGCCTCCAGGTCCGGACTCGAACTGCAGTTGACCACATGGGAGTCCATCAATGTGACCATTAGGCCATCCTCTGGTCCCCACACTGTCTTCAAAGCAGCCCTTGCAGAAGGAGTCCTAGCAATCTATAAATAGTCTCTCTTTAAAACCAGATGGGTTAAAAGTGGGTGATCCGGTACATTTATTTTTATTTGTTCAGTCCATCATGGGCATTTGGCCTTTGAGGGAAGCTGTGTCTGAATATTTGTCACACCAGCCATTTGAGCACTGCAAGCTCTCTACTCACTGGTCTCGTTGCACTTCGCCTTCATTTGGGTCAGTCTCTCCATGACCCAGGTATCAGCCCTCAGCGTGGCCGGCCCAGCTTTTTGAAGAACCAGCATCTCAATCCATTTTGAAAAGTTAGCGTCTTACCATCTCTTACTTCTTCTTTATTGATTCTGGCTCAGATAATCTGCTCACCCAAAGAAAACATGACTTCAGTTCTCACAATGAACACGCCCTGCGTTCACCCTCCAGCTAGGACGTCCTTCCCATCTCTGTCCTGTTACGTTAGAACCATCCGTGCTCCTATAGTGGGTCCCCTTACGCTAAAATCTACGAGGCCAGGGTGGCCATGTCACAGCTAAGCTAAGCAGAGCCTCTTCTCTGAAAACCTGCAAGTGGGATGGCTGAATCCCCCCCCTGGATGGCAGGACCAGTAACAGGCGAATTTAGGAATTCTCCACGGCTCTGTTTTTCTACCATGTGACCCAGAAAAGCAGAGGAAGCAAGGTTATAGAGAGGAAGAAAAGAATGAAGCAGAAACGAAGAGAGGAGCAGGAAACAGAGGTAGAGTCTGAGGCCATGCATTCCTGGTTCAGTAGTTCCCAGGGTCCAGCCACATCCTGGAACTTAGCTCAGATGGACCTGCTGGGTCCCTGTAACATGCACAGAAGAGTTCCCATAGATGATGCAATGCCTATTCCTTCAAGCATTAGACCATCAGTATTGTCATGATAGATGGATTTCCTGTGCTGTGGAACCAGCACTGCCTCAAAGACAGCTATGTGGGGGAAGCATGGCATTTTCCTAAAATAGCCTAGTCTGCTTTAGAACTCACACATTACAGCTGCAACCAACGCTAGTGCTTACAAAGCATCTACTGACAATGTTGACCCAATTTACTGCTGGTAAAACTGAGGCTCTTTGAGTGGAAGTTGTCCCAGGTCACATGGCTAGCAAGTAAACAAATGAGCCAGGATTCTGCAACTCGTACTGGTTATACTGTGTGTAGATCTCACTTAGTGAAGGGTCTTCTAATCAGTGGTCTCTATCAGATCACAGGCACTCCCCTAACTGCTTAAATGGGCAGCCTGGAGCAGAGTGGAGATTTGGAGTGGAAAATGTAGCCATGCATATTTTTAAAAGTTTTAAAAGTTAAGAGTTAACAAAAAAGAAATATGCATATTTGCTTATACAACAAATATTTATGAACCCCCCATATATCAGAATTAGGTGTGGTTACATATAACTGACAACACTAATCATGTGTCTTAAATGAGGCAGTTAATTTTTCTTTCATATAAAATAAGAAGCATGCAGTCTTGGACTGGTATGGTCATCTAAGACCCAGGCCCTTCCTAGAGATGTTTCTATAGTAAGCTAACCTCATGACTACAAGTCTGGCTGCTGCAGTTCCAGCCATTACATTCATGTTCCAGGCAAGAGGAAAGAGGAAGGGGAAGAGAAAAAGGTATACCTCCTTTAAAGAGTAAGCCTTCTTCAAAGTATTTTCCAAGACTTTTCACTTCATGACGTCTGCTTGGGTTTCTTTTACCACTTCTATTGACAAGAGATGAGGTAGTTTGAGTCCTGGACCCAGACCTAGACCCAGTGGCTTAAACTATCGCCAGGTGCATGTGCATGCATGCCCAAGATCCTGAGAGGAGAATGGAGGAGAAGGGATTGTGGCATGGCCATCTCCCCTGGGGGGTGATTTCTCGCTTCCTGTCTCTCTCTGTTTCTCTGTCTTTCTGGCAAGCACATGTGCCCTATAGCAAAAACCTCTCAAAAAAAGTTTATTTCTCTCACTTATGAGAGACACAGAGAGAGAAGAAAAACCCTCAACAGGTCTAATGCTGTGATGACCCCCCACCCCACCCCAGCCTTCTCAGCTGCTCAGGGTCATGGACACATGCGTGCACCCCGGGCAGACAGGCTGACTAGGAAACCAAACCTACACCCTTTATGGACCCAACCTATATTTGGAAGGACAAGAATTGAGTTTCAACATAGGAAAACTGGGTAATAAACACTTTTTTCTCTGTAAAAAGTCCTCAGAGATCAGGAGGGGCTGAGCTTGGAGAATGACTTGACAATGGGACCCGAAGAGCTAGGTACACTGAGACTTTCCGAGTTGTAGGTGGCCCCGAGACATACCAGTAACATAGTGAGTCCATGGGGTGAGCTGTTTGGAGCCTAAGCAGAAAGCGGTCCACAAATTCCAATTCCATAGCCGGTTCCAGTTAGAGCCCCGGAAGAAGAAACGGGTGGAACAACAGCCTAGTGACTACCCAGAGGTCCAAGGGAAGACCTGGGATTATTTGCTGCCTGAGAACCCAGACATCCCATAAGTCCTGGTTAAATGAATGAAATGCGGAACTATCAGAGAGACACCAAGTAGAAAATACATCCCAAACGCGAACACGACTGTAACAGAATGCTAAAGCAGAATTCCCCTTGCCTCCACTTCAGCTGAAGCGTGGAAACAATAGATGTTCTGTTCCAAAGCAAGGCCATTGTTTTCTACAGGACTTGTAAACAGGACAGGGCTGACCATCTCAAAAAAGATGCATCTGGAACAATTCCGTGAAATGTTACCCCTGCACCGAGCTGGTGGTGGGGCTAATTACGGAGATGGAGAACAGGTTCATGGATGCCGGTTATGGATGAGAGGAGAGAGGGCGTGCCCTAAAGGGGTAGCATGAGTCTTGTGGGGTGGTAGACAGGCATCTTGACTGTGATTGTGTAGAACCGTGCATGTCACAATGGCCTGGAGTTGCAAACGCACGCCCACAACTGCGTCCGCAAGCGATGGTGAAATCTGAATGAGCTCTGTGGATGTTTGACAATGTTAACTTCCTGGTTTTGTTGTTGCTCTACTGTATGTATGTATGTATTTATTGATTGATTGATTGATTGGAGATGTTTTTGCTAAAGGGTGCGTGCACTTGCCAGAGAGACAGAGAGAAACAGAGAGGCGGAAAGCGAGAAATCACCCTCCAGAGGGGATGGCCACACTGTAATCCCTTCTCCTCTATTCTTCTTTTGGGATCCTGGGCACACATGCACACGCGCCCAGTGTGAGTTTTAAGCCACCGGATCTAGGACTCGAACTGCAATCGACTACATGGGAGTCCAGCGACATAGCCATTATGCCAACTGCTGGTCCCTGTTGTTGCCCTACTGTTAGGAGATGAAGATTGCAAAACATCACACAATATGTTTACAACTTTATTTTTTTAGAGAGATTTTTGTTATGGGGCACGTGCACTCACTGGAGACACACAGAGAGACAAAGCGAGAAATCACCCCTTGGAGGGGTTGGCCACATCATGGCCATCCCTTTTTCTCCATTCTCCTCTTGGGATTTTGGGCACACATGCACATGTGCCTGGCATGAGTTTTAAGCCACCAGATCTGGGACTTGAACTGTGGAACCATGTAGGAGTCCAGCACCTTAACCACTACACCACCTGCTGACCCCATCTACAACTTCTTATAAACCTGCAGTTATTTCAAAATAAAGAGTATTTTTAAAAGAGGTGGGAAAAATCCCACCCAAAGTGGCACGAGTGGTAGGATACCACTACATGGAGGCTGGGGCTGCATGGGAGGCCTGGCTTTGGTTCCTGACCCAACCTAGGCAGCCCGGCTGCTGTGTGTGTGCCCGTGGTCCTGGCTAACTGGGAGGCGGGGCCAGGAGGATTGTGATGTGGTGAGACCAGTCAAAATTACCCACCTGGGGACCAGCAGTTAGTGTAATGGCTATGTGGCTGACCTCCCATGTTGTCGACTGCAGTTCGAGTCCCAGACCAGTGGCTTAAACTCATGCTGGGCATGTGTGTATGTGTGCCCAAGATCCCGAGAGGAAAATGGAGGAGAAGGGATTGTGGCGTGGCCATCCCCCCTGGGGGGTGATTTCTTGCTTTCTGTCTCTCTGTCTCTCTCTGTCTTTCTGGAGAGCGCACACACCCTATAGCAAAATCTTCTCAAAACAAAAACAAAAACAAAAAAACCCATTTGTGAGCCAGCTCGGTGGTGCAGGGGTAACATTTTGCTCAAGTGAAACTTGGAGGAGGGGCAAGGGGTGATCACTGTTGAAGGCTCTTTCTTATGAAAGAAAGTTTATCTGTTAATAAATGGCTTTCTCTCTCCCTCCCCCGACTGAACCCTGATATTTGAAATGGACAAAGGCTGTTTTCTCAGAGCATCTCATCTTGCTGCCTCCACGCTTTGTCCACCCTTAATCCTACCGGGACCCAGTCGCCCTTCTTGCCTATCATCCAGTTTTGGGTGGACACTTGTCGAAGGCATTTGCAACGTCCCTCCCACTCACTGTGCACCGTCAAAGAGCTCTGATGGTCAGTCCGGTTCCTCCGCGGAGACCCCGTCCAGCCTGTGCCTCCGCGGACGCCGAGGATTTAAGCTTTCTGTAATTCTGTCCCTCATTTAAAGACCCCGGCAGTCGGCTAGATGGAAAGGAGAGACAGGCAGTTGGTGGCTTCCTGGGCTCTCTGCAAGCAGAGTGAGGCTGACATTGGCGCCCCGACTGTCCTCGAGCCGAGCAGCTGTTGCAGCAATCAGTCTCATGTCACAGTCGACAGCCCCACAATTCTGCCCATGGATTCACTCGGAATTCTTAGGTGGATCGCATCCTGTCTGCGTGATTTATTGATGTCTGTTTGTCAGTTAACGACTAGAACATTCTGTGCATTTGCTACAACTTTATCGAGTGCCCCAGCCTGTCCATTTCAAGGGCAGGCATCTTCCTGGGGAAAGGGCACGGCCAAGTGTTCGTGTGATCTTGCTTCCCTTTCTCCTTTTATTTCCTGTGCCTTCCCCAGATGCCCTCGGTTTCTTGTTTTGGTTTTTGACATTCTCCCGCTGCCCTGGAGTTTCTTACAAGGTGTTTAGATTTGCTTTGGTTTTTGGGTTTTTGCCATAGGGAAAGTGAGAAATCCCTGACACCCCTCCCCGCGGGGGGATGGCCACACAGACTTCTCTTCCCTTCCATTTCCCTTCAGGATTCTGGGCAGGAATGCGTTTAGGGATGCACAGCGTGATTTTCAAGACCCCAGGCCTAGGTCTCGAACTGCGGATGGCCACGTGGGAGTCTCACGCCTTAACTACTGCACCACCTGCTGGCCCCTTCCAAGGTGTTTTTTTTTAAAGGATCATTAAATTTCAGAAATACAAGGACCGTTAAAAGGTCATATGGCCCAAACACCCTAGTCTAAGGATGAAGGAAGTCACATGACTGATCTAGTACGTGTCGTGGCTTCTATTTTCTTTCTGGATATGCGGGCCTAGCTTTTCGCTCCCTTTGCTAACTTGGAATTTTGAGTGACGTGGGTGTGCGTGTTGGCCTTGAGATGCCGTTTCCCTTCGCTGCACTACAGCGGTGTGGCCGCCCAGCTGGTTCCTTCTGCTCTGCTGCTCAGGACCCAGAGAGCCTCCAGTTGAGGCCGAAGAGCCAGAGGCAGCACCCGCCTTGGTTGGCCCTGCCCAGGGCAAGCTCTCTCTGCCCCGCCACTTGCTGCAGCTTCTGCTCAACACCCTCCACCGCGGCGTGTTCAGTTCTCCACGAGAACAGCTCCTGCATCCAGGGCGCTCTTTCATAAAACAATCTGCTTTTCGAAAGGCTGCTTTCTCCGAGTGTCTCGCCTTGCTCTCTGCGTTGGGAGGTGGGAGACGCGGCGTCCACGGGCCTCATGTGGGATGGGATGAGATGGAAAGCTCTCTGGTTTCTCTCTGGAGGGTGTGAAGCCAGCCGGCTCCTTTTGACCCCCTAACTGGCTGCCTCATTTTCACAGCGACAGCAGGCAGCCTTCATCTTCACGCCGTGCACACAGTTAGTGCCGTCAGGGGTCTCTCTGCTCACATCTCCACCACGTGGCCACCCCCACTCCCACGACGCCCACAGCAGCCGTCACCGGCCACCCCATTTCAGAGCGGAGCCTCCTGCCTTCATCTGGTCAGTCCGTGGTAGTGCTGGAGTGCTGTGACGTTAGAGACCAAATATGCCTTCCCCTCCCGCAGGGCTGCAGAGCCTGCTGGGCCACCGTTTCATGCAGGGGTCCCCAAAGCAAGGTCAACGTCTTCTGCTTCTCTTGTGTTCTCCTCACTCCTGGGCACATCGTGATCACGTGGCATGTCTGGCAGGGTCTCCCCTCCCACCTAGTTCTCGAGGTGACCCTGTGATTCATGCAACAGCCAGAGAGAAGGTTGCAAAGTGCCCTCGGTCGTGTCACTCCTCTTCCCGACCCCCCTCCACACACAGCGGGTGCTCCCCCGTCACACTCGCCCAGTGGCAGAGGGAGTCCTCATCCCCGCTTTCATGATCCTCGTACCTGTCACAGTTACAGAGACTGCCATGCACTTGCCACGTCACGGCTCTGGCGTCATGCGTGTTGACAATGCAAGATGGGGACCAGACTCTGGCAAGTGATTGACATGGGCCTGCACTCTTGGGTTTTCTCTTCTCTCTTTTTTTTTTTCTTTTCGGAGAGGTTTTTGCTATAGGGCGTGTGCACACGCCAGAAAGACAGAGAGAGACTGAGAGACAGAAAGCGAGAAATCACCTCCCAGGGGAGATGGCCACGCTGCAGTCCCTTCTCCTCCATTCTCTTCTCGGGATCTTGGGCATGCACGCACACGCACCCAGCATGAGTTTAGACCACCGGGTCCAGGACTTGAACCTCAGTCGACTACATGGGAGTCTAGCAACATTGCCACCACGTCAACTGCTGGTCCCCGGGGTTTTCTCTTCTCACTCTGATATTGCCAGGACAAGAAAGGCCCTCCTCCACCCTGGGAGCTGCTGCTCTGGCGTCCAACAGTTTCACCCCTTAGCGGTGACGTGGGGCAGGCGTGCAGCCCCCAGACAGGTGCAGGACAGAATAGACCCTCACTGCCGGGCACCGCTCAGTGCCCGGGGGTACTGTGAGGGTGAGGGGAGGGATGTGCCTCTCACGTCCTTACTGGTTCTACCTCCCAGTCCTGGTGTCCCTCTAATTGCATTTTTGGGCACTCTTGCCCTCATTGATTGTGTTCCAGCAGCTCGTCCCTGCCTCAGGGCTTTACACTTGCCGTGTCCTCTGCTGGTCATGTTTCCTCCCATCTCTGCTTAGCTCTCCGGCGGATATCATTGCAGCAGAGCAGGCTCAGGGGAAAGTGAGTCCTGGCAGGTGCTGAGGAGGTGACATCCGGGCAGGGCGCTGGAGGAAGTGAGGGAGCAAAGCACACCATCAGGAGGGGCTGATGCAGCACAGCGCCTTCCAAGCCTTCTACGTGTTTCTTCCTGCATTTGTGGCTTTGTGCAAGCTTTTCTTCATCCGAAGGCCCTTTCCCCCCTCCTGATCCTACCCACGTCCTTGTCCATCTTGGTTGAGGCCAATCCTTTCCAGGCCCCTCCACTCCGTGGGCGGAGGAGGCCGTCTGCTCCAGCAGATGGTCCTGCGTGCTCTCACAGCACCCCAGAAGCCTTCCAGGTATTTGCTGAGGTGAACCAACTCCAGTCTACAGCCACCTTGTCCTATAAGAAGTTAGATTAAGAAAAGTCATATTTAGGAAGATTTTTAATAATGATTTCTGGGCATGTGCTCTAGCCAGAGAGAGGCAGAGGGAAAGGGAAGAAGACTTCTCGGTGGGTAGTGGACATGCTGCAATCCCTTCTCCATTTCTCCATCCTGTGGGGATTTGGGGCATGCACTCATATGCACCCAGTGTGTTTTTACTTTTATTTTTAAGTTTTCAGTATTTTTCTACAGGGTACATATGAAAAAAAAAAAAAAAAAAAAAGAGGGCAGGGGAGAATGTAAGAAATCAACCCCCAGAGAGGGTGGCCATGCAGCACGGTCATCCTGCAATCCCTTCTCCATTCTTCTGCTGGAATTATGGGCACACATGCACATGTTCGCAGCATGAATTTCAAGCCACTTGGTCTGGGATTTGAACCAGGGTCGGCGATGTGGGAGTCCAGTGCCTTAACCACCATACCACCTGCTGGTCCCACCTCCCCAGTGTGGTTTTTAAGCCACTGGAGCTGGGATTTGAACCACCGTCAGCCATACGGGATCTGGCTCCCTTAACCAGTAGCTATGGCGTAGACTCAACAAGAATTTGAAAACAAATTCACTCTGGCTGTTCTTCCAGGTATCCTGAACCTCTCCTGGGTTTGCCAACTTGGTAGGGAATGGGTTGCATGTTAGCTGGTGTCCTATCAGCCTTTCGGTGAGTCGCCAGGGTTGACTTGCCCTTTGTTACCATCAGCCAGTTCTGAGAGTCTGTGTAAGGCACAGCCCCATGAGCTACGGTATGACCTCGAACCTTGCTAATCAAGGTATTGCAGCAGCAGCAGCACCATCACTGGGAACTTCCTAGGCACGCAGAACCTCCAGCCTTATCCTAGCCTTCTGAATCGCACCCTCCAGGGATCTGTGCGCATGGTATGGAAGGATGCATCAGCTCCCTGTTTGTGACATTGCTCAGTATCTTCTTTATTAGGCTTTCACAGGTAAAGTTCTGACTAATGGGTCATCAGAAATGTCATGACACATTTTTTGCTTAGAAAAACATAGAAAAATAGGTCATGACATTTCTGAAGACCCAATACTTAGTCCCTAGACAACCTGCTCTTCTGGGCATGTCATTAGCTTTGTTGCCCTTGTAGACATTGCAAATTATGTACAGTTTCTCTTTTCTGGTTGCACTTTATCTTCTACACCACCTAGCAGGGTGTCTCATACAAAGGGGAAGAGAAATATTTGATGCATAAATGACTGAATCTGTTCCCTGTATTATTAGAAGCAGAAGAATTCCAAAGGTCTATGAAGTGCTATGTTTGCTTCAGTGGCCTCAGGGTAGCAGAGAAATTGGAAAATGGCTTTTGCTTGCCAGCAGATCTAAAGACATGGGCCTCCGGGACCAGCAGTTAGCGTAATGGCTATGTCGTTGGACTCTCATGTAGTTGATTGCGGTTCAAGTCCTGGACCTGGTGGCTTAGACTCACGCCCGGTGAGTGTGCGTGTGTGCCCAAGATCCCGAGAGGAGAATGGAGGAGAAGGGATTGCGGCGTGGCCATCCCCCCTGGGGGGTGATTTCTTGCTTTCAGTCTCTCTGTCTCTCTCTGTTTTTCTGGAGAGCGCACGTGCCCTATAGCAAAAAATCTCTAAAAAAAAGAACAAAAAAAAAAAAAAAAGAACATGGGCCTCCAAGCAGAGCAGGTGCTAATTGAGGAAGAGGGATAATGTCATTGGGGACTGAGGAGGAAGTCCACAATTTTCAGTGACAGACAACTGTGGTATCAGTTGTAATGTCTCCTTTTTTTGTTTCTGATTTAATTTATTTGAGTCTTCTTTCTCTTTCTTTTTTTTTTCTCTCTTAGTAATCTAACTAATAATTTGTCAATTTTATTTATCTTTTTAAAAATATTAAACTTTGTTTCATCTATCTTTTGCATTTTTTTAATCTCAAGTTTATTTCTTCTCTGATCTTTCTTCTTTCTTTCTGTTAATTTTTGAATTAATTTGTTTTTATTTCTTTTATTTCCTTGAGGTGTATCATTAGATTGCTTATCTGAATTCTTTTTCTTTTTTTAATTTATTCCCTTTTTCATGAAGGTACTTATTGCTATAAATTTCCCTTTTAGAACTGCTTCTGCTATATCCCATAGGTTTTAGCATGTTGTGTTTTCATTTTCATCTGTTTTCTAAAATTTTTAAATTCCCATCTTTGTTTCTTCTCTATTCCAGTGTTCATTCAGGAGCATATTGTTTACTTTCTGTGTATTTTGATGATTCCCAGTGCTCCTCTTATAATGATTTATAATTTTACTTTATTGTAGTAAGCAAAAAACTCATTATAATTTCTATTGATATTTAAAAAAAAAAAAACCATGGCCAACCATGGTTTGAGTCCTGGACCTGATGACTTGCTCTCTCACTTTCCTTCTCTCTCTCTCTCTCTCTCTCTGTCTCTGTCTCTCTCTGGTCAAATTTAAAAAGTAAATAAATAATAAAGCTAAATAAAATAATTCTTAAAAAATAAAATACTTTGAGATTTGTTTTGTGGTCTAACACGTGGTCTGTTTTGGAGAATGATCCATATGCTGATGAGAAGAATGTGTGTTCTATAGTTGTTGGACGGAATTCGACAATGTCTGTCTGTTGAGTCCATTTGTCTGTGGTGCAGTGTAAATCCTATGTTTCCTTGCTGACTTTCTCTCTAGAAAATCTGTCCAATACTGAGGAGGTGGTGTTGAAGTCTCCTATTATTATTGTATAGGAGTTTATCTCTCCTTTTAGCTCTCTTAATAATCTTTCAGTATGTTTAAGTGCTCCTGTGTTGGGTGCATGTATACTCACAATTGTTATGTCTTCTTGCTGGATTGATTCTGTTATCATTATATATTGGCTTTCTTGTTTTCATTGATTTGTTTTATATATATATATATTTTCATTATTATTCATACATTAAATCACTATACATCATTTAGATTGTGAAGAGACTTTACCCAGCATGATATACAACTCAATCCCGCCCAGTTGAGACCACCACACACATCCTCGTCAACAGATAATAAACCTTATCTGTGTCCCACAAGTGTCTTACCTCTCCATCGCCCCCCACCCCCCGGTTTCCTTTCCTACACTCTTCCCCTCTCACACTCTCTTTCCACTTTATCTCTAGTGTCCATTACAATTTTTAATACTTTTATGTTCTCAGTATATTGGCTTTCTTTATCTCCTCTTTTTTTTTTTTTTTTGGAGAGGTTTTCGCTATAGGGTGCGTGTGTTCACGAGACAGAGAGAGACATAGAGACAGAAAGCAAGAAATCACCCCCCAGCGGGGATGGTCACGCTGCAATCCCTTCTCCTCCATTCTCCTCTCGGGATCTTGGGCACGCACGCACACGCGCCCGGCGTGAGTTTTAAGCCACCGGGTCCGGGACGCGAACCGTGGTTGACTACGTGGGAGTCCAGTGACATAGCCATTACGCTAACTGCTGGTTCCCTCTTTATCTCTTCTTACAGCTTTTGAATTGATGTCTATTTTATCTGCTATCAATACAGTGACTCTGGCTTGCTTTGGACGTCCACATGAATGGAATATCTTTCTCCATTTCTTCACTTGCAGTCTGCATGTGTCTTTATAGGTGAAGTGCATTTCCTGTCGGTAGCATGTTGATGGATTTTGTTTTCTTATCCACTCAACCAGTTCATATCTTTTCAATGGGAAGTTGAATCTGTTTACATTTAGGGTTCTTACAAATAAGATAGAATTTACTCCTGTTATTTTGTTAGGTGTTTTCTGGTTATTTTTTGTAGTCTTTGTTTCTTTCCCCCTCTTTTATAATCTATGATTGTGGAACGGTGTGATTTGCTATGGTAATAGAATTTTATTCCTTTCGATTCCTCATCTGTGTATCTAGTTCACCTGTGCATTTTGTTATTTATTTATTTATTTATTTTCTGGCAGGAGTTATTGCTCTTGCTCACAGAAGTAGGACTTTGCTAAGGATTTTTTGTTAAGTGTGGTCTAATGAGGGTGAACTCCCTCCGTTCTTGTTCGTCTAAGAAAGACTTTCTGTTCTGAAGGAGAAGTAAAGGTTTGCTTGGTATAGTATTCTTGGCTGGCAGTTTTTTCGTTTAGTATTTTGAATCTATCATGCCGTTTCTCCAGGCCTGAATGGTTACTGCTGAGAAATCTGTTGTTTGTCTAATGGGTTTTCCATGATATATAACTTGGTGTTTTTTTTCTGGCTGCTTTCAAAATTCTCTTTATCTTTGACGGTCCACATTTTAATTATAATATGCCTTCAAGAGTCCCTCTTTGGGTTTAATCTGTTTGGAAATCTTTGGTTTCTTTTTAATGGGTGTCCATATCTTTACCATTGCTCGAGGAGTTTTTAGCTATTGTTTTACTAAATAAGTTGACTGTCTCGGTCTTTGTTGTCTTTTCTCGTTTTGGGATTCCCAAGATGTGAACATTTGCTTGCTATACAGTATCCCATAAATCTTATAGGCTATCTTTGTTCTTCTGTCTGCTTTTTCTCCCCACACCTGGAGGTATGGGGAGATCCCTGTGAACTACCCCCACTTGCCAGATTGGTCACCTGAATAACAACTATTTGGAACCATGTACACTGAGCAGGAAAAATAGCCCTTTCTATTTCCTGAGGATGGGGCCAAAGCCATGTCTCCTTTTTCTTCCAAACATCATAGAATGTATTTACATAAACTTAGAAGGGATTTTGGACTGCTGGGCACTGGAACTTCCTCTTCTTCTAAGAGGAAGAACTTTCTAGACACAAATTTTCTTCCCAAACTTATGGCGTCCCTTAGTCATTGTTTCTTCGTTGCACACTGTGATGTGGGAGACGGGAGGTATCTAGGCCTGCTGAGGCCCTGTTTTGCTCATGCTGCAATGAGGCAAGGGGAAGGGGACAGGCATCCCTCCCTTTCCTCTTTCCAGGTGTCAGTACCTTTCTGAGAAGACGTGAAGATGTGGGGCTGGTGGCTTCTGCGCCTGTTGGGTGGAAGTTTGGAGGAGGAGCAGGTGGCTAGGACAGAGATATGATTGGCAGACGTGCACCGGTCTCCTCCTGCCTTGTAAAGCCTGGTGCTTCTGAAAGGCTAGGGGAGTGGCTTACTTGTCGACTGGGGCCTGTGGGCCAGATGGAGACATACCCACAGGGGTCGCAATTAGCAAATGTGTGTGTGTGTGCACGCGCACACGCACACATGTGTGTGCAGTCAAGAGTCATTTAATCATGGGGCTGCCTTCTGAGAAAAGCCTTTTTAGGTGATTTCATCATTGCAAACATCATAGAACGTATTTATGCAAACCTAGAGGGTATAGCTCCTACACACATTGGCTAATGGCATAGCCTATTATAAACTTATGGGATGCCCATTGTATATGCGGTCCATCATTGACCAAAACGTTGTCACGTAATGAATGACTGTATCTATTTGTGTGTATATGTATCTGTGTACATATATATACATACATAAAATTATATAGTGCATAATATATATAAAATTCTCATACTCCAAGATCTAAACTCCCTTTAGAGCATGCCCACATAAGACATTAAAACACAGCTTTCCAGTACTTCTTATGTAAGAATGCGGGGAACTGGCTGAGCTGGGGAGGCTGCTGTAATTTGGAAGCTGGTGTTTCATCCAAACACGGCCCTGAGAATTAAGCAGCAGGTGCAGGTAACTGGGCGTCTTCCAGGCCTTGGCAGTCAGCGGTAGAAATGGACGAATACAGATGCATAGTTCTACTGACCCCATCAGGAACACTAGGACACCCTCTGGCCTCAGGGGGTATCACCTACATCTGGAAACCCTCTTGTTCTCTCTGTGCTCCTAAAAGCAGGGAGGACGCCCATGTGGAAGCCGTAGCAGAACCAAGCCCCATGTCCTGGTTTGGGCCACTGGTGGAGTCCTTGCAAAATGAGATCCGATTTTCCTTGTTAGGGGCTAGTTACTCTGGGACCGCGCTGGCTGCTCTGCCCACATCATCCACCACGAGCTGCTCCCGCATCTCCTTCCTCCGAGGCGGCTGCAGACTTGGCACACACAGATGTACGCTCCCATCTTAGCTTGCTTTTGCCAACGCATATTACCTTATGCTTATTCGAGTTAAGTTTCATCTGCCTTCAGGCTGTGCAGTCCTCCGAAGTGTTCAAATGCATCTGGAGTTTCTCACAAATCTCCTTAGTTTTTATTAGCCAAAACAATGTGGAGCCAGTGGAAATCTCTGGGAGCAGAGAGACGACAGTTACGTGACGATCGCTCACGGAATCTCTGACCAGGGAGCCGAGGGGGCAGGATTGGCGAGTGCAAGGCGAGGTAGCACTTCTCTCAGCTTCTAAGCGCTGGCTGGCGAGGCGCCATGAGGCCTGCTCGGCATTTGCTTCTGCAAGTGGCATACATAGATGTCCACGCGTCACCCAGGGCGTGGTAGCCAACTGTGCTGGGATCAAGGAGGAGTGTTACATAAAGTCGGCTTTATCTGAGTGGAGCCAGTTACCCGAGAGGGAGAAGAGAACAGCACAACAAGAGCTGACAGGAAGTGGGCTTGTGAGAAGGAGGCCTGTGTGGCAGCCTGTTCAGACATGTGACAATACCAGCGATGCTTCATCAAGGGGAGGCGGGAGAACAAAAGCGGGGCCCTAGAGACGGGCCTAAGGAGGCCCAGTGGTCAACTTCGTCGTATCTTGGAAGCTGAGAGCGAGGTGCTAAGAAGCAGCAGCTGCCCTGAAGACCTGGGACAGAGACAGCAAGGAGCGTCCAAACTGGGGGGAGGAGGGAGAAAGAATGGGGCCATTTTCAAGAACCAGATCTTTCCGAGCTTGGCTGGCGCCAGGCCCTTCATGTGGGCAGTGTCTGAGGAGCCCAGAGTGTTTCAATGAGCTAATCTCGTCGGCTCCAAGCTGTTCCACAGACAGCGGGTGTGAATCCAAAATCATTGCAGACATTCAGCTTTATAATGCTTCTTTTAAGAAAGAAAGAAACAATAATAATACTGAAGAAGCATTGAATCCAAACGATTCCTTGTCTTTCGGGCCGGTTACCTGTGTTGGTATCGGGCCCGTGGTGAAAGGCAGTCTGGGTAGGTTGGAAAAGGGGAGTTGCAGGTATGTGTGCACGCGCACATGCTCCCTGTCAGCAGCATTCTTGGGAGTTGCTCTCCCTCTCTTTCTGCCTCAAGGATACTCATTGTTCTCAGATATGGAGACCAGCATCCCACAAACCTGTCTCTGGACAGCTGTCCTTTCCTCACTGGTCTGTTAGCTTAGTTCTTCAGCTGCGTCTTCTTGAGCAGCTCATGTGTAGAAATTAGTGTCTGAAGCCCAAGCACTGATCAAGGAGCACTGTAGTGACCACTTCTACTGCCTTGGTGATAAATCCCTCCCCACCCTCCATTGGCTGCACCGTCTCTTTCTTCACGTGCCTGCAGCTGTGGAGAAGACCAGTGATTAAGAATGAGAAACTGGGACCAGCAGTTGGTATAATCACTATGTCGCTGGACTCCCATGTAGTCCACTGCCGTTCAAGTCCCAGACCTGGTGGCATAAACTCACGCCGGTGCGTGTGCATGCGTGCCCAAGATCCCGAGAGGAGAATGGAGGAGAAGGGATTGCAGTGTGGCCATTCCCCCTGGGGGGGTGATTTCTCGCTTTCTATCTCTCTGTCTCTCTCTGTCTTTCTGGCAAGTGCACACACCCTATAGCAAAAAGCTCTCAAAAAAAGAATGAGAAACCAGGCTGGCTTTGTAGCCTTGGAGATAAGATAGATCCATACAGCTGACAATGACATGAATCTTGACCTCAGTGGCTTGAAAAGCACACTGGGTATGTGTGTGTGTGCCCCAAATCCCAAGAGGAAGAAATGGAGAAAGAATCGCAGCATAACCTCACCTCACTGTGTGTGGGGGCGGGGAAGGGTGCTTCTCCTGCTCTTTCCTGTTGTTTCTCGTTACTGGGTTAAGTCTGGGTTGCACTGCAGGCCAGCCAGATGGGGAAGAAGAAAGCCTCAGGCCACCAGCCCCACCTCGGTCCTGGATTTTTCTTTCCCTGTTCATCTCCATGCTTGGGGATGGGATGAGACTGCTGGAGATGCTGGAGACAGAGCACCACAGAGAGTATTCCAACAACAGGAATCCATCTGCTCACGGGTGAAGGCTAGAAGCCTGGGTCGACCTATCAGCAGAGCTGGCTTCTCCTGAGGACGGGAGGGAATTGTCTGTCCCAGGCTCTGTGCCTCGCTTGTCAGTAGCCATCTTCTCACTGTGTCTTCACAGAAGACGGCTGTCCAAATTTCCTTTTCTGGTAAGGACCCCAGTCATATTGGTTCGGGGCCTGCCCTAATGACCTCCCATAAGCTTAATGACCTCTTTAAAGACCTTGACTTGAACTATGGTTATATTTCGAGGTATCGGGGATTAGGACTTCACATGAGAATTTGGGGGGACACAGTTCCGCCCATGACAGTAGCCAAAAAAGGTTTCCTTTCGTAAGTCTAATTACAAACAGCGCAGTCTGGGGAAGCGAAACAGCTGAAATGGCTCTAAAGGACAAAGCTCTGATTCCTCATTTTCCAACACGGGGGGACTTCCAAAAGTTCGTGCAAAAATGGAATTAAAGTACAAATGTATTTTGGTGCAAACTTGTTTTGAAATCCATGCATAGGTTTTCCCCGTGATATGCATTTTTCGTGAACTTTTTAAGACCCCTTGTAGTTCACGGCTGGCTGAGCGGGAGTCCGATTTCGTTTGCTTCAGTGAGTGTCCACACAGCGTGGAGAGGCAGGGCTAGCTCAGATCCCGAGGCTCTGCTCTGCCAGCAAACCCCCGGGATGCCCTGGAAGTGTTGGCAGGCCTAGCATGTGAGCTGCCCAGGGGCCTGGCCCTGTGAGTGCCAGTGGATCAAATGTGGCCCAAGGGGTATAACCGAGTTGAGTAGGAAGTGGATCAGGTTTTCTCATGTGAAGTAGCAGGGAGTGTACATTAGGGGCCTAGTCCAGGGAGCAGGACCATTCTCAACCTTGGCACAGAGACACTGACGGATCAACACAAGGGCAGGCATCTGGACTCAGCCCCCAGGCCTAGGTCGAGGGCATTATGCTCGGGCCCCTCTGGCTCAGACACCTGGGAGCCTGGGCTGGCCCTGGGGCTGGTAGCAAATGCTAGCTCCTGGAAGAGGGACTGCTCAGAGTTGGGCCCAGGAGCCGGCTGTCTGGCAGTGAGGGCCGCCTGCCTTGCTGACTGGACGTGAGAGGTGGAACATCTGTACGGATGTTACTGCTCCAGTGGAACCCGGTGGCACCGAGTCTTCACCAACGACCAGTCTGGAGGGGGTGTCTGAGCTCCTGTGCAGGGAAAGGGTGAGACCCGAGAGGGGTCCACCCTGGCAGGGGTGAGGATTTTGTGTCTGACTTTGATTGGAAGCGCCAGGTGCAGGCCGGGCGCCACTGCAGACTGGCGTTTAGCTGCTCTGTCAGCCCTTACCAGAGCTCTGCAGATGACTGCCCCTGGTTCAGGCCACAGTGGGCTGCAGCCAGGCAGCCGCCTCCCTCTCCCTTCCTTGGGTAGCGTACTGCAATCAGTCTTTTCTTTAAGTTTATTTATTGTTTCTTGACACACACATACATATATAAATAGAGAGAGGTATAGGCATTTCCACAAAGGTCTTCCGTCAGGATTCACGCCCAGTTCCAGCCAGCCAGGATCGTGGGAACGTTCACCCGGACTGGCACGGTGCAGGGAGACCTCAGGTGTGGACCCAGGGCCTTCCTCTGTGGCTTCAGCATCACGGAGCATTGCGTTCCCACTGTCCCACTGGGATGGTGTCATTGCAATGATTCTTCCTCGTGGCTCCTGACTGCCCAGGGCCAGGCTCTCCCAGCAGGGCACTCGTGTTTCTGGCCAGGGGCTCCCCACAGCCATAAGGAGAAACAATAGGTAGCTTCTACTGGGCGGGCAGGAAGGAAGTGCAGGCCTTTCAGAAATTATTTCACAGTGGGGACAAGCAGTCTGATCGTGCTGGAGCCAGGAGGGCCATGTGTTGGCTCCTTTGTCAGGGAAACGAGGGCCAGAGGGAAGGAGGTTCTGAACCTCTCATAACTCAGGCCAAATACCTGCCTGGAGAAACAGAGTCCTTGGGACTTAGCCTGGTGCCACGTCCCAGGGAGAGCCAGAGATGGCGATGCGGAGGACATGGCAAGACCGACAGCTCACGTCGGAGGGCCGCCAACCAGGATGCTCACCGGCACTCCATGTAGGTGACAAATCGGTACACACACACTGTAGCTGGCACTGTGCACGTGGCCGATGGAAAACCAACAGCCTTTCTCTGAGCGAATGTACAAGTTCTGTGATAAGCCCCCTCCTGATTGAAAAAGCAATTGTAAAGCAAGATCACTCATTAGGTAAATGTGTGTGTGTGTGTGTGTGTGTGTGTGTGTGTGTGTGTCCAGGTTTGGAGCAAGATGGGCAAAGTATCTTCTTTATTTTTATATTTTTAGAGATTTTTGCTATACGGTACACGTGCTCATTGGAGAGACAGGGACACAGAAAGGGATCCCCCCACTCCCAGGAGGATGGCCATGTCACAATCCCCTCTTCTCCATTCTCCTCTCAGGGTTTTGGGCACACATGCACACGCTCCCAGTGTGAGTTTTAAGCCGCTGGGTCCAGGACTCGAACAGCAGTCAACCATGGTGGAGTCCAGCATGTTAACCACTACGCCACCTGCCGGTCTCTGGGCAAAATATTTTCAATCCGTGACTTTCAAGATGAATTCTATTGGGAGGAACGGCTGGAGCCTGGTATCCCAGTCAGACACAGTTTGTGGAGGTTCTCGGTGCCTGGCTGGCGTTTCCTATCTGTATTCAGTCTGGGTCTTCCGGGCACAGTGGAGGTGTGGCGAGTACAGGGGATCTTGGGGCCAGCTTTGTGGCCATACACCTGGGGACACCAGCCTGAGCCACTGAGCCCAAACTGCCTTTCTTAAATGCCTGACCACTGGGACTGGTCTCTTAATTTCTTTTGATGTGGGAATGTCTTATCGTTTTTGTTAAAAAAGAAAAAGATTACAAAATCAACTCATGGTTTTTGTAAGCCCAATGTTAAGTAATATAGAAATATCGAGAGTAAACAATGAAAATCCCTTTTAATTCCTTATTCCCGCAGTCTCACTCCCCTCCCCAACCACGTCTAGTGCTAATAGTTTGGGATGAACCCGTGCTGACCTTTTTCATGTATTGCTGCATGCATATTTTATATATAGACATAATTAATGTGTTTGCACATATGTGTGTGTACTCACAAGATCTTAATATATTACGTTCATTATTCAGTAAGTTGCCTTTTTCAGTGGGGAGTTTTCATGACAGTATGTATAGCTCTGCCCTATTCTTTTAATCCATGCATGCTAGTTAATCATTCTCTCTGTGTGTGTTTTTGTTTTGTTTTTAATAGAGAGATCTTTGCTATAGGCTGCGTGCGCTTGCTGGAAAGACAGAGAGACAGAAAGCAAGAAATCACCCCCCTCCGGGGGGGGGGATGGCCATGCCACAGTTCCTTCTCATCCATTCTCCTCTCAGGATTTTGGACATGTATGCACATGTACCCGGCCTGAATATTAAGCCACTGGGTCCGGGACTTGAACCATGGTCAACAACATGGGAGTACAGCAATGTAACCGTTATGCCATCTGCTGGTCCCCTATTTAATCATCCTCTTAATAAGGAAGTTTAGATTTTGAAAGTGTCATACTAAAGTAGTCCAGGCACTGTTTACCCTTTTCTTAATCCCTATCATTCAAAATGCTCGAAGGGAGAAAAAAACAGATTGAGAGTGACTGCCCTCTGGCAACTTGAACTGTGCAGGAAACGACCCTCATCTCTCCAGGCTCTGCCCCAGAGCTCCGCTCCCTGACACCTGGAAGGTTGAGCTTTTTTCCTTTCTTTGTTCACTCCCTGTGACCAGGATCCTCTTCTCAACTGCAAAGACACTGGGGGTAGAGAGGAGTGGGGATAAGACTTTATAGGTGTTCTGGTGCCACTAGGCAAGAAGGCTTTGCTAAGTGTAAGGTATTATTATTCTTTTTGTAGAACATTTTCTTCCTTTCTTTCTTTCTTTCTTTCTTTATGAAGATGGGGCCTTGCCATGTGCTGATTCTCCTGCCTCAGCCTCCCAGCTGGCATGCTCTATCACACCTGTTCTGTTTTGTTTTTGTTTTTAATTTGCCAGAGGGCTTGTACTCTCATCAGAGAGAGAGAGAGAGAGAGAGAGAGAGGGCACTCCCCGCCTCCTCACATAGGATATGGCCATGCCGTAGCCTCTTCTCTCCTCTTCTCCATTTGGGGCACTCACACATATGTTCCAGGTATGTTCCTCAAGTCACCAGGTCTGGAACTCGAGCCATGCGGTGGGCCATGTGGGACCCACCTTTCCTAACCACCATGCCATAGGCTTGCTCACACCTGGCTTTTTTTTTATTGGATGTGGTTTCTCTATGTTGCCCAGGCCAACCTCAATCTTGCAGTCTTCCTGCCTCAGCCCCAGTGTGGGGCTAAACAAGTATACCACCGTGCCCAGCCTTTAGGTTGGACTGGGAATTGAACCCGAATCTCCCACGGGGTCTTAGCTTGTAAAGCACAGCATCTTAGCAGCACGCACCACCATCTTACAGCACTTAACAAATAATTTTTCACCTGGGTCATGTCAGGTAAATACCCAGCCTTCCTGTGCACAGCCTCTTCTCTCCTGGAGTTAGAGACCTGGAAGCACGAGGAGGATGGAGTGTTTGGGTGGAAGAGAAAGGATCGGAGTGGGAAGAGACAGAGGAAAAGGGAGAGACCCGGGACGCTGTCAGCTCCCATTACACAGTTCACGACGTTGCCTAGGGCTGACCCTGCCCCCGGCCGGCACGTCTGCCTGCTGACTGGGCTCGAAAGTTAAAATTGGGTTCTTGTGGATGCTGGCCAATGGCCTCCTTGCCATGGGAGCGATGCAGTTTTGCTGTGTTTGCAAGATGGGAATTCACTCTTTTTTTAATATCAGTAATACACAGTAAAGAGCTTAATCCAATTTACAAAGAAATGGGATCAGACAAGCCTTGGCAATACGATGTGCAGTTATGGCTCTAAGATGGTCGTTGGGGACGTGGGAGTGTCACGGCAGCAAGGAGTCGCCCTCTCCTCCATCGCCATCACCCTCTGGCAGCAGGACCATGGGGCGAGTGTGGATGTGACGGGGCTGGTGCAGCTTGGGCTTCTAGGGGGCACCTTTGAAGTCTTGTTCCTGAGGTGCAAGAAAATTGGGAGGTAAGAGGGTAACTTCAGAAAGTTCGTGGAAAATAAAATTAATATCCACATTTATTTGGCTGAAAAAAAAAAGAAAGAAAGAAATTTATACATATTTTTTTGATAATATACAGTTCCCATGAACTTGTTGAAGGCCAAACATATTTAACCAGCAAGGTGCCGCATGACTATGCTATCATATATTAAGAGAAACCTCCTGGCTCCCACTCAGGAGAGAATCTATTTTTTTTTTTTAAGTTTACTTATTTTGGAGATAGAGAGGCAATCCCTGCAGATCATCCCCACACCATGAT
Organism: Tupaia belangeri chinensis; assembly: GCF_000334495.1. NCBI lineage: Eukaryota > Metazoa > Chordata > Mammalia > Scandentia > Tupaiidae > Tupaia > Tupaia belangeri. The sequence goes on from NW_006160034.1 coordinate 1,339,160, forward strand.
CTGTCTCTAGTCTCAGCTAATCTGAATCCTGGCACATGCATGCACACCTGACATGCACAGGGAGGGCCTGGGACACGAACCCAGGATCTTTCCCATATGGGTCTGGTTGCATTTCTGCCTTGCCATCATTTGGTCCAGAACATCTTTTTTTTTTTTTTTTTTTTTTTTTTAATTTGCTGGAGGGTATGTGTGTTCCCCAGAGAAAAAGAGGGTGAGGGGAAGTGAGAAAGCACCCCTCATGGGAGATGGTCATGCCATAATTCCTTTTCCTCCATTTCTCCTTTCAGAATTTTGGGCATGCACTCACATGCACCCAGCGTGTCTCTCACACAGGACTCAAATGCACAGTTGGCCATGTAGGGTCCAGACACCTTCACCACATACCACCACTGGCTCCCAGAGGATCTATTATTTTTGGAGGGGGGAAGATGTTTTTGCTATAGGGCACATGCACTTGCCAAAAAGAGAGACAGAGAGACAGAAAGCGAGAAATCATCCCCCAGGGGAGATGGACACGCCATGATCCCTTCTCCTCCATTTTCCTCTCGTGATCTTGGGCATGGATTAACATGCACCCAGTGTGAGTTAAGCCACCAGGTCCAGGACTCAAACCATGGTTGATTACATGGGAGTCCAGTGACATAGCCATTATGCTAACTGCTGGTCCCTCCCAGAGAATCTATTTTAAAGTTGTTGCTCCTGTTAAGAGCTCCTGCTCACCCACCATGCTGCCCAACTTTTATTTATTTATTTATTTATTTATTTATTTATATTTATTTTTGGAAAGTGGTTTTTTGTTTTGTTTTGTTTTGTTTTGTTTTGTTTTGTTTTGTTTTGCTATAGGGCACATGCACTCACCAGAAAAACAGAGAGAGACAGAGAGACAGAAAATGAGAGAGAGACAGAGAGACAGAAAGTGAGTAATCATCCCCCAGGGGGTATGGCCACACCTCAATCCCTTCTCCTCCATTCTCCTCTTGGGATCTTGGCCACACTCACACACACACACACACACACACACACATGCACCCGGTGTGAGTTCAAGCCACCAGGTCCAGTACTTGAACCATGGTCTACTAAGTGGGTATCCAGCGACATAGCCATTACGCCAACTGCTGGTCCCCACCCCACTTTTACTAATGCCATACCCAGCTCTCCTTCCCGCTTCTTTGTGAGCAGTCATGCTCATTCGCGAGATATGTGGCCTGGGTACCAGGTACCAGCTGCCCTGGCCTGGACAATGATGTGACTCAAGGTCATGCTTGGTTTGAGGATAGGGGTCGATCTGGAGGAAAGGCTAGGATCCTGCCTACTAAGCTGTTTTAGAGCAAAAACCCGTGTCTGTGTCTCATCACGCAAGGAGGTGCACTAGCTCCAGATTTGCTCCGACACCGTCTCACCAATCTAGTGAGTGAGTGAGCAGAAGTTCTCAGAAAGGTAGGACCTGATGATCAGGCAGGTCGGAGAGAGGGCTGGGCTCCTTAATAGGGTGAGAGATTTCCCCAAGGCTTCAGTGCAGCTAGAACCACATATTTTTTATATATCAGTTATGGGCAGGCTCAGAAAAGACTTGGTACAGCCCTTGAGGAACTTAAGAGACGACTTTAGCATAAGAGCCAAGGCTGCTATGAGTGCAGAGATGGGAGGTATCCAACCCAGGATGGGAATTAAGAAAAGGCTTTCTGGAGGAGGTGATCCTTGGGCTGAAGATTAGAGGATGAGTCAAACATGGTTCTATCTTTTAATTAGTTAAATTTTTAAAATTCTAAGCAGAGTAAAGAATAAGCATGTCAATGACATGTAGAAACAGTGTGGCTTGCAAGGAATGAGACTGGAGAAGCAGACATGAGCCAGACCCTGAATGATAGAGTGTGCCCTACTTAGGAACTGGGACTATTATCTGTAGGTGATGGGGGCACCTTCAAATATTTTAAGCAAGGCAGTGACATGGCTTGTGTGTGCTTTAATATAGGGTTCCTTAACCCTTAGGTATTCTGGTACTGGTCTGTGTCCTGTTAGAAACCAGGCTGTACAGCAGGAGGTGAGGGCAAGTGAGCAAAGCTTCACTTGTATTTACAGCCTCTCCCCATTGCTCACATCACCCCCTGAGCTCCGCCTCCTGTCAGATCTGCAGTGGCGTTAGATTCTCATAGGAGTGTGAATCCTTTTGTGAACTGCACATGTGAGGGATCTAGCTTGCTCACTCCTTATGAAAATCTAATGTCTGATCACCTGAGATGGAGTTGAGGTGGTGATGCTAGCACTGGGGAGCAGCTGCAAGTACTGACTCACATTAACAGAGAGATTTGATGGCACAAAGACTATAATACATCAGTTGCTTCTAGACTCATATCAAAGCCCTATCGGTGAGTGGCAATTGGGCATTAAGCTGCATGTGGTGGCAGGCTTTATACTGGCAAATGAGTTCATGCATTTCAATTTTACAGCTGCATCAGTGTCAGGCTTTAAATCAGAATCCACCCCTTCCACTCTCCCACCCCTAGCTCCCTAGGATGGGACAATTCTTGAAGCCAGGAGACAATGAGGGTATCTGGGACAACGAGATGAGGGAAAGTCAAGGAGGTGTTGAACACACGTGGAATCTGATGGGGAAGATGTGGAGAGAGGCTTGGGAACATGGGCTGGGGAGCCTGAAGGGAGAATGATTAGATTTGGCAGGCCATCAGGGTCCCATTTGAAGAAGACGGAAACTGTAAGAACAGGCCCAGCAGAAGTTAGATCTTATAGATAGGTCCCACTTGGCTGGGATAGAGAAGAGAGCAGGGCAGAGGTAGTCCAGTCCTGTGGGGTTCTCCTAAGGAACACAGAATCCTGACTTGGGGCAGTGGAAGTGTTCCAGAATCTGCCTTCCAGTGGAAGTGGGGTCAGGATGGGCCTTAAAGTTGAGAGTGGACTTACTCTACAGGCTGGAGGTCTTCAGCTACCACAGCAGGATGGGTCTGAGAAGCGTGGTAAGCTGGCATGGTCTGCACCCACCATGACCTGCCTACCCGGCCACCATGAGGTGTACAACAGGCAAGGGTTTTGGGTCCAAACAGACTGAAGTTCCGGTCTTTACTCAGGCACCTCCTGGCTGATTGTGTCCTTCCTTCACCTCTCAGAATTCAGTATTCTGTAAAGTACAGTCGATAGAACCTTCGTCCCCTGGTTTTATATGGAGTAAGTTAGATGAATACCACACGCAATGTGATCAGCATGGAGTGGGCCCATTGGTTCAGCTGATTTTCATGAGGATTATTGTTCCTGGGTTCCTGGAAGTACAGGGATAAGACTGAGAGCAGGAATAATGCAGTCCTGCTCTCCTGGAGCTTCCATACCAAATGCTCAGGAACTGTCAGCAGTGCTGAGCTCTCTGCCTTCCATCCCGGTCCATGACATCTTGGAATGAATACCTCCTTGTGCGAAATGGTTTGTTCAGTGTCCTCTGGAGGGAGGCACCAACCAAGACACTATTTACCACCTGCAGCACCCAGGGAGCCTCTCTGGGGGGCAGGTTCCAGGACCCCCTTGCTTGCACAGTGGATCGGGGCCTCCGGAGACTCCTCGCTGTGTGGGGTGATTGGACCTGGGCCATCGTGGCTCTGCACACCCAGGTGAAGAGGACAACCCTCTGATAAACTCATTACAGCAGGAAAGTGACCAAACGGGGCCAGTGTCAAGAACTGAGAGGAAGAACAACAAGAAAATCTGTTAACTATGCTTTCGGGTGTAATTGTTTCCTCGAGGGGAGTTTTATGATTATTTAATTAAAGCATTCCACTTTGATCAAAGGTGTTGCTTTGACTTCTCGAGTATGAAATACAAGTCTTGGGAGAGTCAAACAACTTGTTAAATGCGAACAATTTACCAAGGGCCCTAAACAAGACAAAATATAATAAATAACGGGCTTTTGAAATGAAGTGTAAATGTCGGCAGAGAAGCTAATTATTCCTCTTGTTATGAACATTAACCCACATTCAGCTCGGAGCCTTCGTTATTCTAATGACGTGAGCCAGTTCCAACTACGATGAAAAGCACAGCAGAGAGCTTCGGCTCTTGGACACCCACCTGGATTTGCATCCTGTCGTCACCACGCCATTGGAGGCTTCAAGTCTTCACTCTGTGTAGAGTGGAGAGACCCAAGAGTTGGGCTGTGTGAGGGCGACATGTTTTCCTGGGCTGGAATAGTTCACGGAAGCACATACAGACCCAGGGAGCAAGCAGAATGGGACCAGTGTCCCACCCTAGTCATGGCCAACAGGGATGACAGGTCCCAGACAGACCAAGGGAGCCGCGAGCACAGTCTTCAGGATCCTGTCTGCTCTGCGGCCACCCATTTGTTTCCATCCTTTAACCAATGATTAGTTATCAGCTCCTATGTGCCAGGCACTGTTCTGGGCACTAGGGATGGACAGCGATGAAAACAAAGTTCCCTCTTCTTCTTCTTCTTTTTAAAAATTATTTTATTTAACTTTACTTACTTTAATTTTACCAGAGAAGACAGAGAGTGAGAAAGAGAGAGAGAGAAAATGAGAAAGCAAGCCACCAGGTCCAGGACTTGAATAACAGTCGGCCACATGGGAGTCCAATACCCTTAACCACCATGCCACCTGCTGTCCCCTGCCATTCTTCTTTTTAAGAATTATTTAATTTAATTTATTATTATTATTTAATCTACTATAGTCACCAAAGAGAGGAAGTGAGAAAGCAAGCTGCCAAGTCTGGGACTCGAACTGCAGTCAGCCATGTGGGAGTCCAGCACCTTAACCACCACACCACCTGCTGGCCCAAAGATCCTCATTCTTAGGAAGTTTTCATTCTACTGGAAGGAGTCAGACAGCACATCGCCAACATGGTAACAGGGAAGTTACAGGGTGTAAGTGGAGTTGGGACTGTCTGAAGAGGAGGAGGCAGAGGCGGCCTCGGGATGGTGCAGTGTGGGCAAAGATTCAAAGGTGGTGAAGGAATTAGCCCAGTGGATCCCTCGAGGATGAACATTCAGGGCAAAGGCTCAAAGGTTCAAGAGGGTCAAGCATCCGGGAGGCCCCTGAGAGAGAGAGAAACATCAGAGAGACCACCTAAGTCCTCCAGACCATGAGAGAGACTGCCCCTTGACCCCGAGTGAACAGGGGCGCTGCGGCAGTGTTGGATCCCAGCGTGGCCATCTGACACTGACTTTAAACATATCCACAGTGGTAGCAGGGCAAGGAGCCCCATGGCAGGAATTCAGGAGCGCGGGGTAGGTGGCAGGGATCGAGCATAAGCAGTGAGAGACTGAGTAGTCTAGCTGCTTGTCCAGGCTGGCTCCAACTGGACTTCCAGGTGGACTGTGTGAGAGAGGAAAACAGAAACAAATAATCGGAATGATGAGAAAGAAAATATGAAATTAACCAAATGCACTCACAATAGAATATGGGGCCACATGGGACTCCCAGAAAGTGAGACACACCAGGTTCCAAACGGGGTAGCTCCAGGTAACTGCAGGGGTAACAGGTCTCAGGGGAGAGTCTGGGCTTTGGTGTCAGACGGTTTTCATTTGGTTTGCTTGTTTGAAGTTTATGTTTTCCTTAAGAGAAAGAAAAAGTCAGGTACCCCAATGAGGTCTCCATCCCATGAAACAACCCCAGCCTCAGACAGCACATGCTGGCATGTATAGGGACGCCTTGGGATGTGAACCTGGGACCTTCCCGTGTGAGGTCAGTATTGCATTGCATGTCACCACAGCACCATTGGCCCGCCCCAGTCTTGGGTTTTCGATGCATTTACTTTCTCTGTGACTCTGAGGCCGTGGTTTGCTCTCCCAGCCCGTTTCGTTATCTGTACTATGGGCCGATAGTGTCGGCTGTGTGAAGATGAAATGCGGTAACACGTGTAACATGCCGGGCACCCCTTCCCAGCACTGTGGGCCATCTCTCCTCTTCCTTTGAAAGATTGGATAAATAACCCTGACCGGAGTTGGTGGGGGGAATGAGAAGCTATTTCTGATGTGGACTGAGTTTCAATAGGCCTTCACCTCCAGGAGACGATCCCTGAGACAGGGGACAGGGGGCAGTGACCTTCTGTTGGTGACCATACCGGGTAGGCCTGAGGACTATGAGGCATTGTGGTGTGGTATGTAGCTACAGCAGATCGGAGACAGGGCCTCCGAGCGTGTGGCCCTGTTCCCAGCCTCGCAGCTTACGAGGCCGAGAGCTTGTGAGCTAAGCCTGTCTGGCCCAGTAACCTCTGCGTTCTGAGTCTGAGTCTGGGCAGCCAAAGCTCTCGCCATGCTGATTCAGGGCTGGTGGAAGGATTCCTGAGAAAACAAGGGAAGCAGAGCCCTCCGACGACCTCGGGAATGATTGGGAAGAGCCCCAGGCCTTCCTGGGAGCACGCACAGGAATGTCTGTCGTGTTTATCAGGGAACCACCAGGAAGGCCCCCTGCTTTGGCGCGTCACTTTCATGATGACTTTGCTGCTGTCCCCGCTTCTATAATCTCTGCGGCTCCCTCTGTATTCTAAACTGACTCCCTGAGAATCGTGATGACTTTGACCTTGACAAGACAGGCCACCGGTGGGCCAGCCCTGAGCGCAGGGACTCCCTAGCTGCACCACAGTGGGTCACAGAATGCTTGGATGGAACCTGTACTTTCTGGGGCAATTGACCAGGGTAACCTGGCAGCTGAGGACTGTGGGTAAACAGCTTGGTGGAGCCAGAAGGTCACTGGCTCATCGGCTCCATTCTGCCATGGACCATGCCTTCGTTCCTTCACCTCCAAACAGAGGAGTAAGTGGAAGTGTTCTAACCTCGCCGGGAGGAGCTATGGAACGATTAGGTAAGAAGACAGAAAAGCAGCAGGTAGTCTGTAATTGCATCCCGGCCGGGGTATTAGACACCCAGCCAACAGACCTAATCAATTCAACAGAAGACACCATTAGCACTTAGCTACAAGGCGACTGGTGAGAAAACAAGCTGGTGGGTTTTATTGTATTATATCTGAACTACGGATGTTCTTCCTGCTGGTAGGAGCCTGCGCCGGAGGTGTTCAGAATTACTTTGTCAAACCTAGCTCTTTGGGGGATGGGAGAGAAACCAAGCTGGGGGCACTCTGCTCCGAATAACCATAAAATCCACCTTGAAAAGCGGTGCGGAGTTGCAACAGAGATACAGTGGGTGGGAATTGGCTCCGGCTTGCTCAGAAAAAATAGAGAAGGAGGAGGAGGATTCCATCCTGGGAAGCTGAATCACAGAAATATCTCTTCAGGAAGAGCTGGTCTCAGTAAATGCTACCCCAGGACACCCAAGACCAGGCAGGTGCAAGAAGAGAGTGGGTGTCAGGCTGTGCTTCTCCCTGGTATGGAAATGTACCTGGGGACATGCCCCAAGCTCAGCTGCTGCAGATCGGCCAAGACTAAGGTTGTGACAAGCCTGATTGCTTCAAGGCAGACAGAATCGTGGTGCTAGGGAATCAAAACAGAATTCAGTCCCTACTGGGAAATTCACCAGCACCATGGCAGGAATTAGGCTAGAAGGTTCTAGAATGACTGGAACACAGAAGCCAGGAGCCTCCAGAGAGGTCCATCCCAGGCTGTTGAGGGGTTCTGAAGGCCCAGAGTACACTGGGGGAGTGTGGCTATGGCCACAATGAAGGTGCCTGAAGGACCGAGAGGACAGGTCCTAGCTGGGCCCAGGCCCTGGGTTGAGCACGGGCCTGTGAAATCTTTTGATGACTTAAGACAAGTCATGATCAGTTCAGGGTTTGCTCTTCTTCCCTGGAAAACAGACTTAACAACGAGAGCTCCTTGGGAGAGGAGACCAGTGAGGCCTGGATCAAAGGAGGGGCCTGTGGACCACCTGGACTTTTGTGAGTGGCTTCGAGGTCCTTGGCTGACAAGGTTCTGGATGACTGCGACCAGACAGGACACCAGAAACTGCAGGGCGAGTACGGTTAGAGCAGCTGATTTTTATGATCAAAAAATTAAGAAACAGGGAACCAGCAGTTAGTGTAATGGCTATGTTGCTGGACTCCCACGTAGTCGACCATGGTTCACGTCCCGGACCCGGTGGCTTAAAACTCACGCCAGGCGCGTGTGCGTGCGTGCCCAAGATCCCGAGAGGAGAATGGAGGAGAAGGGATTGCGGTGTCACCATCCCCCCTGGGGGGTGATTTCTCGAGAGACCCAAGAGTTGGGCTGTGTGAGGGCGACATGTTTTCCTGGGCTGGAATAGTTCACGGAAGCACATACAGACCCAGGGAGCAAGCAGAATGGGACCAGTGTCCCACCCTAGTCATGGCCAACAGGGATGACAGGTCCCAGACAGACCAAGGGAGCCGCGAGCCCAGTCTTACGGACCCTGTCTGCTCTGCGGACACCTCCATCCTTTAACCAATGATTAGTTATCAGCTCCTATGTGCCAGGCACTGTTCTGGGCACTAGGGATGGACAGCGATGAAAACAAAGTTCCCTCTTCTTCTTCTTCTTTTTAAAAATTATTTTATTTAACTTTACTTACTTTAATTTTACCAGAGAAGACAGAGAGTGAGAAAGAGAGAGAGAGAAAATGAGAAAGCAAGCCACCAGGTCCAGGACTTGAATAACAGTCGGCCACATGGGAGTCCAATACCCTTAACCACCATGCCACCTGCTGTCCCCTGCCATTCTTCTTTTTAAGAATTATTTAATTTAATTTATTATTATTATTTAATCTACTATAGTCACCAAAGAGAGGAAGTGAGAAAGCAAGCTGCCAAGTCTGGGACTCGAACTGCAGTCAGCCATGTGGGAGTCCAGCACCTTAACCACCACACCACCTGCTGGCCCAAAGATCCTCATTCTTAGGAAGTTTTCATTCTACTGGAAGGAGTCAGACAGCACATCGCCAACATGGTAACAGGGAAGTTACAGGGTGTAAGTGGAGTTGGGACTGTCTGAAGAGGAGGAGGCAGAGGCGGCCTCGGGATGGTGCAGTGTGGGCAAAGATTCAAAGGTGGTGAAGGAATTAGCCCAGTGGATCCCTCGAGGATGAACATTCAGGGCAAAGGCTCAAAGGTTCAAGAGGGTCAAGCATCCGGGAGGCCCCTGAGAGAGAGAGAAACATCAGAGAGACCACCTAAGTCCTCCAGACCATGAGAGAGACTGCCCCTTGACCCCGAGTGAACAGGGGCGCTGCGGCAGTGTTGGATCCCAGCGTGGCCATCTGACACTGACTTTAAACATATCCACAGTGGTAGCAGGGCAAGGAGCCCCATGGCAGGAATTCAGGAGCGCGGGGTAGGTGGCAGGGATCGAGCATAAGCAGTGAGAGACTGAGTAGTCTAGCTGCTTGTCCAGGCTGGCTCCAACTGGACTTCCAGGTGGACTGTGTGAGAGAGGAAAACAGAAACAAATAATCGGAATGATGAGAAAGAAAATATGAAATTAACCAAATGCACTCACAATAGAATATGGGGCCACATGGGACTCCCAGAAAGTGAGACACACCAGGTTCCAAACGGGGTAGCTCCAGGTAACTGCAGGGGTAACAGGTCTCAGGGGAGAGTCTGGGCTTTGGTGTCAGACGGTTTTCATTTGGTTTGCTTGTTTGAAGTTTATGTTTTCCTTAAGAGAAAGAAAAAGTCAGGTACCCCAATGAGGTCTCCATCCCATGAAACAACCCCAGCCTCAGACAGCACATGCTGGCATGTATAGGGACGCCTTGGGATGTGAACCTGGGACCTTCCCGTGTGAGGTCAGTATTGCATTGCATGTCACCACAGCACCATTGGCCCGCCCCAGTCTTGGGTTTTCGATGCATTTACTTTCTCTGTGACTCTGAGGCCGTGGTTTGCTCTCCCAGCCCGTTTCGTTATCTGTACTATGGGCCGATAGTGTCGGCTGTGTGAAGATGAAATGCGGTAACACGTGTAACATGCCGGGCACCCCTTCCCAGCACTGTGGGCCATCTCTCCTCTTCCTTTGAAAGATTGGATAAATAACCCTGACCGGAGTTGGTGGGGGGAATGAGAAGCTATTTCTGATGTGGACTGAGTTTCAATAGGCCTTCACCTCCAGGAGACGATCCCTGAGACAGGGGACAGGGGGCAGTGACCTTCTGTTGGTGACCATACCGGGTAGGCCTGAGGACTATGAGGCATTGTGGTGTGGTATGTAGCTACAGCAGATCGGAGACAGGGCCTCCGAGCGTGTGGCCCTGTTCCCAGCCTCGCAGCTTACGAGGCCGAGAGCTTGTGAGCTAAGCCTGTCTGGCCCAGTAACCTCTGCGTTCTGAGTCTGAGTCTGGGCAGCCAAAGCTCTCGCCATGCTGATTCAGGGCTGGTGGAAGGATTCCTGAGAAAACAAGGGAAGCAGAGCCCTCCGACGACCTCGGGAATGATTGGGAAGAGCCCCAGGCCTTCCTGGGAGCACGCACAGGAATGTCTGTCGTGTTTATCAGGGAACCACCAGGAAGGCCCCCTGCTTTGGCGCGTCACTTTCATGATGACTTTGCTGCTGTCCCCGCTTCTATAATCTCTGCGGCTCCCTCTGTATTCTAAACTGACTCCCTGAGAATCGTGATGACTTTGACCTTGACAAGACAGGCCACCGGTGGGCCAGCCCTGAGCGCAGGGACTCCCTAGCTGCACCACAGTGGGTCACAGAATGCTTGGATGGAACCTGTACTTTCTGGGGCAATTGACCAGGGTAACCTGGCAGCTGAGGACTGTGGGTAAACAGCTTGGTGGAGCCAGAAGGTCACTGGCTCATCGGCTCCATTCTGCCATGGACCATGCCTTCGTTCCTTCACCTCCAAACAGAGGAGTAAGTGGAAGTGTTCTAACCTCGCCGGGAGGAGCTATGGAACGATTAGGTAAGAAGACAGAAAAGCAGCAGGTAGTCTGTAATTGCATCCCGGCCGGGGTATTAGACACCCAGCCAACAGACCTAATCAATTCAACAGAAGACACCATTAGCACTTAGCTACAAGGCGACTGGTGAGAAAACAAGCTGGTGGGTTTTATTGTATTATATCTGAACTACGGATGTTCTTCCTGCTGGTAGGAGCCTGCGCCGGAGGTGTTCAGAATTACTTTGTCAAACCTAGCTCTTTGGGGGATGGGAGAGAAACCAAGCTGGGGGCACTCTGCTCCGAATAACCATAAAATCCACCTTGAAAAGCGGTGCGGAGTTGCAACAGAGATACAGTGGGTGGGAATTGGCTCCGGCTTGCTCAGAAAAAATAGAGAAGGAGGAGGAGGATTCCATCCTGGGAAGCTGAATCACAGAAATATCTCTTCAGGAAGAGCTGGTCTCAGTAAATGCTACCCCAGGACACCCAAGACCAGGCAGGTGCAAGAAGAGAGTGGGTGTCAGGCTGTGCTTCTCCCTGGTATGGAAATGTACCTGGGGACATGCCCCAAGCTCAGCTGCTGCAGATCGGCCAAGACTAAGGTTGTGACAAGCCTGATTGCTTCAAGGCAGACAGAATCGTGGTGCTAGGGAATCAAAACAGAATTCAGTCCCTACTGGGAAATTCACCAGCACCATGGCAGGAATTAGGCTAGAAGGTTCTAGAATGACTGGAACACAGAAGCCAGGAGCCTCCAGAGAGGTCCATCCCAGGCTGTTGAGGGGTTCTGAAGGCCCAGAGTACACTGGGGGAGTGTGGCTATGGCCACAATGAAGGTGCCTGAAGGACCGAGAGGACAGGTCCTAGCTGGGCCCAGGCCCTGGGTTGAGCACGGGCCTGTGAAATCTTTTGATGACTTAAGACAAGTCATGATCAGTTCAGGGTTTGCTCTTCTTCCCTGGAAAACAGACTTAACAACGAGAGCTCCTTGGGAGAGGAGACCAGTGAGGCCTGGATCAAAGGAGGGGCCTGTGGACCACCTGGACTTTTGTGAGTGGCTTCGAGGTCCTTGGCTGACAAGGTTCTGGATGACTGCGACCAGACAGGACACCAGAAACTGCAGGGCGAGTACGGTTAGAGCAGCTGATTTTTATGATCAAAAAATTAAGAAACAGGGAACCAGCAGTTAGTGTAATGGCTATGTTGCTGGACTCCCACGTAGTCGACCATGGTTCACGTCCCGGACCCGGTGGCTTAAAACTCACGCCAGGCGCGTGTGCGTGCGTGCCCAAGATCCCGAGAGGAGAATGGAGGAGAAGGGATTGCGGTGTCACCATCCCCCCTGGGGGGTGATTTCTCGCTTTCTGTCTCTATGTCTCTCTCTGTCTGTCTGGCAAGCGCATGCACCCTATAGCGAAAAAAACCTCTCAAAAAAAAAAAAAAATTAAGAAACAGATCCAAACTGAGCTTCATGTGAGTGAAGCCCCGGGGGATGTTTTCCCTTCTGTCCTTTGTCACTCACTTTATCAACACAGAAGTCACTAGGGCTGGTTGGATCTGTAAGCCTGGACTCCCTGACTGAGGAGCCTGGGCAAGCCCAGGCCAGCCGTGGGTGACTCAGGGCTTTCCAGGAAGATCTTGTTGAGAAGCCCGGGTACTAAGCAGGCAAGGAACAATGTTAATAAAAAAAGAAAGTTCTTTTCACTTGAAAAGGCACAGGAGAAAAAAAAAAAAAAAACCAATAAAGCTGAGCCTAGCTCTTAAAAAAAAGGTGGATAAAACCGACAAAAAATAAAGAAGTAGTTTATCGTGGTTCTAAAAGAAAGGCGAGAGTTTTTCTTTTTTCTTTTTAAAGGCAGAATTAATTAATCCACCACCAGCTTGAGCTCTGAATGGAATGTTAGCTCTGACTCTAGGGGGGTGGTTAAGTCCTCTGGACCCTGGGTAAGCTTTCATTAAAGCAACAGCGTTTAACATTGTGAATTTAAATTCATCCATCGGACAGAAGAGGACACCAGAAATGGAGAAGAAAGCTATATAAATGAGGGGTGGTGAGAAGTAACTCTTAAGGGCAGAAATGCAATTCTTTAAAGCCTCTCTGAGAGACAAGATGATAAAACATTAAGACAACCACAGTGGTATCCGTGACCCTGGTCCCTTCTCCTCCTTCTGCCTCCCCCGGCTGCTAAATGCCTGGAAGTCTCCACCCTCAGGCTCCTAAGTGAGCAGACCCAATGGAGCCCATCCCCTCTCTTTCTCGAACCAGTGGGCTGCCCCTACCCCATCTCCAGGGGCCGTCCCTTGAGTGACAAGGTCCTGAGGTCCTGGAACCATTGGAGGCTCTTGGTTTCCTCTCGGTCCCTACTGCGAGATAGTGATCCTGTCCATCGAGGTCAATGTCCTGCCCTCGGGGATGAGTTCTGCCTTCAGCCCCCAGACTGGGGCCCACAGCTCGCCTGGGCTTTGACGTGAGTTCCCGGCTGCTGTGCCCACCTCTGGTTGGGATGCACAGGAGAACCCAGAGCCTGTGGCAGGGTGGACGCTTGCTGTTGTCTCCAGTGGCTCATCAGTTTTCCTGTACTCCTATTCGCCCAGGCATGTCCTCTTGGCCCTCTTTCTCTGCTGCTGAGAGTCTAACAGACCTTTCATCTGGCCCATTCAACTAGGGGCCCTATGGAAGGTCCGGATGGAAGACAACAAACACTTTGCAGGCATGGTGGAGACCAGACTGGGTGCACAGAAAAGTCGAGAGCTCAAATTTAGGTAGGCTTAGGACTGGCTAAACTCATGCATTGATTCATCCATCGAGTAAGAAAATGATCAAGGGCTTTTCCTAGGTGCTCGGGTTACGACAATAAAGACACAATACTTGTTTTTATAAACGTTGTGATTAGGGAAGATAGACAATAAAAAAGATTAAGTGAAAACTATAAATGCTATGTAGAGAAATAAGGTAAAAAGGAGGTCAGGAAGGGCCAGCAGGTGGTATAGTGGTTAAGGTCCTAGACTCCCATGTGGTTGATTGCAGGTTGCATCCCGGACCCGGTGGCTTAAACTCACACCAGGCACGTGTGTGTGTGTGCCCAAGATCCCAAGAGGAGAATGGAGGAGAAGGGACTGTGGTGTGGCCATCCCCCCTGGGGGGTGATTTCTCACTTTCTGTCTGTCTCTCTCTCTCTGTCTCCCCAGCAAGCACATGTGCTCTATAGCAAAAGTCACACACACACAAAAAAAAAGGAGTGTGGAAACGTGGAACAACTTCTCTGATGAAGGAGTGAGCCAAGCCACATGGATTTGTGGATGGCAGCGTGGCTGGTGCAAAGGTCCTGAGGTGAGAGCATGCCTGATGTGTGCTAGGAGGCCAGTGGGCCGGAACACAGAAAAGTAGGGGGAGATTACAGGGGGAGGCGATTCAGAGATGCGGGTGGACGTGGGCCTTTGAAATGGGGAGGGAGGGAATGAGAGTGTCTTTTTTTTTTGAGAGGTTTTTGCTATAGGGAGCATGCGCTCGTCAGAAAGACAGAGAGAAAGAAAGATAGAAAGCGAGAAATCGCCCCCCAGGGGGGATGGCCATGCCACAATCCCTTCTACTCCATTCTCCTCTTGCGATCTTGGGCACGCACGCACATGCACCCAGCATGAGTTTAAGCCACCGGTCTGGGACTTGAACTGCAGTCAACTACATGGGAGTCCAGTGACATAGCCATTAAGCTAACTGCTGGTCCCAGAATGGGAGTGTCTTAACCTGCTTGGGCTGCCGTGGTCTGGGAGGCTGAAACAGCAGGTGCTACGTTGCCACGGTTCTGAAGCCTGGGGATTCCGAGGTAAGGTGCCAGCCTGGTGGGGTACTGGTGAGGGCTCTCTTCCTGGCTTGCCGATGACCACATTCTCAAGTGACAGAGAGAGGAAACTCTGGCATTACTCTCTCTTCTTATAAGGGCACCCATCCCATCATGAGGGCCCCACCCTCGCGGTGTCATCTAAGCCATCACCTCCCAAAGGCCTTGTCTCCTGAGACCGTCTCGGCAGGGAGTAGGGCTGCACCATAGGGAGTTGGGGGGCACAAACCTTCAGTCCATAACAGCAAGCTTCTGCAGGTTTTAAACCCTAAAAAAACCCACTCCAAAGAATCGTGCCCTCCAGTAAATGAACAATTACCTGCTTCCATTTTTTCTGAATTCCATCCTGGACGCTTTCTACAGAAACTCTTAGGGTTTCAAAACGAGTCTTACTTAAGAAAACGTGGGGCTCCTTTGGGTGCTGCCTTGGCAGTTCTTGCAAATCTTTGTTCCCGCCACGCAGCAGAGACAGGTGGTTTTGGCTCATTAAATTTAATGACGTCAGCTCCAAAGCCGTCCTCTGGTCCTCCTTGGGGGAGTTTTCCGAAGTCAGCAGGGGTTCATATGAAACGCTGTTTGGGTGCCCCTTTGACGATAGATTAGACCAAAAGGCTACAGCTTCAGACAGCGTTAATCGTAACCTAGGCCTGGATTGATTAGGCTGCCTGGCATCTAAGATCACAGATAAGCACATTTTCCACTCTGGTCTTGGCTGTATTAAGCCTCAAAGGGAAACTTTCCTAAAGGTTCAGAAAGAAATGTTCCAAACTGTAAACCACGTACGCCTTTCTTTGCAGTCTGCTCTTTTTTCCCACCTTCTTCTTCTTTTTTTAGATACAAGAAGGAAACTTTCTTCAATGCCCCACTGACTCATCTGAAAGCTTGATCAATAAACTGAATTAGCCTCACTGTTTAAAAGGAAGACGAGTTATCTGTTCAGAATAAGACGTTGTGCCGGGACGATTCGGTATAAATGTGCCGAGCATCGGGAATAATACGGTGACCCGCCTCTGCAGGGAGGTGACAGCCAGATGGAGGGGAGCCACCTCTGCTTCTCAGCATGTCCACACTCTGCTCCCCGCCACTTGCTGCAGAGGTCGGATAGTGATGACCACTGCCTTGTAGACCTGGCGCTAGCATTGCTGTAGGATTTGGGGCCAGCCTCCGGTGCACACGCCCGAGTGGGTCTCACCAGATCTGACTGTGCTCTGGTTCATCTACCTGTGACCAGCGTCTGCTCAAGCCCAGAGTCTACTGCAGAAGAGTCCCAGTCAGGGCGGGGGAGGGGTGCGCTAGCCTGGGGTTGACGTTCATTCATTGAACCAGTGTATTTACTGTGTGTGTGTGAGAGAGAGAGAGAGAGAGAGACAGAGAGACAGAGAGAAAGAGAGAGTGTTCCTAGGCACTGGAGCTACAGAAGAGAATTAAACACGCACAGTTCCTGGCATGCATCATGGAACCTCACTCCAGTAGAGATGCAGCTGCAATCCTGGAGTCTCAGGGCTGCCATGGACCAAAGAGGACCTCCCCTTCCTGCCAGTGGCCGAGCTGGTCTAGGCCAGGGTCTAGGCCCAGAAAACAGTAATGGGTCAGCCATGTTGGCCGAGGGCAGCACTCCTCAGACGTCTCCAAAGGGACTTTGCTCCCCTAGGTTCTCTGGCCAGGAATGAATACTTTGCAGAATCAGTCCCTCCCAGAACACTAGGCCTCCAACCTGCAGCGCTGTTCACTTGTGGGATTCAGGATAAAACCACCCAAATTGCTACGTAGTTGGGAGAATCAAAGTCTGAGGTGGAGGGATGATCTGTCCCCAGATGAGGGAGGTTGGGGACGGTAGTTGAACTGGATGAAAGAAGAAGCCTGGAGACACAGGCTTGGATGATGAAAAGCCTCCTTGAGGATCTGCTTCCGCTGCTCTGAGGTGCGCTCGGCACTCTCGCACACAGCCTGGCTCCCTCGGCGCTCCCAAAGCCCACGTGCATTCAACCAAGTTTAGAATGCAGGAAAACGGAAACCAGGCTTTTTATCTGTGACATGGATCGTATTATTGCCCTGATGATGACTACCCCAAAGCTTTTTGAAAGGCTGGAAGCGATGAGGCTCAAAACCCAACAACCGTTTCAAACCCATTAACTGGACTTCATTTTAGCCACGTGGCTTCCTTCTGCTTCGTGCTGGTTTCGTGGGCACATTTACGGCAGACGTCTCTGCAGTTATGAATACGTGTGAAAAAATAATGGGGCTTGAAGGTCAGAGTCACATGTCAGCCTCGGAACTGCACCATCAGAGAGGGTAAGGGACCGTGTTCTGCGGGGAGCGGTGGGGTGGTGAGAAATGCATGCCTAGAATGACGGGTATGATGGGAGCCCAGGGGGTTTACGGTCACTCCAGAGTTTCAGCTACAGCATAGATTGGGGGAGAAAGCCTGTAGTGATGACAATCTAAGTTCAGAAAACCACCAGTGACTATGGCAGTTCCAGCCACGCCCCTGCTGCTTCCCCTTGGCCATCTACGGGCAGGGCTTGCGCAGGGACGTGGTTGGAGACATGCAGTGTTTGTGAGAGAGGAGGGATTCCCTTTTCTAAGGTTTATCTTATTCACAAAAGAGCACACGCTTGCTCATGTGCATGCACACACACGTAGATATATATAAAGAGAGAGAGGAGCACTCTCCCCAGGGTCTCATCACGTGGTGGTCCTCCTTCCCCAGCCTTCCAGCTTCTCAGGATCTTGGGCACCTGTCTGTGCTTGTACCAGGCTGTTTTCAAGCTGCCCTAGAGATCCGAACATGCAACCGGCCACATGCCTTCCAATGCTGCAGTCCAGTCTGCTACCAACTGTGCAGGTGAGGGCTGGACTGAAGAACGATTCCTTTACCTTAATCAGATCCTTTGTAAAGCCTGGGCTAGCCACACGATCCCCTTTTCTTTTGTTTTTTAGAGGTTTTTGCCATAAGGTGCATGCATTCACTGGAGAGGGAGAGAGAGAGAGAGAGGGAGAGAGAGAGAGAGAGAGAGAGAGAGAGGGAAAGCAAGAAATCCCCCCTCCCCCAGGGAACAACGCTACTCCACAGTCCCTTCTCCTCCATTCCCCTCCCAGGATCTTGGGCACACACACACATGTGCCCGGTATGATTTTCAAGTCACCAGGTCTGGGATTCGAACCATGGTCAGCCATGTGCAAGTCCAGCGATGAAACCACTATGTGATCTGCTGGCTCCCATAATCCCCCTTCATTAAGTTGTTTGCAAACTGCCGAGCCCCCAGACGGCAGGGCACGCGACACTGGAGGGGATGCTTGGAAGAGGCAGGAGAGCAGGCAGAGAGATAGACAGTGGGCGGCAGGACGTTCTCTGTGGCGTCTGATCTCCCAGGAGTACAGGAGATAGACCCTGGCCAAAGCAGCTGGTCCTGGAGGTGGAGGTGCCTGAGGGCAGATGAGTTCGAGGTTACAGATTTGCAAGAGGCAGGGCCAGCAGAGCAGTGCCAGGCCACAAGCTGGTTCACTGGGAAACACTATTGCATCTGGCAAGAACCGTGCAGCGAAGATATGTGTTGTCTACTAACAGCCACCCTCCCTTCTTCCTTACTAAGGCAACTTCAGTTCTGTTGGAGGAAGCGAAACACCTAGCTAAGGTCTACACTGCCTGCTTGCCGCTCAGGTCGTTTAAGTAACAGGCCTGGTCAGTGCCTGGGACACTTCTGGGATGCTTTTGCTTCACAATTGTAAGCAATATCCTTTCCTTCTGTAGCTCTTTTACTGTATTGTATTTCTTGTAACTTGGATGAGATAGCTGGAACTCTGGCAGCCTTTTGTGAGAATGTGGCTAAGAGCCTTACCCTAAGGTTAGCAGAGCAACGAACTACAAAGAGCTTAAGTCACCGACAACATTGGGGCCTCTGTAATAGCCGACTTCTAATGCCCTCTGGCTCACTTACGACACTATCATCTGGGTTTTCTGCTGCCTCTAACAGCATCTTATTCCTAATGGTACATCCCACCACGGCCTGAATTGCTGGGGCCTCTGTCTACAGAGCCCACAGACAGTGAGCCAAGAGCAGTTAGCGACTAACACAGAGGAGGGCCACAGCATCCTCGTGGTAGCCACAGAGGGAGAAATTCCTCCCTTCCTGTCCCTTGTGCTACTCTGACACCAAGGGGAAAGGGGGAGGCTGCCAGCCAGACACCCCGCCCCTGCCCTCCAAGTCTCTCGAGACTCAAGGCCAGTCTTGGGACAGTGTATGGAACAAGCTTCTAAACCACTCTTAAAGGCTGCGAGTGGTTTCATTGAATGTTGACCTCACAGAACGAGTTGGGAAATAGTCCTTCCTCTTTTTTTTTTTTTGGAGAGGTTTTCGCTATAGGGCACGTGCGCTCGCCAGACAGAGCGATACAGAGACAGACAGCGAGAAATCACCCCCCAGGGGAGATGGTCACGCCGCAATCCCCTCTCCTCCATTCTCCTCTCGAGATCTTGGGCATGCATGCACACGCGCCCGGCGTGAGTTTTAAGCCACCGAGTCCGGGATGCGAACCGTGGTCGACTACGTGGGAGTCCAGCGACATAGCCATTCCGTTAACTGCTGGTTCCCACAATCCTTCCTCTTGAAGAATTTATATGTCATTGCTTCTTTAACTGTTTGGAAGAAATGACTAGTGAAGATGATTGGGCCTGGAGTTTTCTTTGTGTGAAAATTTTAAACCACGAGTTCCGATTTCCATAGTTGAGGCAGGATAGTTGTTGAGTTATTTATTTCTTCTCGAGTGACCTTTGGGAGTCTTTGTCTTTCAAGCGTTGTGTTCATTTCATCCACTTTGTTGAATTAATTGGCGTAACATTGTTAAAAAAACAAAACGGCTGTGAGTGACTGTATTGAGATCCAGAAAGAAAGGTCAAGGTTGGAAATTTGAAGGAAATTTTGTTATGGGGAAAGGGTTTGACTCAGCAGAATTGGAGACAGTCTGGAAACATTAAACTCCTTTCAACTCTGTACCCTCATAGAACAAAAATATCCCAATCAACTATTTACAAACTAAACCTGCTTCGTGTCAATCATCTCACACCCACGTACTGATGTGGAAAAATCGGATCCTAGTGGGCTACCCAGTAAGTCTGTTCAAGGCAGGTTGGCCGGTGTGGCCCACAGGTCAAATCCTGCCAGCTGCCTATGTTTTTATGACCAGAACATTTCCAGACTAGATCTAAGGAGGGAAAGACTTTTAAGAAATAAAAGGGATTGGGGATAGCAGGTGGCATGGTGGTTAAGGTGCTAGACTCCCACATGGATGACTGTGGTTCGAGTCCTGGACCTGGCAGCTTGCTTTTTCACTTTCCTTCTCTTTCTATCTCTTTCTGGTGATAGCAAATTAAATAATAATAATAATAATAATAACAATATTAATAAATAAAATGAAATAATTATTTAAAAAATAAAAGGAAGAGAATAAGAACTTATGTTCATATTTGCAAAAGAAAAAAATAAAAACCTGATGCCTATGCAGGGTGGCCCACAGGTGGGTGGGAAGGGGGCAGATCAGGAGTTCTCAGAACTTCCTATATGGAGTCTGGACTCTTGAATCTGGGGGCTATATTACCTCCTGAATATCTTAAGTTCAGGACGTCGGCGTTGCAGAGTATTCAGTTTTCTTATTGAAAAAACATGTGGGTCAGCAGAACACTGAGCGGGAGTTCGCAGTAGTCTCCCCTTCACGATTTCGAATAATGAAATCACAGTGTTTGCTGAATTTATAGGCAAGGAGCTCTCCACCCCAGCCCCTTGTTTCATGAGGTTTATGTGAGCCGTGAGTCGATGGCAAAACACCAGGAACCATATAAGAGCCTTAGCTGTCTGAGAAAAAGAAACAGTTGACGATGCTACTTGGAAGAAATAATAATATATTACTACATAAAACGCATCATTATGTGTATATTCACATATGTATTAAGTAGGGGCCGGCAGGTGGTGTGGTGGTGAAAGGCTCTGGAGTCCCACGTGGTCGACCGTGGTTCAAGTCCTGGACCTGGCAGTGTGCTTTCTCACTTCCCCTTTCTCTCTCTCTGTCTCTCTCTGGTCAAATTAAAACATAATGATAACAAATGGAATTAAATAAATAAATAAATAATTCTTTAAAAAATAGTATATATTGAGTCATTAGAAAAGTCATGATGTATTTTTCTATTTTTGTATGCAAAAATGTGTCATGACTTTTTCAGTGACTCAGTATTATTATATCAATAAATTACATTAGCATTTATAAATATGCTAAGATATTAAATTTATATGTGTGATATCATATATAAAATACACATGAATTAAATATTACTTTACATAAATATGATATTTATATACTATAACTATATTCTATACATAACTATATATTACATTGTATAAATGTTTTACTATGTATTATATTAATCAAACATATTATTATAATATTTTATTACACATCTTAATAATATACTATATATTGCTGTATATAATATTAGCTTATCTTTCAAACTTCTTGCAACCAAATTTTCTGTACTTAAGAAAACTTTTCTTTAACTTAGAGAACTCTTCCTGCAGAAATCTGATCCTAGTGAGGTACTCAGCACGTTTGTTCAAGGCAGGGTTGGCCTGCTGCGGCCCGTGGGCCAAATCCTGCCAGCTCCCTACTTTTTAATGACCAGAAGGGTTTTTACACTCTTGAATATTTGCATTTTAAAAGGTTGTTTAAACACCCGCATACTGTCTTTGCCATGGCCTCTTGGCCTCAAAGTCTAAAGTATGGACTATCTGGCTCTCGTAGGCAAACTTTTGCTGAACCCAACATTAAGAGCTTTTGAGACTCACTTTCCAGTCTGCTCTAGAATGTGTAGCCAAAGTGGAGGCCACCCTCTGGCCAAACACATCCCAGCTGAAACATCAAAGCCATTTAGTGATGGGGCAAGGCTAGGCCTGCCATGGAGCTGGCACGTGGTGGGGCAGCCTTGGGCATCTCACACACATGCACACAACACACACACACGAGCAAGTGTGCACACACACAACACCTCTCTGGAAATGGGAGAAGAGTGTTCTGGTTGGGTTTTTCTATTGCGCTAATTCCCCATTTGGTATCCAAAGTCCCAAAGCAACAAGATCTAGTCGGGTCTCATTCCAGCTGCCAGACACAGAGAAGGCCTGGCATGCATAGCTCAGTGTGTCGCTGGCCTGTGGATGTGGCTCTTAAATACAGAATAGGTGACACATGCCAGCCTGTTGCAACGCGGCTCTATGGCTTGAAAGAGACCTCTGTATTGTGTGTGCATCTAAGTAGCTGGAACTGGGACTTGTCACATCTTTTTTAGCCATGACATGGTAGCAGCATGGCCCCATCAATCGTCATGTCATTCTCATGAAAATGGCTTCCAGTGGTCAGCTTGTCGTAGTTAATTAGTCCTCCGACATACGAATAGTCAGAAGCAAAGCGACTTTGAGGTTTCAGACAACTCCAGCACCGAGCTTCCAGAGCTATCTGATCTTCCCTGACTTTTAATTAGAGCCTTTTCATCCGAGAGGGAGAATGTTCCTTGTGGTTGGAGGTGCAGCTAGCCGGCTTCTGCTTTCCATTCTTGTCGGTGAAGGCAGTTCACAGCAACCACAGGTAAGTCGGTGAATCTTTGAGGGCTCAAATATGTGAGATCTAGGAGTTCTAGAACAGAATGGGGTTAGCCAGTTGCTATTCAAATGCAGATGTTGTTGAGGTCTTTCTTAGTGAGATGAAGGAGGTGAAGTAGTTACGTACTGCAGTGCAACCTCAAAACTTGGTAGTTGGGGGAACCAGCAGTTAGTGTAATGGCTATGTCGCTGGACTCCCACGTAGTCGACCGCGGGTCGCGTCTCAGACCCGGTGGCTTAAACTCACGCCGGGCGCGTGTGCATGCGTGCCCAAGATCCCGAGAGGAGAATGGAGGAGAAGGGATTGCGGCGTGACCATCCCTTCTGGGGGTTGATTTCTCGCTTTCTGTCTCTATGTCTCTCTCTGTCTGTCTGGTGAGTGCATGCGCCCTATAGGGAAAACCTCCCCAAAAAAAAAAAAAAAAAACACTTGGTAGTTGGGAAAGATAAACAACCGTTATTGAGCTCAAGATTTTGCAAGTCATTGGTTTAGTGCTGGCCGTGCTGGGTACCCGAGGCGCCCACAGTCAGTGCCGTGTTCATGTGGTGGGTGGGAGGCTGTGGCTGATCTTGGGCTGGGCTCTCATCTGTTTCAGGACTTGGCTGGGATGATGGGCTTTGCGTCTCTGGTCCACACGGATTCTTAGCCTCCAACAGGCTAGCCCAGGCTGTTCACATGGCAGAAACAGGGATCTCAAAAGGGAGTAGATGTGGGCCAGCAGGTGGCATGGAGATTAAGGTGGCTGGATCCCACACGGCGTGCTGCATGGTTTGAGTCCCGGAACCGGTGCCTTGAGAATCATACCAGGCACATGCGTATGCGTGCTCAAAATCCTGAGAGGAGAACGGAGAAGAAAGGACTACAGCGTGGCCATCCCCTGGACAGTGGGAGGCTAGTGATTTCTCACTTCCTTTCTCTCTCTGTCTCTCTGTGGTGAGCACACATGCCCTATAGCAAGGAAGAGAGAGAGAGAGAGAGAGAGAGAGAAAGAGAGAGAGAGGTAGGACTCCTAACACCTAGCTCAGCACTGAGAAACTATCATTTCTACCATGTTCTCCTGGTTGAAACAGATCTTAAAGACACCTCCGATCCAAGGGGTAGGAGAAACAAACTCCTGGTGAAAGGCATGGCAAAGTCACATTGTGGGGGCACGGACGCAGAAGGGGAAATATCACATCCATCTTCTCAAATTACCTCTCAGAGCTAGCACAGGTAAGGCTGTGGCAGATCATGGCTGTCAGAGCAGCAAGGTGGGACGAGGTCATGACTGGGAAGGCCGCGCTAAGGCTGTACATGAGGGGCTGAGCAGAAGAACCCAGCGACTTCACCCAGAGTCAGCGTGTAGACTACGCCACCCTGTTTGTCCCGGGATCTTCTTTCTGGCAGAAGAGAATGGAGACTCCAAGAGAGGTCAGCCCTGCAGTGGCTGGGTAGGTGTGTGAGCAGTGCCCCTGTGGGTTTCTGGGCGCTATTTTCCATTTATACCGGGAATCCGCACGTGGATGTAGGCTCTGAGGTTGGTGGTCTGGTGGAGAAAACACCTTCTCCACAGGGTAGTGCAGTTTGAGGCGACACGGACAGCCTTGCGGAGAAGACGCCTATGACTCCTGGTTCTAGTCTAGCATCTTACTGGTTGAGAGATTTTGAGCAAACCACTTGTCCTCTCTAAGACGCTCTCTTTATCTGTAGAATGAAGATAGTGCTATGCCCTTCAGAAGGTTGTAGGCGTGAGTAGAGGAGAAAGCCGTGTAGACTGTGTAAAGCAGTGTCTGGCCTGATGGTGGCTTCCCGCCACAGCTTGGTGTCATTCCCCAGCTCACCTTCACTGCTATCAATGCTTTGTGGCTCTTATCTTCCAGCTGGTCCCGGCCACATTCGTAAACTCTCTTCCTGGCATTAAGCTTCTTTATTTATTTATTTTTTTCATGAGTGAGAGAGACAGGGAGATAGGGAGACAGTACCCCCAACAGAGTCTTGACACCGTATCCACTCCCAGCCTGAGCCAGACTGAGATCATGGGCACGAGTGAGCCCCACATGTTCAGGAAGGTCTCCAGATGTGAAACCAGAAGAGGACTTTCCCTTGTGGATCAGCCGTAACAAGTGCCATGTTGAGACCAGCAGTTGGCGTAATGGCTATGTCACTGGACTCCCATGTAGTCGACCACAGTTTGAGTCCCGGACCTGGTGGCTTAAACTCACGCTGGGCATGTGTGTGTGCGTGCCCAAGATCCCAAGAGGAGAATGGAGGAGAAGGGATTGTGGCATGGCCATCCCCCCTGGGGGGCGATTTCTCACTTTCTGTCTCTCTATCTCTCTCTTTCTAGCAAGCCCACGCGCCCTACAGCAAAAAACTCAACAACAACAACAACAACAAAAGCCAGTGTCATGTTTTTCCGCTGTGCCACCTCTGGCCTGTCCTCCTGGTATGGCAGACCAGCAACCCCGCATGGGTGCACTATTCTGAATTCGAACCTACGTGCACTACCCTAGGCAAGGGCTTTGAAGCCATTCTCCTTTGCCAGTGCTTTCAAGTCTTCATCCAGCACCACCATTCAGCCACGGTTTGTCACTGTGGAATTGTCTTTGATGTCTTCCTTCAGACCGCCTATGCAGTCACCAAACTCTGTGGAGTGTCTCTCACCCGTGTCTTTCCCATCCCACTTTCCCCACTGACTGTGGCCTCTGAAGTCTCACTTGGTGCTTTGAGTACTACTAGAGTTCTTTTTTTTTTTTTTTTTTGGAGAGAAAGACAGAGAGAGACAGAGAGACAAACAGCAAGAAATCACTCCCCAGGGGGGATAGCCATGCCACAATCCCTTCTCCTCTCGGGATCTTGGGCACGCACGCACCTGTGCCCGGCATGAGTTGAACCCCCCGGGTCCGGGACTCAAACCGTGGTCGACTACGTGGGAGTCCAGAGACATAGCCATTATGCTAACTGCTGGTCCCAACCTGGCAAAATTTTTTAAAAAGAGATTGGCAAACTGTGGCCTGTGGACTAGTTCTACACAACCCATAAATATATTGTGTAATATTGATCTATTTCCTATCTGATTCACTACAGAAAAGTCTGCCGACTCCTGCTCTTGAGGGTAGAAGCAGATCATGGACTACTTGGTTTTTTTTGACAGAGCTCGGTACTCGTCAGTAAACATGTATCCATGTATGTCCCACTCACTGGCCGTTAAACCTCCTACTCCTTCTTTGTCTAGTTACACTCTTATTTTTTTCTGTGTAGAAGACCTTCTCCTTATTTGTGCACTTGGGTGAACCATCCCAGTATTTTAGGACCTCTGGGAGCTACCACAAAGCTTCATCAACACCTCTGGAAGCCTTTCTGATGACCCCTGCTGAATTGTGAATCCCAGAAGCACTAAATGACGTGTTCTGGCTCATCTTCTGCCTCCAGCTAACCCTTTGTGCAGGGCAGGTCATGAACGGACTTGCCGCTCATTCCTCTGCCACAGACCCCCTGCCCTTCAGACCCAGCAGCTACTGCCTGACCTGGACGACTTTCTCCATTGGCCTTTCCTCCCCCACACAGCTGAGTCTGGCCTTCGTTGTGTCCCCACAGCTCCTGGACTGTCCATCATGGAGGTGGCTGTTGAGTGTTGTCATCATGGATTTCCTCTGAGCAATCTCCAGCTGGACCGTGAACACCGGAAGGGCAGGTGTGTTCTCATTCATTGAGGTGGTCCCTCCACTGCTGCAGACACCAATGGTTATTTTTGAGAAAAGTGATTGATTGAGTCAATCAATGCTTTTTGATTAATGACATGCCTAATTAAAATATTAATACATGGTGGGATTCCTCATGGCCCCCTATGTCCACAGCCTGGTGCTCTAGCTAGCCTATTAGTTTAGGCATTTCCCCTAGTTCTATACCTATGGCTCGCTTGTATCTCTGGGTTTCAGTAAATCCCTCTCCAATTTTGTATTTCCGGAAGTGAGAATGACTCGTGTCTTTCTTTTTTTTTCAACCCATACTTCCCTCTTGGTCTGTGTACTACCTACTAGAACAAACAGCAGCTTTTCCTTCTTATGAATTAATATGCCGTGGACAGCCTGCGTCCAAAGATCCCGGCTTGCATTCCGCACACTCATCATCAGCTTTAGCTTTACGCTCGAGCCGGGCCTGCCTGGAGCGCCACGTTCACCTCGTGTAAAATAACACCAAATGTTTGGGCTTGGAAGCCGTTTGCCAAATGTTGGGAGAATGGAACAAAACCCCCGCATGATCGGGATTGGAAGATGGCATTCCGGAAACCGTTTAACCCACTGCAAATGAGCAGGAAGAGCCTGCTCGCTCAGCTGTGAGCTGCTTCCCCACCTTCCAGTCCCCCCGGAGCCATTTGCAGCAGGAGGCCCTCCTCCTCTCAGAGCTGGTCCAGAGCTGGTCCTGTGTGATCCCATTCTGCTGAGCTGTCCAGGATCCCTGTCTCTGAAGCCAATGAATCAGAGACAGGTTGCGAAACGGCCAGCTGCTTCGGCCCAGAGGGAGCTCAGTACCCATGACTCCGGGTGACCAAACTTACCAGTCTTCTCGTGCTGGTGCTTCCATGGACGCCTCCTCCACGGAGTCCAAGTGAAAATGAAGTCGGGAAGCTCACCTGCTCAGGCAGAGCATAGACATTTGTCATTTAAAAATGGCCTCGAAATGCCTACATGGATGGTATTTACCCTATAGCCTTTTCCAAATCTGTGAGACATGCCAAGAATGCTCTTGCTTTAAAAAAACACACAACTAGCCCTGGGAATCCCTGGGTGTGTCTGGGTGAGAAAGGCTGGATCCCCACAGCCTTAGGAAAGAAGATCTTTTCCATCAGGAAGAATCTGTGTCGATGGGAAAAGCTGTTTCATTCATAATGTGTACACCTGGTCGGCCACGTGTGCTGCACGGAGCAGTGCGGCCTCGGAGACAACATGCAAGATGGGAGACCTGCAGCTCGGAGGGCAGCCAGGCAGGGGCAAAGCTCCTTCAGAACAGCATCGAAAGTCATTCCCTTCCTCTGGAGAGTGGTCAGGACCGCAGGTTCTGCTGCAGTAGATACTTCTGAACTTCAGGATTTCATGGAAACTGGAATTAAAGTATACCAGTTTTTATTGGTGCAAAAAAATTAAATTCATGCACAGTTTTTTTTCACAAGATGCATTTTCCATAAGCCTTTCTTTTTCTTTCTTTTTTTTTTTCTTTAATTACCAGAAGGTGCTTGCACTCACTAGAGAGAGAAAGAAAAAAAAAATCATCCCCCCCATGGGATGTGGTCATGCCGCAATCCCTTCTCTTTCATTTCTCCATCCTGTCAGGATTTGTGGCACACACACATGTGTCTAGTGGGTTTTTTAAGCCACATGGACTGGAATTTGAGCCTTGGTTGGTCATGAGGGATCTGGCTCCCTTAACCACTGCGGTATGGGTCTAGACCTTTCATTAACTCTTTGAAGACCCCATGGAGGGCTCAGAGGCCTGAAAACAGCATTCGAGTCTATGCTTGACTGTCATGTGCATCTGTGACCTCAGGGGGCCAAGCAGAAGAGCAGTCGGGTGTTTGATAGAGCTTCAGCCCCTGACTCCAGGGACAGGTGTCCATGAGCAATAGGTTGGGCCAATAGTGGCCTGAAAAGTTTGCTTTTGCTTTTCCTTCCCAAAGTTCCCATCTGAGCTGCACTTGTTACCAATCTCTTATGAGGAGAAGCTAATCAGAGTCCATGAGCCGTTGACCAGTGAGAGAGAAAAGAAAAGGTGTCCCTAGAACTTGTGGACAGCTGTTCTCGCTGGTGGCCTCAGCCTGGCAGACAACTAGGCCTCCCCAGTGCTCCAGAGCTGACTTGTACCACCAGCTGGGGAAGGCCAGAGGGCAAAGACTGGCAGACTCCAGCCCCAACAGCACCCTTGACTTTGGGCTGGGTGGAGAATACCAGACGCAGTCCTGGTTTGTAGTCCTGGGGAGAACAGAGAGAGGTGTGGGAAGGTGCCTTGTTCTGCTGCTGGAGGCCAGCGAGGGCCATTCAGGAAACAAAACGAGGCCAAGCAAATGTCAACAACTGCAAGCAGAGTGTGAAAGGAGAGGGCTTCTGAGGAGCTCTGGGAGCCCTGAGAAAGCTGGAAGGTGAGGCGTGAGTGTATCAGTGACCCACATGGTGAGGACCATCACAGGATCTGGAAGAACCATGAGTCCCAGGCTCATAATTGTCCCTTCAGGTCATTACCGTTCCACCCTGTGCTTCAGCAGCACCTTGGCCTCAAGCAGGACAAGCCTAAATCACGATATTGGAGAGAATAGAAGATGGGCTCCATGAGGAGCCCCCAGGGGGATTCGCAATTGATTTAAAAGTTTTGCACTGAGCCAGCAGAAGGTATGGTGGTTAAGGCACTGGACTCCCATGTAACCAATCCTGGTTCAAGTCCTGAACCTAGTGGCTTAAAACGAATGCAAGGTGCATATGTGTGTTTGCCCAAAATCCTGAGAGGAGAATGGAGGAGAAGGGATTGTGGCATGGGCATCCCCCTGGGGAGGGGTTGATTTCTTGCTTTATGTCTCTCTGAGTCTCTCTGTTTCTCTGGAGAGTACCCTATAGCAAAAAAATCTTTCTCAAAAAAGTATTTTTTGCACCGAAATACACTTGTACTTGAATTGCATTTTCCATGACATGTTGAAGCCCCCTCGCTGATGAAAGCATCTACTGCAACTGCACTTGCCATCCTGACCACCCCCCAGGGAAGTGAGTGACTTCGGATGCTGTTCTGAAGAAACTTTGCCTGTCTGCCTGCTCTCCAAGCAGCGGTCTCTGAGCCTCTGTCTCCTTCAGCAGCCATGTCTGGAGATGTGCCCCGGGGTCTGCTTGGAGAGCTTCCCTTCTTGCATTCCTTGGGAACACCTCAGGCTTCCTCCACTCTCTTTGTTTCACACCTCCCCTCCTTTGCCAGGGCATTCCCCACCTTCCTTGAACTACTGCTCAGAATGTAGTTCTTGGACCCAAGCTGCCCTGGGAATCCTGAGCTGAAGCTTCCCGTTCAGTCGTTTGGAGACTCATCACTTCATCGGGCTGCTTCGTGAGAGGACAAGGAGGCAACAGCTTCTCCTGCCCCTGACACAGCTCCAAGGTGATCCCAGGTGGCAGTCTCAGTGTGGTCCAGCCGTCCTCAAGGTTGGCCGTGCCCCAGAGCAAAACTGGCTCATGGAGAGAGCTGCGAGTGATGGGGGAGGCCAAGGGGGCCTCCCTTGCGTTGCCTCTTCACCTTCTTCAGCTTCTCAGAGGCTTTGGGAAGAAGCCCTGCCCTCACCTTCAGGAAATCCAGCTGTTGTTCTCAGATGGCCACTGTCACATAAAAACCAAAGATGATGGTTCTTTTTATTATTATTATTATTATTTTAATTGCCAGTGGACATGTGAGCTTGCCAGAGAGAGAGGGAGAAAACCCTCCCCAGTCGGGCATCTTCACACCATAACCCTTCTTCACTTCTCCTACGTGTGGGGACTTGGGGCACGCACATCTAGAAGCAAAGGGTAAGTTATTCGTTGTCTCAGGGGAAAAATGACAAAGCCTGGTCACTGTCTTTAGGGGACCTGACAGCAGTCAGGGCAATGACCGCCTGAGGGTAGTTCTCATTGTGACCTTGGAGGGCAGAGTGACCCAGGTCAGTTCTCTGCAAGTGCTGAAAGGTCAGCCATGATTCACAAGGCAGCAGAAGCAAATGGAGTGAGTCAAGACAACGCTTAGGTCTTGGTTTAGAAGTAGTAGAGGATCTACATGTGTTTTTGCACGATAACCTTTTCTCAGCTGTCGGCGTCTGCCCCAGGGTTTGGGTCTGGCTGAATCATGATCAGAGGTCTGCTGGTGAGGAAGAGAAAGAGGACGAGAAAGAGAAAGCCCTCCATCTTGCCAGGACCTGGGAACTGGAAAGAATGAGACAAAGGGAGAGAGTAGAAATGGACACAGGCAGCCTGAGCCTAGGTAGCCCAAGCAACTTGTCCCGCCCAGATGAACTGGACGTCTTTATTTATAGTACAAGGAGCCACTTCATGGATTAGTTGCCAGGTTACAGACAATAAGAAGCCGTTAACAAATCTATAAGGGATTAGTCACACCCAAGGCAAGGTGTATCCCTTGGTGGTAATCCCATCTAGAGTAAATCTCATCTTCCTTTCTAATGCAGAGAACTAGCTGTTAGGTGTGGGGAAGGAGCTAAAGAACTTCTCTATTAGGAGTGTGCCACCAGACCCAGAGAAGTCTAAAGAACCTTTCAGATGCAGAGCAGGGATTGGATTTTACTATTTGGGGTCAAGATGTTTCTTGAAGTCCATCAGATGTGTCTGTTGGAACGCCCCAAGTAATTTCCACCCTTGCTCTGTCTGCCACCAAGGTTAAGACAAAGATCTGCCAAACCCCAAAAGAGCATGGGGTGTTTGCTCAGCGCATGTCCCCACACCTCAGACTCTCTCTCTTAAACGTGTCCCCACACTCAGCTGGTCACGTGGAAGGTGACTGCTGTCCTCTTTCTCCTCCCTGTCTCTTTTGTCCAGTATCTGTAAACACTCAGCAAGGCCAATGGGAATCCTATCAGCTAAGCATTAGGTCTAACACCTAGTCTGTTAAGATGGACTCCCAAGACAAAGTTCAATATGGAGTCACTTTGGTTCTCTTATGCCTCAGTTCCATTTCCACGCCCAAATGTGATGTGCACATCCATCCTCTCTCCCTCCCTCTCCCTCTCCCTCTTCCTCCCTTTCTTGCCTTCCTTTGTATCTTCTTCCCGTTCCTTTCTCTTCATTTTCTCCATGTTAGTGCACATCCTCTCTGTAATATATTGCTTCTTGTCTATCCATATTCATCCCTAAGTCTCTCTGCACTCTCTCTTGTACAAGGGGTTTTCCAAAAGCTTACGGAAAATGTGTATTATGAAAAAAAAAAAAAAAGCTATGCATGGGTTTCAGATGTTTTGCACCAAAATCAACTCATAGTTCAATTCTGTTTTTCCGTCAAGCTTTTGAAGTCGCTCCATATGGCAGAAGTGGGGAGCCTAGATGCTAATTTCTGAGACTCCCTTGCTTCCAGGTGCGATATGCTCTGGTGAGATGTGGAAGGCTGAGGAGAAGCTCCTCTTCTTTTGGCAGATGTATGGCAGGTCTATGGGCTTCCACAGGCGTGAGTTTTTGCAGCAGACTCCATATTCTCCTGCCCATCACGTGAAGGTCAAGAGGTAGCTAAGAGGTCAGTAGAAGCTTGCTGACCCTGGTATATTAGCAGGGACTTCATGATCTCTGGGTCAAGGCTGAGGATGCATAACCTGCAAGGTCGTGGCCGCTCCGTTAAGCTACTGGCCTCTAGCACATTCAGCACTTTGGCCGACACTTAATTCTCTTCCTGTTCTGCTTAAAATTAAACCTCTTCTGCTTGAAATAGCTACAGTAGTGCCTCTCAGAGAATGGTCCTGGACCAACATCATCATTATCACCTGAGATTGTTAAAAATGCAAATTGAGAGCCAGCAGGTGCTGCAGTGGTTAAGACATGGCACTCCCACCCGGCTGACTGCAGTTCGGGTCCCGGACTTGGCGGCTTGCTTTCTCTGGCTTCCTGCCTCCATGTCTCTCTCTCTGGTGAGTGCATATGCCTGATAGCAAATAATAATAATAATAACAAGTAAAATTAAATAAATAATTCTTTAAATAAAAGAGAAATGCAAATTAGGGGTCCCACCCTAGACCAACTGAATCCACAACTCTGGGAATGGTACCTACCTCACAGTTTTGTTTTGTTTTTCAAGAGATTTTGGCTATATGTGTGTGTGTGCTCACTGAAGAGACAGAAAAAGAGAAATCACCCCACAAGGAGGATGGTAACACCACAGTCTCTTCTCCTCCATTCTCCTTTTTGGATTTTGGGCATGTACACACATGTGCCAAGGGTGAGTTTTAAGCCACCAGGTTCA
Organism: Tupaia belangeri chinensis; assembly: GCF_000334495.1. Classification (NCBI taxonomy): domain Eukaryota; kingdom Metazoa; phylum Chordata; class Mammalia; order Scandentia; family Tupaiidae; genus Tupaia; species Tupaia belangeri. The sequence goes on from NW_006160034.1 coordinate 1,371,383, forward strand.
GGACTCAAACTACAGTCAGCCGCATAGGAGTCCAGTGCCTTAACCACTATGCTACCTGCTGGGTCCTAGAGTCTGTTTTAACAAGCTCCCCCTCCAGGTGATTCTGATGCTCACTAATTGTAAGAACTACTGACCTATCAAGATGTTTATTTTCCTTTTTTTTTTTTTTTTTTAGAGAGAGGTTTTTGCTATAGGACATGTGCTTGCCGGAAAGACAGAGAGACAGAGAGACAGAGAGACAGAAAGCGAGAGCAATCCCTTCCCCTCCATTCTCCTCTCGGGATCTTGGGCATGCACGCACACGCGCCCAGTGTGAGTTTAAGCCACTGGGTCCAGGATTCGAACCATGGTCAACTACATGGGAGTCCAGCGACATAGCCATTACACCAACTGCTGGTCCTTGTTTTCCTGTTCTAAAACAAGACTTTTCAATGTGTGCTACTTTTCTATAGTTATAAAATAGAGTGTTGAGTGTAGAAAATCTGGAAAGGTACAAAAAGTGTGAATAAAGAAAAAAAAAGCCCACAGAATCCCACCGAGAATGAACTAGTATGAACCTTTGATTTATCTCATCTTCACCATTTCTCTGAGCATACATATTTATGCCAGGACTTACATAACTGGTTCGTCATTTGTGTCTACTTTCTTTCATATGCCATTATACTAGGGCATTTCTCTGTGCCATTAAATACGCTTATTTAAAGCCTACTTAGTGTTGCATGTTATGGAAGCGCTGCAATTAATTAGCCGTTCTCTACCGAGGGATGTTTACGCTGTTTCTGGGTTTTGCTGCTATAAATGAATGCCGTGCTGAACATCCTTATATAAAACCTTGCTGCATTTCTGATTGTGTCATTGGTATGAATATGAGTGAGTAAGGGTCCGGGCAGGCGGTGCTGGGTCCCCTGTGCGCAGGGGTGACACAGAGGCCTCATGGAACTCATCCGTCAGGTAGGGAGTCAAGGTGGGGAAATCAAGAGGGACTTAAAGTTGCTTCTCAGGGTTAGCAGGTGGCGTGGTGGTTGGGGCACTGGACTCCCACTTGGCCAACTACGGTTCCAGTCCCAGACCTGGTGGCTGGGAACTCATGCTGGGCACGTGTGCATGCATGCCCAGGATCCTAAGAGGAGAGTGAAGGAGAAGGGATGGCGGGTGGTCATCCCCCTGTGGGTCATTTCTCACTTTCTGTCTCTCTGTCTCTCTGGCAAGCACACACGCCCTGTGACAAAAATCTCGGGAGAGGGGGAGAAAGAAGAAAAGCTACTTCCCATTTCAGAGTTAAATGGTCGTTGTGAGAGTAGAGGCATTTTGGAAGAAAGTAGTAGCGAAAGAAAACGAAGTGGGTGGTTTTCTTTTGACAACCCAGGTCTCCACCCCCAAGGAAGTACATTTTGAGGCTGGTCCTGGCTTGCTGTTGATGTGGGCACAAGAACTTAGCCCAAACTCTTTTCTTCCCTTGGTCTCAGACCTGGGTAGGCTGGGTTCACGCTCACACTGCGGTGATGGTGGTGGTGGTGGGGGCGTTTCCATCTACACAGGATGGTCGAGGTCATCCTGAGGGACCCAGGCTGGTGTCTGGGCACGTTATGGGAGTTTTAGTAATACTGACTGATTGAAGCGAAATAGGAAGGAAGGAAGGAAGGAAGGAAGGAAGGAAGGAAGGAAGGAAGGAAGGAAGGAAGGAAGGAAAGAGAAAGAGAGAAAGAAAGAAAAAGAAAGAAACCAGGGGTGAGCAGGTGGTTTGATGGTAGAGGCACTGAACTCTCACATGCCAACCACAGTTCAAGCCCTGGACCTGGCATCTTGAAACTCATGCTGGGCACATGCGTGCATGCCCGGAATCCCAGGAGAAGAATGGTGAAGAAGGGATTGTGTATAGCCATCCCTCCTATGGGTCGATTTCTCGTTTTCCCTCTTTCTGTCTCTCTGGTGAGCACACATGCCCTATGGCAAAAATTCTGAAAAAAAAAAAGAAAGAAAGAAAGAAAGAAAGAAAGGAAAAGAAAAGAGAAAAGTAGACAGAATACCCCTGAAAGCCTAGGCGTGTATAACATTGTGTGGGAGGTCCCGAGACTTAGGGATTCCTATCAAATCCCACGCCTGGAGGCGGGTCCATGTACCAGCACGTGTGGGAACAGGCGTTCCTGTCTCCTATCGCTGCTCCTGTCAGCCAGTCAGCATTTCCAGCACACTTCCCCGGCCTGGCCCTGTCCTGTGCAGGAGATAAGATGAAGATCCCCTGCCTTCAGGGAGCTTATGGCCATAAATAAACTGATTTTTTTGAAGATAGACAATCATTATTTAAAGAAATCCATAGTCATGAGGAAGTTAAGTTTAGCTTCTGGGACCAGCAGTTGGCGTAATGGCTATGTCGCTGGACTCCCGTGTAGTTGACCCCGGTTCAAGTCCCAGACCTGGTGCATTAAACTCATGCCAGGTGCGTGTGGGTGCGTGCCCAAGATCCCGAGAGGAGAATGGAGGAGAAGGGATTGTGGCTTGGCCATTTCCCCGGGGAGTGATTTCTTGCTTTCTGTCCCCTTTCTCTCTATATCTTTCTGGGGAACACACGCACCCTATAGCAAAAACCTCTCAAAAAAAAAAAAAAAAAGTTTAGCTTCCTACATAGTGACCAGGATGTGAGGGGTTAAAGCTTTTTTTTTTTTTTTATTATTTCACAGGCAGAGGCTCAGTGGGAGAAGGAAGCTGGCCTGTTGTCATTAGATTCATTTGGAAACCAATGGGCCAGGCTCAGCTTCTTTTTTTTATTTATTTAATTTTAACTTTAGGGTGCATGCAGTTGCTGGAGAGGAGAGAGAGAGAAAGGGAAAGTGAGAAATCACTCCCCAGAGAAATGGCCACACCACAATCCCTTCACCTCCATTCTCCGCTTTGGATTTGGGGCACATATGAACATATTCCCAGCATGGTTTTCAAGCTGCCAGGTTCAGGACTTGAACTGTGCAGTCAGCCATGTGGGATCTAGTTACTTTAAGCAGTGCACCACTGGCTGGGCCAGCATGACTTTTAAGTCAGGCCCTAAAGAGGGTGTGCGGATCTGGTTAGAACTATAGGTTTTATGCTCTAAGAGGCATCTACGTTACTGTCCTGCCTCTAGGGGTGCAGAGTAGGACTCCGGGGACCAGCAGTTAGTGTAATGGCTATGTCACTGGACTCCCATGTAGTCGACCGTGGTTCGAATCCCGGACCCGGTGGCTTAAACCCACACCGGGCGTGTGTGCGTGTGTGCCCAAGATCCCGAGAGGAGAATGGAGGAGAGGGGATTGTGGCATGGCCATCCCCCCTGGGGGGTGATTTCTCACTTTCTGTCTCTCTGTCTCTCTCTGTCTGTCTGGCGAGTGCATGCGCCCTATAGCAAAAGAAAAAAAAAAGAGTAGGACTCAGCTTGACTTGGTTAGAAATGAAACAATCTCAGCAATATTTGGGTAAGGAACGTAGTTAAGAGCTGCGTGCGCAGGAACACCCGGCTTGACGGGGACTTGGTTCCTCTCCATGGTGGGTCTACTCGCTCGGTAGGGCTGTTCAGAACAGGGTCTCCAGAACTCTTCCAGCAGAATTCCAATTTCAGAAGGAAGTAGATGCAAGATGACGCGAAGTCAGCAATTCTTCTTCTGACACCCTAGGAGTCTAAAAGTAACGTTTGGAGGCAAATCCATGATTGTGGTTTATGAAGCCACGAGGACTTAGACCACCTTGTTTTCCTGCCTGCGCCGACCTCGGCTAGTGGGAAAGGGTGCAGCGATTGATTGGTGATGTCTTGTGTGAACCCCGTAACAAGAAGGGTGGTCCGTCTGCTAGAGCCATTCTGGTGGTGCTGAGTCCCCTCCAGGCCCACGTCTGCGGGCTGTCATAGCTTTTCACTGGACAAGGCTTACACCAAAATACAGTCGTATTTAAAGAAATCAATAGTCATGAGGAAGTTAAGTTTAGCTTCTGGGACCAGCAGTTGGCGTAATGGCTATGTCCCTGGACTCCCGTGTAGTTGACCCGGTTCAAGTCCCAGACCTGGTGCCTTAAACTCATGCCAGGTGCGTGTGGGTGCGTGCCCAAGATCCCGAGAGGAGAATGGAGGAGAAGGGATTGTGGCTTGGCCATTTCCCCGGGGAGTGATTTCTTGCTTTCTGTCCCCTTTCTCTCTATATCTTTCTGGGGAACACACGCACCCTATAGCAAAAACCTCTCAAAAAAAAAAAAAAAAAGTTTAGCTTCCTACATAGTGACCAGGATGTGAGGGGTTAAAGCTTTTTTTTTTTTTTTATTATTTCACAGGCAGAGGCTCAGTGGGAGAAGGAAGCTGGCCTGTTGTCATTAGATTCATTTGGAAACCAATGGGCCAGGCTCAGCTTCTTTTTTTTATTTATTTAATTTTAACTTTAGGGTGCATGCAGTTGCTGGAGAGGAGAGAGAGAGAAAGGGAAAGTGAGAAATCACTCCCCAGAGAAATGGCCACACCACAATCCCTTCACCTCCATTCTCCGCTTTGGATTTGGGGCACATATGAACATATTCCCAGCATGGTTTTCAAGCTGCCAGGTTCAGGACTTGAACTGTGCAGTCAGCCATGTGGGATCTAGTTACTTTAAGCAGTGCACCACTGGCTGGGCCAGCATGACTTTTAAGTCAGGCCCTAAAGAGGGTGTGCGGATCTGGTTAGAACTATAGGTTTTATGCTCTAAGAGGCATCTACGTTACTGTCCTGCCTCTAGGGGTGCAGAGTAGGACTCCGGGGACCAGCAGTTAGTGTAATGGCTATGTCACTGGACTCCCATGTAGTCGACCGTGGTTCGAATCCCGGACCCGGTGGCTTAAACCCACACCGGGCGTGTGTGCGTGTGTGCCCAAGATCCCGAGAGGAGAATGGAGGAGAGGGGATTGTGGCATGGCCATCCCCCCTGGGGGGTGATTTCTCACTTTCTGTCTCTCTGTCTCTCTCTGTCTGTCTGGCGAGTGCATGCGCCCTATAGCAAAAGAAAAAAAAAAGAGTAGGACTCAGCTTGACTTGGTTAGAAATGAAACAATCTCAGCAATATTTGGGTAAGGAACGTAGTTAAGAGCTGCGTGCGCAGGAACACCCGGCTTGACGGGGACTTGGTTCCTCTCCATGGTGGGTCTACTCGCTCGGTAGGGCTGTTCAGAACAGGGTCTCCAGAACTCTTCCAGCAGAATTCCAATTTCAGAAGGAAGTAGATGCAAGATGACGCGAAGTCAGCAATTCTTCTTCTGACACCCTAGGAGTCTAAAAGTAACGTTTGGAGGCAAATCCATGATTGTGGTTTATGAAGCCACGAGGACTTAGACCACCTTGTTTTCCTGCCTGCGCCGACCTCGGCTAGTGGGAAAGGGTGCAGCGATTGATTGGTGATGTCTTGTGTGAACCCCGTAACAAGAAGGGTGGTCCGTCTGCTAGAGCCATTCTGGTGGTGCTGAGTCCCCTCCAGGCCCACGTCTGCGGGCTGTCATAGCTTTTCACTGGACAAGGCTTACACCAAAATACAGTCGGTAGTGGATTATAAAGCCTTGGTAGTTTATGGAGGCAGCGTGGATTGGAGATGGCCGGACTACGTGAGGCCTTAATCCCTGGAGTCCAGGCTTCTAGGGAGACACCAACTGCCTGAACTTGAGAAGGGCAACTTCCTTCCTAAGCATCAGTTTCTTCATTTATTAAACAAATAATCAAAAAGTAGATTTACTAAGCCCTGTTCTTCCTACTTTCCTGGGATTTTAGGAGGCTCAAACGAGGTCATGCATGGCAGAGCTCATTACTAAGAGTTGGACGAGCGTGCTCTTATCATGAAATTGCTGGTGACAAAGGAAGCTGCGTTTTTCTTCTCCTAACTGCTCTTCTCTTTTTCAAAAGGTGGCCGTTTAGGCACCAGAAAGAGCAGTTGCATTTCTGGGGTGTGCGTTCCTCTTAGTGATCTCAATGATTTAGAACCAGGTGTAAATAGCACGTACATGTATTATGAACTGGGGCCAAGCTGAGGATGGGTCTATATCTTCAGATAGACACATGTGCATCATCTGTCAGCATCTAACCACAACAAACATGGCAACCTTGTAAAAAACAAAGCCTTCATTCCGACTGCTGTCAGCTACGATGCCCTTAAACTGAATGAGAAAGGCTCACTCTACGTACCTAGCAATGGAGTTTTCATGGATCGGAGAAATCTTGTTTCTTTCTTTCTTTTCTTTTCTTTCTTTTTTTTTTTTTTTTTTTTTTTTTTGAGAGGTTTTTGCTAAAAAAAAACATGTGCGCTCACCAGAAAGACAGAGAGACAGAAAGTGAGAAATCACCCAGGGGGGATGGCCACGCCACAATCCCTTCTCCTTCATTCTCCTCTCGGGATCTTGGGCACATACGCACACATGCCCAGCATGAGTTTAAGCCACCGGCTCCGGGACTCCAACTGCAGTAGGCTACATGGGAGTCCAGCGACATAGCCATTATGCTAACTGCTGGTCCCGATCAGAGAAATCTCATTTCTCAGGTAACGTCAGACCCAATGGCAGTGCTCACACTCCTGGTGGTTTTTGTTTGTTTGTTTTTTAGTTTTTGCTAAGGGGCACAGTATACGTGCTGGAAAAAGACAGGTCAGGGGAGGAGGGAGAACCCACCCCCGCCTCCCGTGGGGATGGCCATCCTGCGGTCCCTTCTCAATTTTCCTCTTGGGATTTTAGGCATGCACGGACGTGTGCCCTGCTTGTTTTGCGAGCTACCAGGTCCAGGACTTGAGCCACAAAGTTGGTCATGTGGGATCCCATGCCTTAACCTCTGTGCTACCTGCTGGCCCAGCCCCGATTGCTTCCTGCTGGTAGACCCACATGACTCTCCTGGCGTGGAACAGAGGTGTGGAACCTCTATTTATTCACTCCAAAGAAACAAACAAACAAGACGTTGACCCTGGGACCAAGGTAATCAGGAAGTTTTTAATAGAGCACTTGAAGGACCAGAGGCACGTGCTGGGAGCCATGTACAGGTGGTGCGCATCATTTCCAGTCTCGTTAGAGAACGCGGCGCGTGCTGCCGCAGGGAGATGACTGCCTGCCTGATTAACCTGCACGCTGCTGCCCTGGCATTTATTCATTGAGGGGCACGCATCCCATCTGTAAGGCCAGTTGTTAGAACTGGTGAGAGAGGACTTCCTCCTTTGCTTCTTTATTAAAGGACAGAGGAAGGAAGAGGGAGTGCAGGGAGCTGCGTGGCTATATTCCAGGCCAAGGTCAATCAGATGCTCCTCTAGGTGTTCAGTACTGGAACGCTGTCAAATCGCTCATCCAGGAGGGCCTGTTACTCTCATATTTATGCAGGAAAGGTGACATGTTTATTGATTATTATTATTATTATTTTAGGTTTTGGTCATAAGGCGTGTGTACTCACTGGAGAGAGACAGAGATAGACGGTGACAAGGAAAGTGAGAAATCACCCCTCAGGAGAGAGATGGCCACACTGCAATCCCCTCTCCTTCATTCCCCTTTGGGGATTTTGGGTACACACACACACACAAATGCAGTGTGATTTTGAAGCTGCCAGGTCCAGGACTTGAACTATGGTTGGCCATGTAGGAGCCTAGCACCTTAACCACCATGCCACCTGCTAGCCTCTTTATTTTTTATTTTATTTTAATTATTATTATTATTATTTTTGCAGAGGGTTTTGCTATAGGGCGCATGCACTTGCCAGAAAGATAGAGAGAGACAGAGAGACAGAAAGCAAGAAATCACCCCCCCCTCCCCCAGAGGAGATGGCCATACCACAATCCCTTCTCCTCTTTTCTCCTCTTGGGATCTTGGGCATGCACGCACATGCACCCGGCATGAGTTTAAGACACCAGGTCCAGGACTTGAACCGCGGTCGACTACATGGGAGTCCAACGACATAGCCTTTATGCTAACTGCTGGTCCCTCTTTTTTTTTTAGAGTTTTTTATTTTTGCTATAGGGCGCGTGCGCTCGCCAGACAGAAAGAGAGAGACAGAGAGACAGAAAGCAAGAAATCACCCCCCAGGGGGGATGGCCACGCTGCAATCCCTTCTTCTTCATTCTCCTCTCAGAATCTTGGGCACGCACGCACACGTGCCCAGCGTGAGTTTTAAGCCACCGGGTCTGGGACATGAACCACGGTCAACTACGTGGGAGTCCAGTGACATAGCCATTCCGCTAACTGCTGGTCCTCGGTCCCTCTTTTATTTACAATTTTTTAGTGGCAGCGTCTCGCTGGGCAGAGGGTTACCAGGTCAGGAAGTTCCTTCCATCTGAAATGAGACGTTTTGAAGCACTGATTGATGAGCCAGGCAGGCGTGCTGGGCTAATCCACACCCTTCATGGAGATTAGGAAAAGCCACCTCTCGTGCAAGACGTTTACTTTCTAAAATAATAATTATTTATTTATTCATTCATTTACCTTAATTTGACCAGAGAAAGACACACAGAGAGAAGGAAAGTGAGAAAGCAAGCCACGGGGTCCAGGACTCGAACTGTGGTCATCCATGTGGGAATGTCCAGCACCTTAACCACCACCCCACCTGCTGGTCCCTTTTGCTGGACAATTGTCACAGTACCCTGAATGTATTAGGACAAGACGCTTTACTGCCTTCTACCCGAAAACAGTCATAATGAAATCTCAGAGCTACGACCGCTCCGATGTGAAGACCTCATTGGCTGTGTTGCTTTTACGTATCCCATGACCTAAACGGGTGTACCTTCCAGCCCCACCATGGACACAGCCTTAGCGAGCTACTGGGGAACGTGGCTGGCTCAGAGGTCCCTGCCCTCAGAGCTCAGTCCAGCAGGGAAGACAGACATTCATCAAATAGCCGTATAAATACAGGGATGATGACCAAATGGACAAGAGCTTTGAAACCGAATTTCCAGGTGCTGGGGGACTTCTTAAACGAGGTGATAAATGTGTATCTAGTGTTGAAAAAGATTCCTGAGAACATGGCGAGTTCTCAGCTGATGTCTAAGAGGAGGGGGATTTCACAAGCTACGACCACCTGCCAGAACAAGTGCGTGGCAACAGAGCTTTCTTCGTTGAACGGACTTAAACGGTTCATTCTGGGGCCAGCAGATGGCGTAATGGTTACGTCGCTGGACTCGCACATGTTGACCACGGTTCGAGTCCTGGACCTGGAGGCTTGAGCCTCACACGTGGTGGGTGTGCCCAAAAGCCCCAGAGGAGAATGGAGGAGAAAGGACTATGGTGTGGCCATCACCCCTGGGGATCCTCACTTTCTGTCTCTCTGGTGAGTACATGCACTCTACAGTAAAAAAATCTCTCTCTAAAAAAACGATTTGAGTCTGAGACCCAGCTTACCTGACAATATATACAGACCTGTCTGGGAAAATTAGCCCGACTGGCAACTTCCAGTCAAATCCAGCCCCATCTCCTTCAAAGCTGTGTCTGTGCTGGGTGAGTCTAAGTGAGTACAGCTGCTTTCCTGGTTCTTTGCAGGTGAGTCACAGCAGCCACTGTGGGTCATCCCACCCTTCCAGGAAGCCTATCCAAGCTGGGGTGCCGACACGTCCTCCCTGGATCCTGTAAGGCCTCTTTAACCCCTCCACGCTGCTTTTCAGGTGGGGCTCAAGTCTGATGCCGCCCAGCTGCCGTCCTGTGGCTAGCGCCATGCCCAGTGCTCAGGACAGGCTTACAATGTTCACGCTGAGCCGCAGCCAGGTGGGGATGCGCTGGGACAGCTTCTTCAGGTGCTCAGAAGAGCCCTGCTTGGCATATGCTCTGCTGTCGCCATGTTGAAATTTACTTATTTATTACATGGTATGTCTTCCATGAATGAGAGACAGAGTGTCTCAGAGAGAGCACCTCCAGTAGGGGCTCCGCAGTGATCTGCCCAGCCTTGCTCAACTAGGACCAAGGATGCCCATGTGCTCAGCATGTCCAGGGCAGTCTCAAACATGAACCCAGAACTTTCCCATGGGGGGTGGCCTCTCCCAGTGCTGAGTTACCACTGCCCCACTGTCCAGCACTGGCTTGAAATTCTTTCTTTCCTTCCTTCCTTCCTTCCTTCCTTCCTTCCTTTCTTTCTTTCTTTCTTCCTTTCTTCTTTTTATTTGTCTGTCTTTCTTCCTTCCTTCCTTCTTCCTTCCTTCCTACTTTTTTCCTTTTCTATATTTTTTCTTTTTCTTTTTCCTTCTTTCTTTCTTTCTTTCTTTCTTTCTTTCTTTCTTTCTTTCTTTCTTTCTTTCTTCTTTCTTTCTTCCTTCCTTCCTTCCTTTCTTTCTTTCTTTCTTTCTTTCTTTCTTTCTTTCTTTCTTTCTTTCTTTCTTTCTTCTTTTCTCTTTCTTCAGTTGCACTAATAGGGCACATGAGCTTGCCAGAGGCAGAGAGAAAGAGAGAGAGAGAGATAGGGAAAGTGAGAAATCACCTCCCTGGAGGGATGGTCACACCTCAGTCTCTTCTCTTGGGATTTTGGGCACACTTGCACACATGCCCTGCACGTTTTCCCAGCCTCTGGCTCCAGGAGCACAAGGAGACCTCCAGACATGAACCTCATGTGGATCAGCCCTGCACACATCATGTTTACCGCATGGTCAGCCACGTGGGATCTAGCCACCTCAACCACACACCACCTGGCTGGCCCTAAATCATCCATCCGTTTCACCTTCGAACTCGTCTTTTGTAAAAGAGTGCACACACACGGGCAGAGCAGAGCTGCATGGCTGTGTGTGCACCTCCTTCCTGCCCCTTCACACACAGCATTGGTGATTTCCGGTATTCAACCACCTGCTTACCTGAAGCGATGGCCTAGAAGGAACGGAACGAGAGGCCAGCCCTCCCCCCCTTAGCCCTTCCTTCCTCATCAGCAACTGGGAGGCAGACAGAGAGGCCAGCCCTCCCCTCAGCCCTTCCTTCCTCATCAGCAAACGGGAGGCAGACAGTGTTGTGGGATGTGGGCGCGTCAAGGAGGGAAATGCAGAGAGCTGAGTCGATTTTGCGCAGCGTCTCCACGGTTCTGGAAAGAATGGAATGCACACGCATGTAGGAGCTATGTGCTACCAATTGCCTGGTGTCAGTGGCTCTGCACACGAGTTAGTGCCCTTGAATTTGCATTTAAAACGGGTCTTGCGCAACATAAAGTAGCCTGGTAAGATTCAAGCGAATGCTTGTAACTTGTAGTTTTTCTCCACTTCGAACAACGTTAAATAGCAAATAAAAAATACTCCATGGCAAGTTGAGAGGCTGCAGAAGAAAGTGAAAAGCTTTGTATTTTAGTACTTTCCCCTGGCTTTTGAACAAGAGCCTTTACATTTTCATTTTTCACTGTATACCCCACAAAGTACGGCCTCGCTCATGCTCCCAACGGGGGGCGGGAGAGAATTCTTAGACCCCTCTCTCCTTTTCCCGCCCCTGACAAAGTGCGAGGAGGTGGCGAGGGAGGCAGGGTCTACACTGCTTTGTGTACTTTTCCTTTTGTACACCAAACCTAACCCTTTGTTCTTCCCAGCCTTGATTTTTTTGGGGTTTTTTTTGAGAGATTTTTATTATAGGGTGAGTGGGCTCACCAGAGACAGAGAGAGAAATAGAGAGACAGAAAGCGAGAAATCACCTCCCAGGGCGTACCACACCACAAACCCTTCTCCTCCATTTTCCTCTTGGGAATTTGGACATGCATGCACATGTACTTAGCATGAGTTTTAGGCCGTGGGGTTCAGGACTCAAACCGTGGTCGACTACGTCTGAGTCCAAAGATGTAACCATGACACCGTCCGTTGGTCTTCTCAGCACTTGTTTCTAGTTCCCCTGAGGGCGAAGTGCCAGGTCCATCCGTACTTCTAAGATAACTGTGGCCTCTCACTGGGGGCAGTGTCTTTATCAAGAGTAGTTGGGTCTAGGGACCAGCAGTTGGCGCAATGGCAACGTTGCTGGACTCTCATGTAGTCGACCGCGGTTCAAGTTCCGGACCCGGTGGCTTAAACTCACGCTGGGCACGTGTGCGTGTGTGCCCAAGATCCCAAGAGGAGGACAGAGGAGAAGGGATTGCGGTGTGGCCATCTGCCCTGGGGGCGCTTTCCTGCTTTCTGTCTCTCTGTCTCTCTCTGTCTTTCTGGCGAGTGCATCACCCTATAGCAAAGACCTCTCCAAAAAAAGAAAAAGAAAAAAAAAGAAGTGATACTCTGTGAGGCCCATCCTCATGGGCAGGTTCCAGGTTCACGTCTGGAGGCCTCCCTGAGAGCCAGGCGTGCGTGTATCCATGACCCAGGCTGGCCGAGGCCAAGGGTGGATTGTGGCACCAGACACCCAGACACACACACTTTCTCTCTCTTTGTCATTCATGGAAGAAGTCAATAAATAAAGTTAAAACAAGAGAAAAAAGAGCGCAGGGGAGAAGGTGGGAATGCTGTGCACGGTGTCTCCTCATCTCTCCTGGTGATCATGTACGTCATGAGCTCCTGCCGCTCAGGGCCGCTCCCTCCCACTGGCTGCCATGCACGGGAGGCAGGGAAGCCCAGCAGACTTCAGGGAGGGAGCAGAACGGCCTCCTGGGAGGAAGCATTCCTTGAGCTGCAGAGACAGGAGCCTCCACCAAGCACGGGCTTCAGAACCCTTCCTAAGAATTATTCATTACCATTGCACTTTTTAATTTTAGGCAATCGGCATATGTTTTATTCATTAAAAAGATAAAATATCCTTGTGCAAGCAAAGGAGGCCCCAGAGGACAGCAGTGCTCAGGGTGGCTGATGGATTTTTTTTTTTTAATTTTTATTTTTTTATAATGCAGTTGAATGCAATAAGGCAAGTCATGCATTTGTAGTCAGGAGAGGCTTTTCCTTTGATGGAGACGAGGGTGGGGGAGCAGTTGACTTGGGGTACGTCTGAGCCCACACCCAGTCCCTGGTCTCACAGAGGCAGCAACCCTGACACGAGCTCGAGCCCTGAGGCTTAGCTGCTAGCCTGAGTGATTCATCCTCCAGAGGTCAGTGGGGCAAGGACTGTGTTCTCAGGCCCGGAAGGAGCCCTTGTAGGGCATCAAATAAGGGATGAGTTGTCTAACTCTTGGGCAAGAAGAGCCCTAGCACGGGCGGTTAGAAACAAGGCAAAGCAGAGATGGCTGCCTCTTCTCACTTCCTAAAGTCAGGGGTGGGGCAGGGGAGGGAGGAGCCTGCAGAGCAGAGGCACCTGGCCCTGGGCCTCCTGGCAACAGCCCGATCTGTGACCTCCGTAAAGCTCCCCGGTGCCCCTGCTTAGGGGGCAGAGAACAGCGGGATGACACGCCTCTCGCAAGAAAGGAAAACTCATGGGAACCGCAGTTAGCGTAATGGCTGTGTCGCTGGACTCCCACTTAGTCGACCGCAGTTCGCGTCCCGGACCCAGTGGCTTAAAACTCATGCCAGGCGTGTGTGCGTGCCCAAGATCCCAAGAGGAGAATGGAGGAGAAGGGATTGCGGCGTGACCATCCCCCCCTGGGGGGTGATTTCTAGCTTTCTGTCTCTCCGTCTCTGTCTGTCTGGCGAGCGCACACGCCCTATAGCAAAAAACCTCTCCAAAAAAAAAAAAAGGCAAACTCATGATCCAGCAGGTGGCGTAGTGGCTGAGGTGCCAGTGGTTACGGTCAGCCCACTTGACTGATCACAGGTCAAGTCCCGGACCTGGTGGCCTGAAACACACGCCAGACTCATGTGCTTGTGTGCCCTAAATCCCGAGGGGAGCATGGACAAGAGGGGGCTGTGGAGTGGCCATCACCCCTGGGGGGTGATTTCTCACTTTCCCTCTATCTCTCTCTCTCTCTCTCTCCAGCAAGTGCACACACTCTATTCTAACACATTTAAAAAAAACGGAGAATGAATTATTGGGGTAAAAACATAGATACTGAGGCAGAATGTCCTTCCACAAGGGGTCAGTCCAGACGGGGTCTGGGCCTCTCCACGCCAGGGGCAGCCAAGGTAGCAGGGACTGAGAGAGACTTTGTGGACTCTGGCAGAAGCGCGGGTTCCACTGTTGGCTCCGGCTTCCCCGGCTCTTATTCTTCCCTTCTTCTCTCTGTTTTGATCTGCTAGTACTTCTGTGTTCCTGTTTCTCCTCCTAACCTGGCTTTTCCCCCCTTAGAGGCGCTCAAAGGAGGCTCCCAGCAGGTGAGAAGAAGGCAAGAGACAAGAAAGAAAGTGAGGCCGCGGGTAATCAAGACGTCGAGTGTGGAGCCAGAGGTCAAAGCACTTGGAGGTCAGTCTGCTGTGCGTGACAGAAGAACACAGAATAATTTTTCTATAAAAATTGTCCTCCTCCAAAGTGTTCTGTTTTGTTTGAAAATAAACAAATGAACAAACTCCTAAACTCCTAGGAAAACAGTCTTAGTGTTTTGCTTTTGCTTGTATTTTGCATGGATTCTGATGCCTGTGCTCTACTTCGTCTTCTGTGGAGTGTGAGGAGCTGGCAGGGCTGGCCACGTGCACTCGGGAATGAAGGTGGTGGCTAAATCTCATGCAGAAAGGACACCAGGCCCGAGGCAACTCTATAATAAGTCAATAAAGCTGGGGGTCACAATAATTGTTGCTATTTATGCAGAATCCAAAATATTTAAGGACTTTTGTGTTTGTGTTGTTGCTTAATGAGTTTTTTTTTAAATTTTATCTTATTTATTATTCTTTTTATTTATTTACTTATTTATTTAGAGAGGTTTTTGCTATAGGGCACGTGTGCTTGCCAGAAAGACAGAGAGAGACAGAGAGACAGAAAGCGAGAAATCACTCCCCAGAGGGGATGGCCACACCACAATCCCTTCTCCTCCACTCTCCTCTCATCTTGGGCACGCACGCACAGGCGCCCGGTGAGTTTAAGCCACTGGATCCAGGACTCAAACCACGGTCAACTACATGGAAGTGCAGCAACATAATCATTACACCAACTGCTGGCTCCTATTTTGGTCATTATTAATATTTTTTAAATTTGCTATGGAACACACACGCTCACCAGATAGAGACAGAGAGGGAGAGAGAAAGAAAGAGAGAGAAAGTGAGAAAGTAAGCTGCCAGGTTCAGGATTCCAACCATGATTGGCTAGGTGGGAGTCCAGTGCCTTAACCACCATGCCACGTGCTGGCCCCAGGACGTTTCTATTTAATCCTCTCAACACTACCATGACAACCTGCAGTGGAGACATATCCCAGGGAGGGTCAATGAGAGTCAACAAGTGCCTACATAGTGAGAGAAAAAGAGAAACCACAGAGAAACGAGGGAAAGCGCGATGCGTGGTACAGGAAGGCGAATGTGAAGGTGACAGCCACTTCCTTTCTCATGCCCGTGACAGGCATGTTAATCCATCACAGCATCCTAGATGTCCCCTGAATTTTCTTCTCAACACAACAGGCTGGGCAGCCGTCGCTGACTGGTGGAGGTGGACACTCAATGTAACGTGTGTTTGCCGTCCTTCGTGGGGCAAGACAGTGTGATGAAGTTCTGAGAAGGAGGCCATTGTGAAGAACACCGAGGACCCTGTTGGTCTCTGTACTGACAATGGCTTCCGTCGAGTGGTGAGATCCATACTGCAAGGAGTTAGGAGCTGATGGGTGGGCAGGTAGAGGATGAGGGTTCAGGTCTGTTCCTAGAGCCTGGGCGTGATAGGTTTGGGATTGCTCTTGACAGGTAGGAGGATCGAGCAATAGGGAGGAACAGGGCCAACAGACAGAGCCCGCAGCACAGAGAAAGGGAAGTGGGAAAGTTTAGAACCACATACGTGCAAAGGCTCTGAGAGTGTGAAGTGCTTTACACACATGCAAGAAAGGACATAAAAACAGGAACATATTTGACTCACCTTTTGCTAGTTAAAATAATAGCCAGATTACAGATGAACAATTGTCTCCAAACGTCCTACACATCGGGTAGCCAATGCCACGGATCGTCAGGATCCGTGGCATTAAGGAGGCAGGCTTCCCCCCATGGACGTGGGACACATTCCAAAGGCCTGCTGCTTGTCATCTCTGCTGCCATTTTTGTGTCTTAAGAACAGATCTTGCTGTGAGTAATTGGAAAGCGTGGGCTTGTTTATAGCGACAAC